>NC_056747.1:1354085392-1354397892 GCF_019279795.1 Protopterus annectens
AATTCTCCTTTGGGGAAACCTTGCATGCCATGCGAGAACAGTTCCAATGGCAGCAACAGGATTTTTCAGACTCCAGAAAAGACTTAGGACCTTTCTGCACCTCCCACAGCACAGGCCCTTAGCTATACCTCCTGTTCTCTCTGTGGTGGATGATGCTTTCAATGATGTTTGCTCCGCTCCAGATTCTTTACCCCAGCCCCTGCCAAACCAGACAGATTTTACAGGGTGCCAGATACTCATCACCACCTTTACAAGGCCCCACTTGCAGACCCAGAAACTATATCCCAGGGTCCCAAGGCAGTAGCGACCACAGCTAAAAACCCTATTCCTTCTGAAAGGGAAGCAAGGTCACTAGACAGATGGGGTAAAAGGTCTACACTTCAGCTACTCTCTCAGCTAGAGCTTTAAACTGTCAGTTTCACATGATACAATACCAAGAGTTTATGCTTGATCAGTTAACTAAAAAACTGACTACTGATGAATCTCTTGATAAGAAATATGTATTAGAGATGGTAAATAACATACAACAGGTTAGCAACCATTCCTTAAAATGTGGCTATGATGCACTGGAGGCTTCATTTAGATCAGCCATGACAGGCACAGTGATAAGAAGGCATGCATGACTAAAGGAACAAGCTTTACCGGATCATGTTAAAGCTAAGTTGCTAGATGCTCCTATGGACAAGACAAGTTTGTTTGGTACACCTGCCCAGCAGGTTATGAAGAAAATGGAAGAAAAGGCAAAATCTGTTCAAACTGTTAAAGATTTCTTGCAGGTTCAACTCTCAAGGTTTAGCAGGAACTGGCCTGCCAATAATTGGTCCTTTCCTGACTCCACAAAATTTCAAAGGGGCAGGAATAGACGTTCCAGAGGCAGAAACCAATCCAGAGGAGGTGCCTACAGAGGACGACAGTGGCAAGGTAACAACAGAGGCACAGACACAGCCACTGCCACTACATCAGCACAACCACAGTGACTTAATCCTAAATCCGCCTACCAGGGAACAAATAGCAGCTCCTCTAGGCGGAAAGTTAACCTTATTTTCAAAGAACTGGCACTACATAACAAAAGACAAGTGGATTTTACAAACCATAGATCAAGGTTACCGGTTTCACTTCCACACTTTACCAGTCAAAAGAGGAATGCCAAATCTACCTCCAAATCAAAAACAGAGGCTCTACGCCAGATAATGGAGTTAGCAAACATGAGAGCTGTGGAAAGAGTGCCAACAGCAGAACAAGGAAAGGGGTTCTACTCCAGACTATTCCTAGTTCCAAGAAAGGAAAAAGTTGGAGACCAATTCTCGACCTGTCCACCTTAAATACATACATCATTGTCCCAAAATTCAAAATGCTGACCCTACAGCAACTTCTTCCCATGCTGGGCAAGGAGTCTTGGCTGGTAACTCTAGATCTCAAGGAGGCATACCTGCACGTCCCCATTCGACCAATCTGCAGAAGATACCTCAGATTTCTTGCAGGATCAGAGCACTATCAATTCTCAGCATTGCCCTTTGGCTTATCTACTGCCCAGAGTATTCACAAAATGCCTGGCATCAGTAATCGCCCATTGCAGACTACAGGGAATTCAAATTTACCCATACCTGGACGACTGCCTGCTACAAGGGGACAACAAAAGCAAGCTGACAACAGATTTACAAAGGGTCATTTACTTGCTACAAGGACTGGGATACACAGTCAATTTACAAAAGTCAAGGCTGATACCATCCCAAACAAGGACATTCTTGGGCGGAATTGGACACAGTACAACAAATGGCATTCCTGACTACAGAAAAACAAAAGAACTTCCTCTTTACTTCTTGGCACTAACAAAACTGAACAAGTTAACAGCAAGAAAATTTCTACAGGCCTTGGGCTTCATGGCATCATGCATAATCTTGGTCCCATTTGCCAGACTACATATGAGGAAACTACAGTGGTACCTAAAGAATTTATGGTCCCAACACAGACACAGTCTAGAAACAGAAATCCCACTAATTCCATGCTTAAAACAGGAGTTCCTATGGTGGGCTCAGGCATGCCAGTCAAACCCAGGCCTGCCCTTCCGCAGATGTCAACCAAGCCAGACCATCACAACAGACGCTTCAGACCTAGGATGGGGGGCCCACATGCTGGACAAATGCGTGCAAGGATTGTGGACACAGGATCAACTTCACCTGCACATCAATCTAAAAGAAATGCTGGCAGTAAAACGGGCAATCCAACAGTTCAAACCATTCCTCAAAGAGGGCCAGTTGATGATAAGGACAGACAACACCACAGTCATGTGGTACATCAACAAACAGGGAGGCACTCATTCATACCCCCTATGCAGAATGACCTTGGAGCTGTGGACCCTGGCACTCAGCTACAACATTCAGTTACAGGCAATATTTGTACCGGGGAAAGACAATACTCTAGCAGACATACTAAGCAGAACCACTTCGGATGCCCACGAATGGAAGCTGCACCCGGACATCTTCAAGACCATCTCAAAGAAATGGGGAATGCCACAGATAGATCTATTCGCATCACCTCTCAATCACCAGCTCAAAAAATTCTGCACAAGGACATTCCACCCACTAGCATGGAAAGTGGACTCACTCTCCTTCAACTGGAAAGGCCTAACAGCATATGCATTCCCACCTCTTCCTTTGATACACAAGGTACTACTAAAAATCAAGGAAGAACGTCCAAGGATAATCCTGATAGCCCCAAACTGGCCAAGACAACACTGGTACCCACTACTGAAGAGCATGTCTCGGAACAACATGTGGCCAATACCCTGATGCCTTTGATGTTAACTCAGAACAACTACAGCATCATACATCCAAACCTAAGACGCTGCAACTGACTGCATGGAACATCACATAGCAGCAGCTAATCCAGAACTTTCCCAAAGAGTTAAGGACATTATTCTTGAAGCACGCAGACCTTCAACAAGAAAGAACTATGCTGGAAAATGGAAAAGGTTTGTCATTTGGAGTACCGAAAGAGGAAAAGATGTGTCAAACATAGATATGCCTAACATTCTGGAGTATCTGGCCGAACTTCTTCATTCAGGCCTGTCCTACTCCTCCATCAAGATACATGCATCAGCTATTTCAGCAGAATACAGCTTTGATCCACCTGTTTTTTCGCACCCTTTGCTCAGGCAGTTCCTCAGAGGAATCAAGAATGTAAAACCTCCAAGGAAACCACCATTACCAGCTTGGGACTTAAACTTTGTGCTAGAAAAGTTGACACTAGCACCCTTTGAACCAGCAGCAACAGCAGACCAACAACACCTGTCATGGAAAACTGCTTTCCTACTGGCAATTACTTCAGCAAGGAGGGTTTCAGAACTACAGGCCTTAATGGCAGTGCAACCCTTCCTAATCTTCCACCAAGATAGAGTGTCCTTGAGGACTAATCCTACATTTATGCCTAAGGTGGTATCCAGAGTATCTTTAAACCAGGCAATCCACCTACCTACCTTCTTTCCCAACCCACAAAACAGAGGGAAAGAATACTGCATACCTTGGATGTACATAGACAGCTACGCTACTACTTGGACAGAACAAAAATAGCAGAAAGACTGACCAACTTTTTGTAGCCTATGCAACAGGAAGGGAAGGAAAAGCTATTTCCAAACAGACAATCTCCAAATGGATAGGAAATTGCATACGATACTGTTACTCCTTCCATGGAAAACCAATTCCACAGAACATAAGACCTCATTCTACAAGGGCAACAGCCACTACCACAGCCTTCTTACGAGGAGTGGCAACCAAAGACATTATTGAGGCGGCTACTTGGACCTCCGTGCATACATTTGCCAAGCATTATAATTTGCCTCTTTATTCCAGATCCCGAGCAGGGTTTGCCACTGCTGTACTGCAAGGGATCCTAAACACACCATAATCTACCTTTATCCTCCTCCCCTAGTTGGCTATGGTATTCTACCCACTTGTTATGACTGCAGATGCATCCATGAAGGACATAGTACAGTTTTGTACCTACCATAAATGTAGATGTCCGAACTGGATAGCATCTGCAGTCAGGATTACCCTCCCTCCTTCTCCTCTGTGGTACTCCTAGGGTGTTTACCCTCCTAATAGCTAGCTGTTGGGGGGGAGTCTTTTATGGTGTATTTGTTTGTATATATGTACATATATGCTTATTGTTGTGTTTACCTCTATCTATTTGGAAACATTGGCATCTATCCAAATTTTACCCTGCAAGAGGGCTACTGGCATCTGGGGCAAGAAACACTGAGGAAAATGGCGTCGGCTGATGCTTTTATACCCGAAGACCAACAGAGATGACGTCGGGTGGAGTGCGACATCAGCCGAAGCCGGACCCGGACTTTGGAATCCGGCCGACTGCAGGGCTGCCTGACGACAGGACAACCCACTTGTTATGACTGCAGATGCTATCCAGTTCGGACATCTACATTTATGGTAGGTACAAAACTGTACTTTGTTGTCCAGCTTGCCAGCTGTCAAAGTTTGACATCTCATTGACTGAGAGCTGGTATGTCAGAAATAATCAAAATTCACGATTCAGCCATTTTATCATGCGTTTCTGTGGATTCACCGCTAATGAGCAACATGCTGGTAAAATAATTTGTTTAAATTTGTTTACTGGGAAAGTCCAACTTGGAACAAAACCAATTTTCAGCGGAGGCCCAGGGAGAAACACTCCAGGCGCATGTCTTTGTGTTTATGAAAGGGATTATACACATCTATCCAGCTGGGTACCTTAACTGTATTTTGTAAGAGCTGACCTTGGAGACATTCAAACCAACATCATCAGCTCTTCTTAAACTCTTGCATCTCTCATGGCTTTTATTTTAGCTAGAAGGATTTCTGAGTTGCAAACCTTAATATCGTAGGGTGCCTCTTACAGTTTTTCACTGCGATAGGATAAGTCTGAGAAGCAATCCTCCCTTCATGCCAGAATCAGTCCTACACATCTCAAGTATTCAGCAAATGGTCTTTTTTCTAAAGCCAGACAATAAAGGCTGAAAAATCCTTCTCCTGCTAAATGCATACAGGCAACTTGGATATTACATAAGCAGAGACAAAAGGATAGAAATGTGATTCCCATATAATTCCGTTTCCTTTATATCAAAAGATGAAGGCAGGCCACTCGCAATTAATATGGTCTTCAAATGGCTATGAAAGTATATTTTGTTCTCCTATAAAAAGCATGTAAGGTCCTTACAAAAATAGGTCAACCCACATTCTGCTAGGGCTGCTGCCATGTCAGCAACCTTTTTCAGGAATATCTCTACCCAAAGTATCTGTGAAGCAGCAGCAGAGGTCCACCAGTCACACCTTTTACAACCATTATATGCAGGAACTCCAGTTCAAGGGCAGGACGGGATTTGGTGCAGCTGTCCTGCACGTCCTGCTGAAGGTCACTTCCCAGGTGGTACACAGCTTTGTAAATCTGCAGATCAATAAGAACAACATGTATACACAGGGTGCCACAGTATAGTACAGTAATGCATGTATACACAGGGTGCCACAGTATAGTACAGTAATGCATGCATACACAGGGTGCCACAGTATAGTACAGTAATGCATGCATACACAGGGTGCCACAGTATAGTACAGTAATGCATGCATACACAGGGTGCCACAGTATAGTACAGTAATGCATGCATACACAGGGTGCCACAGTATAGTTAATGCATGCATACACAGGAATGCATGCATACACAGGGTGCCACAGTATAGTACAGTAATGCATGTATACACAGGGTGCCACAGTATAGTACAGTAATGCATGCATACACAGGGTGCCACAGTATAGTACAGTAATGCATGCATACACAGGGTGCCACAGTATAGTACAGTAATGCATGCATACACAGGGTGCCACAGTAAATGTCTTCAGCAACAAAAACAGACAGATGAGAAATGTGGAAAACAATGAACTGGGGGCTCCTCCCTTCACCAGCCATATTCCCCCTTCTTTCTGTGGCAAAAATGAACAGAAGGTGGTGTGATCTGACTGCATTTCTTATGTGGGAGGTGCCACAATAGCGTTCCTACCTGAACATTTACTCTTATATTGACCGTACTTCTAGAACTGTATTTTCCACTTTTAATCTGTCCTAGATTTACTTCCTGATATAGCAATTTAAGACTGGCTGTGTTTCGTTTCATCTTAGAATACACACACACTTTACTTTGCCGAAGTTTTGATCCAGGGGAGACATGCGTGGCGCAGATCTTTTTGCTGAGTTGACATGTCTGACATTTCTGTCATGACACTTCTGGCTGCTCACGTGACACTGCAGGAGACACCAGCAATGTGGAATTTTGTGACCATAAAGGCTCGTCAGACATTTCTGCATCATTCTGAAAGCTCATCTTGAACCTTTGTGAAGAAGAATCTGATATTCATTGTGTGTGTGTGTGTGTGTGTGTGTGTGTGTGTGTGTGTGTGTGTGTGTGTGTGTGTGTGTGTGTGTGTGTGTGTATGCACGCGCGGTCTCAAAAGCTCAGTGGCTGCCAGGAGGAGTGGTATATCAGCTTTTCACATTTCATACGTGGCATTTTTGTAGTCCTGCATTCATACATGCTGCTTGTCGTTTACCTACCTTTAGTAGCCATAAGTAGGTGTTAATGCAGGGAAAGTGGCCAAGGTTGTAAAGGCCATTGTGCACATTAAGACCTCTTATGTGGTAGTCCACTTGAGTGTACAATACTTGAACCCTTCTTAATGCTTTACTGGTGAAACTGGTAGTTTGGTGTCATCCATAAATCAACTGAAATGGGGAAAACTCTTTGAGGAATGGTTACATTCATGTCGCGTTCGACTGTACACAAAATGATGAGGTTAAATGAGAGAAATTGTCTTCGGCTGCTGCAGTAATTCATAGAAGATCAGGGAATTTAGCTGTTGCCAGAAGACACTGATGCACATGGTTGGAATTGCACCCCACCCTAAGTGAGTGGAGAACAAGAGTTGATAACAGAAAGACTTGCCTCGTACAGTTCAAACTAATGTCTGAACTTGCCACATGTGATGTGAGCAGCACTCTGATTCCAGATGGTTCTGTATACTAGTGGTTCTGACCCACTTTTGAATGAGCATGCACAACTACAGTTTTCTTAAATAAGAAGGTGCAAGCCAAGTGATGCTGATTCTAGGTCTAGAAAAATAGCCGCCAAGTGTGAATGATGCGCCTTACTGTATTTTTTTTTTTTAATTAGAAATGTTTATGGAGTAAAATAGTGTGTCCTTTTTAATAATAACTGAAAATTCAGTTTGTAGAATTATATTTGAAGTGTGGATGCGGAATTCATGAAACGTTACTTAAAAAAAGCATGTAACTTTGCTAATGTGCAGAGCCAATGCAGTGAATGGTGAAAACAGCCACTTAGCAAATGTAATCAGAGGTCAAAGGGTTGTAGAGGGAGACGACAGGTAAGTTAACTAGATCAGGAACTAGTTGTGTTTTAAATTGCAGTTTCAAAGTATTTACACAAACCACTGAAGATGTGAAGGACAGAAACGCTGCCCTTCTGTTGAGCTAGTGTTCCTACAGCGGTTTGGTGACTGTTGTAGGTATCGTAGGATTTGTGCATAGTTCAGCCATGATCTGACACCTCAGAGTGGTAACTGATGCCTGTGTCTCTGACAGTTGCTGTTTATTTATTTATTGACATTTGTTCACCGGGGAAGTCCACTAGATCAGAAACCCATTTTCAGTGGCGGCCTGGGGGGAGAAAAGCACCACAAGGAATAAAATAACATCAGATTACAGAAGATAAGTAGTTATACAATTTTAGAAATAAAGACTTGAAAGTATATTAAAAATATATAGACAATTATCACATCATAGCAAACCTTTTTACATGTACTGTAGCACCTTCTGTTTAACATAGAGTTGAAGGTAAAGACATCTTGTAGAAAAAAGAAGTTATATTTAAATTAAGTACATTGCCTTAAAACTGAGGTATACACCAGTACCCACTCCCTCTCTCTCTGTATATATAGGGTCTACATTATATCATCGAACGCTTAAAAAAGTGACGCTGATTGATCGACCTAATTTAAGCGAAAGCTTACAATCTCGAACTGTCAGATCAGCGTTTTTTTCCCAGGGAAAAAAATTGCTGATCCAAAACACATAAACACAACACAAGCACACCAAACAGAAATCCACACACATACACCTAAAATCGGATACCTAACCCTACACTAAACTATGCACACACCACTAACTACCCACTTACCTTAACCCAAACCCTAACCCTAAGGTCCGTCACTATCGCATACTCACCTCACTCGCTCCCTAACCCTAACTCACTTAAATCGGCCCTAACCCTCATGTCCACTCAGTCGCACATACACCTAACCCGAGCCCTAACCCTAACTCACCTAAATCACCCTAACACTCACATCCACACAATCGCACATTTACCTGAATCCGACCAGTAACTTTCTACCATAACACTGAAAATACCGAAGCAACAGAAACGGACAACCGAATTCTTTCCCTAGGAAAAAATTTGAGTTTCTGCTGCTTCGATTTTTTGCAGTTTCGCGAAAATAAGTTTGATCAGTCAGCATTCGCTTTAAGCGTTCGAGAATATAATATAGTCCCTATATATATATATATATATATATATATATATATATATATATATATATATAATTTTTTTTATCACCAGTGAAGGAGTTCGGGAGAAATAGTACGTGGATTGGTAGTTAGTGACTGGGTTATAGCTTTGACTAGGAGTAATACGGAGAAGATTATGGGGGTCTGGTATTAAGGGAGCAAGGACGTGGGGTTGTTAAAATAGTAGCTTTTTAGTGAGGATTTAAAAGCATTAAGGGAATCTAACAAAAAAAAAATCGATGCTAGTAGAGCATTCCATAATTTAGCGATGGAATAGGAGTATAGGCTTTGTCCTCCTCTTTTGTTTAGTTTTGATATGATCAGAAGTTGTTTATTTGTGGACTGTAGGTTTCTAAAGGGAGTTTAGAGCTGAAGGGTTTGACAGAAGAGTGGGCATTTCTCTGGGTTATATACTAGCTTGTGAGCCAGAGTTAGCTGGGTGTAACTGTGGTATTGGGAGAATTCATACCAATTAAGTATTTTGATAGTGTTGCAATGGTGGGTATGGTGTTGCAAGCTGGAGGCAAATTTTGCAGTTTTGTAGTAGCAGCATTGTAGTTTGTTGAAGAGGGAGAAGTGAAGGTTTGTGAAGATGGGAGTACCGTAAAAGAGAGAGGGAAGTAGTAAAGACTTGGCTAGCTTGATTTCTGCAGGTCCGTCCATGCACTTTTGATGTCTCTAGAGCTTACCCAGTGTGAAGTGAGTTCTTTTTATAGTCTTAAACTCTCCTATGAGCAACACGTTCTTATTGTCTATTGTTATACTAAGTAGATGTTCTTAGTGTTTCACTGTTGCAGTCATTACATTTGGGTTGTCTGCTTGCAGTAGCCCTCAGTCGGCCTGATTAACAAAGTCTTGGGTCCTACGTCAGTTGCTGTCTCTTCTTCCATGACGTCAGGCCATCAGGGGTATAAAACATGCAGCCAACATCATTATATCAGTTTTTCTTGCCATGTGGTGCCCAAAGCAGTTCGCAAGTCGGTCGGCCGACTCCTGAAATTTTCATTTTCGAGTTTCAGAACCGAAGTCTTCAACTAAAAGCTTAGTACCCCGTTGGGGAGACTTTTTCTTGCTCTAAACCAATGTCAGTAAAAGTAAATAATTGCATTTCTTGTGGAAAGCAATTACCTCATAAAGATTTTCGTTCGTACTGTATTCCTTGCCTAGGCCCTGACCACGACGTACCTTGCTGTCAGTTTTGTGCATTATTTAAACAACGAACTATCCATCGTCGGTATATTTGCGCTTCTAAATCTTTTGGTGTTAGGTTAAATTAACCTGATATGTCTTCGATAAGCCATTCGGCTACCGACATTCCGAAAAAACGCAAAGATAAAGACCGAGACAGGCCGCCCACTTCGCTGGTACTCAGTGAGGCACTTTCTCAGCCCCCGATACCCACTACTTCAGATTTGCAGGCCTCTACTGAGACCCATTCGGAGTCCGGTATGCCGTGAGATGCTTCAATTGTGGAACCTGTGGATGTCTCTACCTTGGATGGGTCCGGAGCCGCTGTGCAGGCACTGGCTTCTGTGGGTGTATTCAGGCCTACTCGCTTGCATATTAAACCGGCGCCATCTTCTTCAAGGCCTAAAACTCGAACCATGCCTAGAAAACTGATGCCCAGACCGCATGGTCAGGCCTCTATGCCTAAAGAACAAACGATAAGAATGACTGAAGACCTTATTACTTTAATCAGGGGAAGCCAACCTTCCCCCTCTAAGAGACCTAGGACTGAGTTTGCTTTTGATACTTCTGACCAGGATTCTGAAATTTCTATTTCCTCTGATGACCAGGATTTACCTTTGTCTACCTATGAAGATTCTGATGCTGAGGACTCTATTCCTTCTGCTTACCCCCCAGAGGATTTCTCTTTTGGAGAAACCTTGCATACTCTCAGGGAGCTTTTTCATTGGGAAAGTCAGGATTTCTCTGATTCTAAAAAAGAGGCTTAGGGACTTTTTACTCCTGCCCCAGCACAGGCCTTTAGCTATACCTCCTGTACTGGACATTGTTGATGATGCCTTTTCGGAATCTAGCGTGGCCACTGACTCTTTACCTCCTGCTTCCAGAAAACCTGATAGATATTACAGGGTTCCTGACTCTTACAAGTTCCTTTTCAAAAATCCTACTGCAGATCCCGAAACCATTTCACAGGGACCCAAGGGCATTAAAGTCACTACTGCCAAAAATCCTACCCCCTCTGATAGAGACTCCAGGGTACTGGATAGATGGGGTAAGAAGGTGTACACTTTTGCAACTTTGGCCATTAGGGCCTTAAACTGCCAGTTTCATATGTTAAAAGTGTCAGCAGCATATTATTGGATTGCTTAAACAGAAAATGATGTTGATTCCTGATTGTGCTGAAAATAAGGATTTACAGGATTTTAAGCATTCTGCTGAACAAGTTGGTAAAAATACATTGCAATGTGGTTTTGATTCACTAGAGGCATCTTGCAGGGCTGCGGTAACTGGGACTGTACTTAGAAGGCATGCTTGGCTTAAGGAGCAATCCTTGCCAGATCATGTTAAAGTGAAATTACTGGATGCTCCCTTAAATCAGGGCCACCTGTATGGCAACAAGGCAGAAGTTCTTAGAAATATGGAGGAAAAAGCTAAATCTATGCAAACTGTTAGACTTTTTACAAGTACAGCCTCCAAGATTTAGTAGGCAGTGGCCTTCTAAGAATTGGTCCTTTCCTACCTCTTCCAGACCTTCTCAGTCCAAACCCAGATCCAGCAGAGCACCCAGGCTTCAGTCCCAGGGGACGCACAGGACTAAGCAGTGGGGGGCCTCCACTTCCAAATCTGGGAGTAATAAAACTCCCCCTATGGTAAACTGTCTCTATGACTTCTCAACTGACTGCCCCTTTGGGGGAAAAGATTGTACTGTTGCAATCCTGGTTACCCTTCTTCTAGCCCCCTGACTTCGTTCGACTATACCTCTTCTCTCCTTTTCAATGCTTAAAAGCTTTTTGGTGCATTTGTTTTTTTGTTTGAGGTATAACCTTATATATTTATAGATTAATTGCTTCCCATTGGGGGGCACCTGACATCTGGAAAAACTGATGTAATGACATTGGCTGCATGTTTTATACCCCTGATGACCTGATGTCCGGAAGAAGAGACAGCAACCGACGTAGGACCCAAGACTTTGTTAATCAGGCCGACTGAGGGCTACTGCAGGCAGATAACCCAAATGTGATGACTGCAACAGTGAATACACTCGAACATCTACAGTTATGGTAAGTGTACACAGCTGTACTATGTGTATACTGTAACAGTGAATACACTCGAACATCTACAGTGATGGTAAGTGTACACAGCTGTACTATGTGTATACTGTAACAGTGAATACACTCGAACATCTACAGTTATGGTAAGTGCACACAGCTGTACTATGTGTATACTGTAACAGTGAATACACTCTAACATCTACAGTTATGGTAAGTGTACACAGCTGTACTATGTGTATACTGTAACAGTGAATACACTCTAACATCTACATTTATGGTAAGTGTACACAGCTGTACTATGTTTATACTGTAACAGTGAGTACACTCGAACATCTACAGTTATGGTAAGTGCACACAGCTGTACTATGTGTATACTGTAACAGTGAATACACTCTAACATCTACATTTATGGTAAGTGTACACAGCTGTACTATGTGTATACTGTAACAGTGAATACACTCTAACATCTACATTTATGGTAAGTGTACACAGCTGTACTATGTTTATACTGTAACAGTGAGTACACTCGAACATCTACAGTGATGGTAAGTGTACACAACTGTACTTTTTGCAGAATGAACAACCTACATTTCTGTTTTATCTTGGGAGTAAAAGTCTTGTGGGGTCGGTTTGGTGAAGAAAATAAGTAATTTAGTTTTTTTGGCATTTCGAAGTATTTGGGAGTCGTCAGGCCAGGTTTGTGTGGATTTGATACGATTGTGGAGTTGTCTGCGTATTGGATGAGTGTGGTCTGAGGGGACACTAGATGTAAATTGTTTATGAAAATGTTAGAGCAGGGGTCTGAGGATGGACCCTTGAGATACTCCTATTTTATTTAGCAGATAGGTAGATGGTTTGCTCTGCTATTTCACTTGTCTGTTGTGTAAGTCGCTAGCTAACGAGGACAGTGTATGTAGGGAGCAGCCGATTTCTGACAGTTGTTGAAGTAGTTTGGTATGTGACACTGTGTTAAATTCCTTGGATAAGTCCAACAGGACTACTGAAGTTATTAGACCTGCATCTAAAGCCTTGTTCATGCTGTGTTGTTTGATATTTCCACGTGTAATCCCAGCAGTTGACAGAATACCCTAATGGAGCAGACATCGTTTCTTGTAGACAATATCATTAAAAATAAAATGGTGCGAGTGCAGTCACTTAATACTTGTGGTGCATCATGGGAATTGCATGGGCATTGTAAGCAAATCATAGTGTGCTACCTGAGCTGTTCATTAAGTAGGAGTGTATTTCACCATGCAGCATGTTGCATAATCTCCAAAGCAGGAACAATGGTAAAAGGCCACTGATTTAATCTAACTGTGACGAACAGTCTCATACTGTTAAGGGATATATTAGTTACGGAAATCTTGGACAAAAATGAAGCTTGTACTGATCGTCCCGGCAGATAAAACTAGTCATCTACTGCTTCTGTTCAAGGGATGCAGCAGACTATAACAGCAGCTGGGAAACCGTGCCTCTGTTATCATCTGGTCACTGTGGTGTTGCATAACTTAATTATTTCCCTGAAGCTATTAAAAGTACAACAGAACTGCTGATGCACAGACTCTTCAGCTATAAACCTTACAGCCATCTTAGGATCAGATTGCTGTCCTCAACTCCTGGATGGTTGCTTAACAATCAGGAAAGGTGATATACAATGGCAGATGATGCATTTTCATGATGCAAAGATCTAAGAATTACTTGCAAAGATTTTTTTAGCTTCACTTACAGATCTAATGTGTAATTATTTTTTGGTTAGCTACATTGGAATAAAAGAAATGATAGTGCAGTTTATAATGTAAGTTACAGGACTGGGAAATTAATTTAATGTAGATATAAATAATACTATGTTTTTATTGCTTTTGCATAAAGGCATAAATCTGCTAGTAGTACAGTGTATTTTCTGGTCCTTTTGCAACATTAAACCTCTGTATACTTGTATGGTTTATTTGTTTCTGGTCTTTTGTTGTTGGCCTTTTTCCTTCATTGCACCGTTTGCGCTCTGGTGTAGCCATTTTCTTCTTGAATAGTCCAGCCTCGTTTTTTCTTCAAATGTGTATTTGTATGGTTTCGGTTTCCAGTCCATTTTCCTGATGTCAGTTGTATTATTGCAAGCCATGTTATATCTGTTGATGCACATTTAACTCTTTTTCGCTGTAGAACTTTAGAATTTTCTCTATAACAAATGCAAATAATGAAGGTTTTCTAATATAAAAAACTCATGTCCATGCGGTCTCTGCTACTCTGAAGGTATACCCACATGCCACTTTTTGTTCCTGTTTCCTTCCATCTTCATTTGTTTAGTTCTCTCTGTTGCACCTTCACACTCATCCAAGCTACTTCGCTGATTCTGTACTTTACCTCCACTGTTTCACCCCTGAAATCTCCCTCATTTCTCAGACTAGATACTACAATTATCTGATTTCTGTACTCCACAGGGTTGCCATCTTTTTAGTGGGTGAAAGTGGGGCATGGGGGTGTGGCCACTATGGCACTGGCCACGCCTTCTACCTGTGACATCACCACGATTGGTGAAGGAGATGCACTTATGGGTACAACAGTGTGATGTTATTGCATCATGTGTGCAGCTGTAGTCATAAAAGCAAAACGTTTCTGCAGAAATGTGCACATTACTGATCTGTAACACTAAAAATCTTTGCATATTAAACAAGTATGTTTATTTAAAAAAGTAAAGTCTGAATTATACATATTACGCTAACCATAACTATTCGGAACAAGAAAACTAAGTACTACAAACTAGAGGTGCACTAAAATAAATTGCTTACTTTTTAAATGTGTACTTTGCATTTGATTTAATGGAATTAAGAAATTGTTTGATATATTTGAATAAAAGTCACTGCATTCCATCTGATAATTTATAGTCATCATTGTCTCATCTTTAACAAGTTCACACTATAGTGATTCTACACATCTGTCTATTTATTTTGAACAAAATAAAAATCTGTCTCTTTAAATGCATTAGTTGTTGGTATAGATAATACCCTAGCAATCACTGGATATACTGCAGTCAGCGTAGGCCCTTCTCTGAAAAGCTTTGGCCACTTCTCCTGGTGATAAGTCTGTGATGCATACTTCTTAGAGAAAGGTCTTGATTGTTAAATAGTCCTGGAAAAGGCTGTCTCTAGCTGTGTTCTGCAGACTGAGGGCAGTGGTCACAATGCAAAGGGCTTAGTTAAAGATAACTTTCACAGTGAAAATGACTAGTTGTTTTCACTAAAACCAAACGGCTGTTCTACGTAACTGCTGTTTCCAAGAACATTCTTAAGTCTCTTCAGCTTGTTGAAAGAAGAGCTGTCTGAGTTTGTCAATGCTGTGACTTTTCCACCAACATCTTCTGCTCTTCCCTGCAGCTTTGTTCCTTGAGAGGCCATCACTGGAAATGTCTCTATGACAGTAAGTGCTGCTTGTTCTAATATACTTACGTGCTCATTGAAATAAACGAGAACAGCACAGAGAAAGTGCAAATAGAACTGGGGCAGTATAGGTGATGTATTGTCTCCATGTTCATTATCTGAAAAGTGTAGCTATATCTGCAGGTGGGACCCTTCCTGTTATCCCTGGGAAGGTAAATACAACTGGAACACTGGGATGGTAACTTGTAAATGGTTCATCTCGCAGGCCCATGCTTACACTTATAAAGGGTATCTGAACTTGTCAGAGATTTTGGATGCATGGCCAGGCTTAAAAAGGTCTTTGTGGTCATTAGCCTAGTAGCTACCTATAAACCTGTGGGAAAGGTTTTTTTTTTTTTTTTTTTTTTTTTTTTTACTACTCTGTCAATGGCTGGCAGGAGTGATGGCCATCTTGTTGAAATGTGCTTTAGGACATTCTCAATTCTGTGCCGCAGAACTCAAAGAAGTCTTTCAGGTCTCTACTCCTTGTGGCAGAACCGCAGAAATGACTGAAAAGTTTCATCACAAACACTTCCTTATCATATTGTAGCTGTGTTTCAACCTTTTGGCTGCATTATAAATTATGTGGACCCCATAGTTAGTCTTCTGAAGTGATGGGTACTTTTCTATTAATTTGGTATATAAACCAGAGTTCTTTCCATAGTCAACACTGACATTATCAGCCCCATGTGCTGAAATGCTGCCCCAGGGCAAGGAGTGCTTTTCTGTAATGATAAGGATCTGTTGTAATATGGTCTGGGCAGATTCACTGTGGTCTTCATAGAAGTCCAAATGGCCATTCACCACCCCTTCTTCTTAGGGGAAAGTACTGTATAGTTAGCGGATATAGTTTTATGTTTCCCTTGTTGGAAGCATCCAGTGGTATGGCAAATTAAATGCCTAGTCTGTGCAGGTCATGCAGGAGACATTCCAATGGATGCGGTTCCAGAGCATTTTCAGTGATGGCTTCAGCCTTGGCCTATCCACAAGATGGTTTATTTGCAGCATTTGCGTCGCTGCGTAACTGGCTGGCCAATTTTATTGCACAGTCCAAGCTGTTCTAGATGATGTTATGCTTAACTCTATGGTACACCCCAGAGGCTTCTGCTGCAATGACTTTAAATGCTCAGTTAGAGGTACTGCATGATGCTGAATACTGGGGTGGTGGAGGTCCAGCGGTGCATGTAGTGCCCTGAAAA
Organism: Protopterus annectens; assembly: GCF_019279795.1. Classification (NCBI taxonomy): domain Eukaryota; kingdom Metazoa; phylum Chordata; order Ceratodontiformes; family Protopteridae; genus Protopterus; species Protopterus annectens. Next base: position 1,354,101,861 of record NC_056747.1, read on the forward strand.
GGGCAGTATTCCTGTTTTCTTCTACTGTTAACTATGAAGATGCACATGCATGATGTGTTGAATAGCTGCAAATACAGCCAACTCTAGTTGCATTAAGAATAATTCCACATAAATTTCATATTATAATTATAACATTGCTGTTTCTCATTAACCCATTCCAAGTGTGAATGGGGGATATACTTTCACCTGAATGTATGGCCTTTGAGCATACCATTCACAGAGACTATCAAACACGAATCCCCTGAATCTGGATAAAGTAACCAACAACAAAAGTATAATGTTCCAAAAAAGCCACCAACTCATTGGAATACACACGGCAAAACAACACTTTAATAAAAAATAGTAAAAACATATAAAACATGTGAGCGCTTTCCCAGAGTCCTCTCTGCTTCCTCAGACATACTACAGTAACTGCTGCTCAATCAGTTGACAGTATCTTGAAAATAAAAATTAAAAAGACATACACTATATAAACAATCAAATAATATAAATAAAGGACTAAAAATGTATGTAAAAAACTGTAAAATCTTGCTCTATAGAGTTAGTGTTAAAACTGTAGAATGTATGTATAGATGTGACTAAACATTATAATCAATGTTTCAAAGCCCTGTTCCTGAGAAAAGGTTTCAGCGAAACCTTACTATTTAGTCCAGGTGGTCTGACAGCTGAAATCTAATTATCCATTCTTGTTCATGTTTCACTGTTGCAGTCATTATATTTGGGTAATCCTGCTGGCAGGTTGCCCTCAGTCGGCCTGAATTCCAAAGTCCTGGGTCCTGTGTAGGCTGCTGTCACCCCTTCCCTGACATCAGGTCGTCAGGGGTATAAAAGATGTGGCCGACGCCATTTTCTTTAGTCTTTCTTGCCGTGCGGTGCCCGAAGCAGAAGCAGTTTGCAAGTGCCGGTCGGCCGACTCCTGAGATTTTCATGTTCGAGTTTCAGATCTGAAGTCTTCAATAAAGCTAAGTACCCTGTTGGAGAGACTTTTTTCTTGCTCCAGACCGATGTCAGAAAAAGTTAATAATTGTATTTCCTGTGGTAAGCAAATACCTCATAAGGATTTTCATTCTTACTGTATTCCTTGCCTAGGCCCTGATCACAACGTTGTCAGTTGTCGGTTCTGTGCTAGATTTAAGCAACACACTATTAAGCGTCAATATGACTTTGCTTTAAACTATTTTGGCCGCCAATTCAATTATCCAAAAATGTCATCGGATAGCCGTCCGACTACCGGAGTTCATAAAAACACAAAGAAAAAGAGAGAGAGAGATAGATAAGAGGCCCAAAACCGACGACGAAGCTTCTCCCAAGCCAGTCACCACTTCACTGCTTCTCAGTGAGGCACGCAGCCCCTGACGCCCGCTACTTTAGAGTCGCAGCCCACTACCGACTCCCATGTGGAGTCGGCCATGCCGTTGGAAACTGAAGGTATTGGAGCCTCAGATATACTATTCCTTCCGATGGGTCCGGAGCTGCTGAGCAGGCACCGGCTTCTGAGGGTGTATTCAGACCTAAACCTGTTTACATTAAACCGACTTCAGTTCAAAAGCAAAGACTACAGCACCTTCTAAAGCAAAGAAACAAACTCAAGAGCCACGTGGACAGGCCTCTGTGCCCAAAAAACAGATGCTCAAAATGGCCGACGACTTATTTACCTTGATTAGGGGTTCCCATCCCTCTCCTGATAAGAGGCCTAGGCAAGAGACTGACTATGAGTCTTCAGATCAGGTTTCTATTTCTTCTGATCAGGAGTATTCTCTTCCCCCCATGAGGATTCTGATGCTGAAGAATCTATTCCTTCAGCTTCTCCTCCAGAGGACTATTCTTTTGGGGAAACCTTGCATACCATGAGGGAGCATTTCCACTGGGAGAGCCAAGATTTTTCAGAATCTAAAAAGAGGCTCAGGGATTTCCTTTTACTACCTCAACACAGGCAACTACCATTCCACCTGTGTTGGACATTGTAGATGATGTGTTTTCGGAGTCTAGTCTTACCCCTGACTCCTTACCTCCAGCTCCTGTTAAGCCTGACAGATATTACAGGGTTCCTGACTCTCATAAATTCCTTTTTAAAAACCCTGCTGCAGACCCAGAAACTATTTCACAGGGTCCCAAGGGAGTTAAGGCTTCTGCTGCAAAAAACCCTACCCCCCTCTGACAGGGATTCTAGGGCACTGAACAGATAGGGAAAAAAGGTATACACATCTGCTACCTTGGCTATAAGGGCCTTAAACTGTCAGTTTCATATTCTCAAATATCAGCAACATGTCATGGCATTGCTTAAACAGAAAATGTTTTTAAACTCTGAATGTGCAGAAAACAAGGAAATGCAGGATTTATTGCATGCAGCTGAACAAGTTGGAAAGCATACTTTGCAATGTAGTTTTGATTCTTTGGAGGCCTCCTGCAGGGCTGCAGTTGCGGGTTCTGTAATTAGGAGGCATGCTTGGTTAAAGGAACAAAATCTGCGTGATCATGTCAAAGTTAAATTATTAGATGCACCTTTACAGCATGATACTTTTATTTGGTGTTAAGGCAGAAGAGGTGTTAAAGAAAATGGAGGGCAATGCTAAATCTATGCAAACTGTCAAAGATTTTTTACAAGTACAACCACCTAGGTTTAGTAGACACTGGCCAACAAAGAATTGGTCGTTTCCTGTGTCAGACAGACCTCAAAGGGCAGACCCAGATGCCCTAGAGGCAGATCCCAGGCGCAAGGTTCATACAAGTCAAAGCAGTGGGGTGCCTCTACCTCCAAAGTTGGAGAAGACAAATCTCAACCATACAGGAAACAGTCCCAATGACTTCCCCCTGCCTGCACCAAGCACTTATCTCCTGGCAGCACCCTTAGGGGGAAAATTAGCACTTTTTTCTCAAAATTGGCACATCATAACCCAGGACAGGTGGGTTCTAAATATCGTGTCACAAGGCTACAAGTTCCATTTCCATACCCTGCCAAAGGCAAACGGCTGGCCAGATCTGCCAAAAAAACAATGGGCAGAGGCACTAAAAAGTCTCATCCCTCATGGACATGGGGGCCATTCAACAAGTACCAGAGCAAGAGCGGGGACAAGGATTTTACTCAAGACTGTTCTGGTACCCAGAAAGGGCAAGGCCTGGAGGCCAGTACTGGACCTATCTATTCTGAACACATTCCTGGATATACCAAAATTCAAGATGTTGACTTTGCAGCAGCTTCTGTCCATGCTGGGCAAGAACGCTTGGCTTGTGACTTTAGACCTAAAAGAGGCATACCTGCATGTCCCAATCAGACAAATATGCAGAAGATACCCCAGATTCAAGGCTGGCTCAATGCATCACTAATTCTCTGCACTGCCCTTTGGCTTATCTACTGCACCCAGAGTCTTTACAAAGTGCCTGGCACCAGTAATTGCATTTTGCAGACAAAGAGGAATACAAATATATCCTTACTTGGACGACTGTCTAATTCAAGCAGAGAACAAGGACATTCTTCTACAGCATCTGGCGTTTGTGAAAAACCTTTTAACATGTCTAGGGTACACAGTCAACAAAAAGAAATCAAAACTAGTACCCTCTCAAGAGATAATATTCCTGGGTCCATGCTTAAATACAACTGCCCAGATGGCTTATCTCACGCCAGACAAACAAAGGCAACTGGCTACCTATTTCAAAATGATGGCAACAAACGCCCAGTTATCTGCAAGAAAAATTCTGCAGGCTTTGGGCTTCATGGAATCCTGCATCCTACTAATTCCATATGCAAGACTGCATATGAGGAAACTACAATGGTACCTAAAAAGTGTTTGGACTCCACATTGCCACAGCCTGGAAACTTTGATTACTCTCATTCCCTGCCTGCAACAGGAGTTTCGATGGTGGGCAAAGGCTTGTCACCAAAACAATGGACAGCCATTCACATTACCCCCAGCCAGGCAGACCCTAACAACGGATGCATCAGATTATGCCTGGGGGGCCCACATGGCAGGAAGATGCATTCAGGGCATGTGGGCCTCAAACCAAATGCATCTACATATCAATCAAAAAGAGATGCTAGCTGTTCAGAATGCCCTGACAGCCTTCAAGGATCTACTTCATCCAGGACAACTACTGATGAAGACAGACAACACCACGGTCATGTGTTATATAAACAAGCAGGGGGGCACACATTCTTACCCCCTTTGCAGACTAGCCATGACTTTGTGGGACACAGCATTGACTTACCAACTACATCTGCAGGCACAATTCCTGCCAGGAAAGGAAAATACTCTGGCAGACGAACTAAGCAGAAACCTCATGGATCCCCACAAGTGGCAGCTGAATCCACAAGTCTTCAGCATGATAACAAGGAAATGGGGATGCCCGGACATAGATCTATTTGCCTCCCCTCACAACTACCAACTAAAAAGAGTCTGCACAAGGATTCATCACAGACGAGCATGGAAAGTGGACGCCCTATCAGTATATGCCTTTCTCCCACTGCCTTTCCTCCCCAAGGTACTCCTAAAGGTCAGACAAGAGAAGCCAAAGATGATACTAATTGCCACAGACTGGCCATGCCAGTACGGTATCCAGTACTAAAGAACTTGTCTCAATGCCTAGCTTGGACCTTACCTCAAATACCTCATCTAGTGTCCCAGCAAAACAATCAGATCCTGCACAACCAACTCAGGACCTTAAACCTGGCAGCATGGCGGATAATGTAATCATACAAAACACACCTCTCAGTAAAGCTGTGATGGATGTCATTTTGGAAGCCAGAAGGCCTAGTACTAGAAAATCTTACGCTGGAAAATGGAAGAGATTCCGTGCTTGGAACCAGGCACAAGGGACTGATACAGCTGTGCCAAATATTCCTCAGATTTTGCAATACTTAATTGAGATGCTGGACAAAGGCCTATCTTTTTCATCTATTAAAATCCATGCCTCTGCCATTTTGGCTCATTACAATACAGAGCCACCAATCTTTTCTCATCCCTTATTTAAGTAGTACCTCAGAGGAGCCAAAAATTTAGGAGATCACCAATGTCTGCATGGGACCTTAACTATGTCTTGGAAAAACTCACCCTGCCTCCTTTTGAGCCAGCTGCTACTGTTGATATAAAGTTTTTATCTTGGAAAACAGCTCTGCTCCTAGCAATAACTTCTGCAAGACGAGTTTCAAAGCTACTGGCACTCATGGCTGTGGAACCTTTTATCATTTTTTATCCAGACAGGGTCTCTCTGAGGACAAACCCAACATTTATGGCCAAGGTGGTGCCCAGTGTGGCAAACTGTTCATCTGCCAACTTTTTATCCAAATCCACAGAACAAGGGGGAAAGAATTCTGCATTCTTTAGACGTACACAAACAGCTTAAATTCTACTTGGACAGAGCCAAAGCTTTCAGAAAGACAAGAGCAATTACTAGTAGCATATGCTGCAGGATCACAAGGAAAGACCATCTCAAAGCAGACTATTTCAAAATGGATAGGCCACTGCATTCGTTTCTGCTACTTACACCATGGCAAGCCATTGCCTAAGGGCATTAGGCCACATTCCACCAGAGCTGCAGCCACTTCAGCAGCCTTTCTCAGGGGAGTACCAACAAGGACATTTTAGAGGCTGCTACTTGAGTTCAGTGTACACCTTTACAAAGCACCATCATCTGCCACTCTACTCTAAATCCAGGGCAGGCTTTGCCACTGCAGTTCTGCAGGGCCTCATAGCCACTCCTAATGCTGTTTAGCTCCAGCCTCCCAACCATAGCTTTGGGACTCAACCCAAATGTAATGACTGCAACAGTGAAACACGAAGAACATAGTACAGTTGTGTACACTTAGCATAAATGTAGATGTTCGAGTGTATTCACTGTTGCAGTCCAGGTTACCCACCATCCCCCTTCTTTCTGCTGGAACTTATCTTTCCTTCTCTGATTTATACAACCTATGTGGTGTATTTGCTTGTAGATGAAGGTAAAGTTTATTTTGGTGCATGTATTTGTATATATATATAAATTTTGGCTACCCTTTTAGGGGGCACCTGACATCTGGGGCAAGAAAAACTAAAGAAAATGGCGTTGGCTGCATCTTTTATACCCCTGATGACCTGACGTCCGGGAAGGGGTGACAGCAGCCGACGCAGGACCCAGGACTTTGGAATTCAGGCCGGCTGAGGGCAACCTGCCAGCAGGATTACCCACATGTAATGACTGCAACAGTGAATACACTCGAACATCTACATTTATGGTAAGTGTACACAACTGTACTTTCCCACCTCTTTTATTTTCTTTTATAATGTGTAACACTAGAAATTTGAAGGTGTATGTGGCTCCCTCCTTTTTAACATGCATCGCTAACGCACTTGCCTCTTTTTTTATTTTTAATGTCCCTTACATAGGTTCATAGGTAGATACTCGGCTATCTTCCCTAGGGCATTTATAAGCCTAACCAGAGTGTATTTGGCTTCCGCCTCCCTATTAGATTCGCCTACTGTGCCTCTGTAAAGTAGGTCACAGAAGGTACCCTTTTAAGATTAGTTTACTGTGCCTCTGTCTAGCAGGGACACAGAAGAGATCCCAGGGGTGAATTTGCGATTTCCCATCCACGCGTCCAGATTTCACTTGAAGAGGGTCAGCGAGGGGCTATGTCTAACATGAATTGGGATTCTATTCCAGAGTGAGGGGAGCCTCTGGGAAATGAATCTGTCCCTCCAGCATGTCCTATTTATTTTTGTGCTGAGGTTTAGGTCCCTGGAGCGTGTAGCTCTAAGGGACTTGGATTTTTTGAGGTGGAGCATGTCCATTAATTCTGGGTTTGACATGCGTTTGTACATCAGGCATAGATCGCCTCTAAGTAGGCAGTAAGCAACTGAGTAGAGCTGGAGTTTCTTTAGTCGAGCTGCATAGGACATCTGTTTGTAGCCCATGATCCTCTTGGTGAGGTACTTTTGGGGTCTCTCCAGTTGCTGCAGGTGTCGGGTAAGGTACATCCCAAAAGGGGCATTGTATTCAATTATGGGCCTGATAAGTGACGAGTAGAGGGGCACAATGACCTCTCTTGATCTAGATGCGAACCCTTTCATGATAAGGTCTTTCTAACCACTTTGGCAACGTGATTATCAAAGGAGAGATTGCTATCTACGTTGGTCCCCAAATCTCTGATTACTTCTTCCGTACTTACCTATGTGGTAATTTGTGGGCATCTTGTTTTTCCCAAAGGGGATGACTATGCACTTTTTAGCATTTAGCTTGAGGCCGTGGCTCTGGCACCAAGCATCCATCTCTGTGAGACCCTTTTGGAGGATGCTTGTCTCAGCTGGAGATTCGATTATGGCCCCCAGTTTGCAGTCAGCTGCGAACTTCAGTCATAATCCCCCCATGTTAGCCTGAGCCTCAGAGAAGTATATACCGAACAAGAGAGGTCCCAGAACTGAGCCCTGTGGGACACCACTTGTAACTGGTTTGGATTCGGACATGGCACCTGCGATTCTGACTATGTGGGTTCTATCTCTGAGCCAGTTTGCAACCCATCTTGTGATATAGGGGTTAATATTTAAGCTGGTAAGCTTGTTTATGATGCCCGAGTGGGGTATTGTGTCGAAGGCTTTTGCGAGGTCCAGGTAGGCTGTGTGGACTACCTTGCCCTCATCTATGGCTTTGGTAACTGTTTCAAAGAAATCAACTAGGTTTAAGAGGCAAGATCTGCCCTTACCAAAGCCGAATTGGGTAGGGTCCAGTGTCTGGTGGCTCCCAATGTCTTTGTTTATGAGTTCCATGATAATACGCTCCATAGCTTTACAGACCAGACTAGTCAGGCTTATGGGGCGAAAGTTTCCGGGGTCCGTTGTGGCACCACCTTTGTGGAGTGGGATCACTATACCTGTGCACCATTCTTTGGGTACATATCCTGTAGTAAGGCTAAGTTTGAACAGTGACTTAATGTGAGGGTTCAGTTCTTCTTGGAGCTCGTGTAAGACACAGCTTGGGACACCGTCCAGTCCCATAGATGCTGTGTTTTTTGCTTTGGAGAGAGCAGCTTTCACCTGTGCATCTGTGATGTCAGGGAGGTTACATTCAATTGGGATAGGCATTTGCTCCTTTGGGGGGGAAAAGTTTGCGCTGAATCTGTCTGCCAGGATGTTGGCTATGTCTGCAGGTTCGGTATATTTTGTACCATTATGCAACAATTCAGAGCATATCTGGGAGTTTCCGCCCATGTTCCTGACATAAGTAAAGAAGGCCTTGTGATCAATTTTTCTTTCGAAGCTGGCCTTTGATGATTTTATGAGGGATCGACGTTTCTTGCTAATACTGATCAGAGATGCCTTCCCTTTTTGAGATATTGCTCTGTCATGTAGTAGCTTCTTCCTTCTGTTGTGTAGCTTATTATGGCCGGGGTCCACCAGACTGGTCTCCTGTTTTTGGAGGAGTGAGTCTTGGTTTTATTTGGGATAGCATGATCCATGCATTCATGCAGGTGCTCATAGAAAGCATCTGTAAAGGATTCTGCGGCTTGGGCTGTATTATCCTCTGGCCCAGGGGCTTTGAAGGATTTCACCTCAGTCTTGAGAAGTGCAAAGTTGGCTTTTGAGAAATTCTTTACAGTGATTTCCTTGGCTGGGGGTAGGGATGGGATATGGATGTCCAGGAAAATTTGTTTATGGTCTGATCTTACCAATGAGGGGTTTACCTCTGGTGTGGAACATAGAGTCCCCATGTTGGTGATGACCAGGTCCAATATGTTGTTCCCTCTTGTGGGAGTGGTGACCAGTTGTTCCATTGCGTTAGAGTTTATAAATTCAAGGAACCGTTGGGTGAGGGTGTTTGGGCTTGAGTAGTTTTCCCAGTCAATGCTTGGGTAGTTGAAGTCACCCAATAACGTAGTGTTTGGAGAGACCTTCATATTCTCCAGTGTTCTCAGGAATGCAAAGTGGGGTTCCTGTAATAGGGAGGGTGTTCTGTAGCAGGCTACAAACTGAAAGGCAGTTTTGCCCGCTGTTAGTTGCACATGGATGGTTTCCGATGCTTCGTGCAGTGCCACTAACCTGGAGGTGTAGGTATCTTTGATGAATATAGATACTCCCCCTCCTTTTGTGCTTTGGTCCGAGTTTTGGGGCCGAAATGCATGGTATGAGTTATAACCTGGTAGTACTGAAAGGCAGTTTTGCCCGCTGTTAGTTGCACATGGATGGTTTCCGATGCTTCGTGCAGTGCCACTAACCTGGAGGTGTAGGTATCTTTGATGAATATAGATACTCCCCCTCCTTTTGTGCTTTGGTCCGAGTTTTGTGGCTGAAATGCATGGTATGAGTTATAACCTGGTAGTACTGAAAGGCAGTTTTGCCCGCTGTTAGTTGCACATGGATGGTTTCCGATGCTTCGTGCAGTGCCACTAACCTGGAGGTGTAGGTATCTTTGATGAATATAGATACTCCCCCTCCTTTTGTGCTTTGGTCCGAGTTTTGGGGCCGAAATGCATGGTATGAGTTATAACCTGGTAGTGCTGGGGTGCTCTCAGGAGCCTTGAACCAGGATTCTGTTGATGCACAGACATCGATTTTCTCCATACTGAGGAGAGCCTGAGTGCGTGCATCTTGAGGTTTAGTCTTCTGGCATTGAGTAGCATTACCTTTAGTTTTTTTATGCTTGGGTTGTCTATGGAGGTGGGTTTGTCCCTTGAGCCTTACCTAAAAAAGGCACTATGGGGGTGGCAAGAGCCTTGGCCAGTATACGAAAGCCTAAGGGTGACAGGTGTAAGCTGCCCCTAGTGAAGCAACGTGGCTTGTCGAGCATGTCATCCCAGGCTAACGGACACTGGATCCCCTTTGAATGACACCAATACTTTAGCCAATTGTTGAAACTGATCATTTTGTCTTTATACTGTGGCATAATTCTTGGTGAGGGCAAGATGCTACTCAAGGTCAGGGTCATACCAGCCTGGGCTACATGGTCAGAGAGCTCCTCTATGTCTCTTTTCATGTAGTCCAGGGAGGTATGTCTCAGGTCATTCACACCAGCATGGACAATGACGGAGTCATACTTGTACTTGCATTGGAGTGACCTGAGTGCTTGCGTTATGTGGCAGATCCTGGCACCCGACAGGCAGCTTACAGTGACCTTCTCCTTGTTCAGTGTGGTGAGCGTGACGTCAGTGTGCCGGACAATAGAGTCCCCTATAACAAGTGTATTTGGTGTGTTATTCTAGAACTCTGTCTTTGAGCAGCCGATTAGTTTTGCCTACATAGTAGGCTGGGCATTTTTGTACAGAGACCAAAATATACGACATTGTTAATATAACAGTCTGTATAAAAGAATGTATCAATGCTGAACTTTCTAGTCGGGTGTGTGTACTGCCCCCCTCCAAATATGAAGGGGCAGGCTGTACACCTTCTAGATGGAAAGGTACCTAGCCTATCAGACCTTGCATAGTGGTCTCCTTCTTACTTCTTGTAGCACAGCAGTCTTTTTAATGACATGTTGTTTTTAAAGGTAAAAGATGGTGTAGCCCCTATAACACCGTCTAGTTCATCATTCATTGATGCACGGTTTTATACAGACTGTTATAGTAAGAATTTCTTATATTTTGGTCTCTGTACAAAATGCCCAGCCTACTATGTAAGCAAAACTAATCAGCTGCTCCTAGAACATGTAAGGGACATTAAAAATAAAAAAGAGACAAGTGCGTTAGCGATGCATGTTATAAAGGAAGGAGCCACACACACCTTCAAATTTCTAGTGTTACACATTATACAAGAAAATAAAAGAGGTGGGAACATGAACAATAAGACCGAAGCCTCAGAACAAGAATGGATAATTAGATTTCAGGCTGACAGACCACCTGGACTAAATAGTAAGGTTTCACTGAAACCTTTTCTCAGGAACAGGGCTTTGAAACATTGATTATTATGTTTAGTCACATCTGTACATATATTCTACAGTTTTAACACCATCTAACTCTATAGAACAAGCTTTTACAGTTTTTTACATACATTTTTAGTCCATTATTTATATAATTTGTTTATATAGTGTATGTCTTTTTAATTTTTATTTTCAAGATACTGTCAACTGATTGGATTTGACACATGTATCATTATTTAAACAGGAGCAGCAGTTACTGTAGTATGTCTGAGGAAGCAGAGAGGACTCTGGGAAAGCGCTCACATGTTTTATATGTTTTTACTATTTTTTATTAAAGTGTTGTTTTGCCGTGTGTATTCCAACGAGTTGGTGGCTTTTTTGGAACATTCACAAAGACTGCCTGTGTGCTAAAAACCTGAATGAGTAAATGAAAGGAGGGCATAAGTTTTAACAGGCAATGATAAACTGTGGTTTCTGTGCATTATTTGGGCATTGCAACACTTAACCTACATAGTGGTGAACAACAATTGTAATTGCTATATGGCATGGACTCTGTCTGAGTTTGGCCATAGTCCAGACAATCTAGTGTGCACTTTATATTGTGAAAGCAGATGTAGTGAAGATAGGCTGGCCATTTCCAAGTTCAGGATAAAAAGTATACAGTGAGCTTGTCAGCACTTCAGTCAGAAATAAACTAAAACCGGAATCCATGCTTCAGGTGGTATGTCCTAGCATGTTGGGGACAATAAATGCTGCTTTCTGAGTTTGGCTAAAAGAACACACATGCAAACACACAGTCACAGACTTTGCTACTTAAGTCTGCATTATGAGTTTTCAGTCCAATTACTTCTTCAGCTGTATAAAGTAATATTGAAATAAAATGCAAATTTGCATTGTAGGTTGTAAAACCCTGCAGTTGTGTAGGTAAACTTCCTGTAACAGTAGATGTTCAGATGATACCTGCTGCAGTAACCTAAGCTATACCTTTTATATCCTGCAAAGCTTCAGGGCACCTTCCACACAAGCCATGAGCTTGAGCTGAGATGGCTAAAAATTCATTTATTTTATTCATTTATTTTACATTTGTTGACCGGGCTAGTCCAAGTGGATACATGTCCATTTTCAGTAGAGGCCCGGGGAGATAAGCTCCAAATTAAGCTAATAAAACAGGACAATAAAAACTAAAAACATATTTAAATACATTGTTGATGGAGAAAAAGACAGGTTTGGGTGCCAACACCTTTAGAGATTTCATGCCAGCTGAGAGAGGGAGGGTGAACCCTGAGAAAACATTGCTAGAAATAACAAAAAAAAAAAAATGTCCACACACTGGAATAAAAAATGCACCAAAAAACAAGGGGGTGGAGGGAGGCAGCAGCTGCTGCAGCAGTGATCATTCGAACATCTACTGCTGTGGTAAATTTATTAATACAACTGTGCTGTGTTATTTGTATTTATTGCTGATGCTGCTGCAGTAGCCTAAGCTGTGGGGATAGATTGCCATAGCTTAGAGCAACGGGGAGGTGGAAAAAGGTCCAGGAGCCCATGGAGAATGGTCTTAGCAAAACTTGACTTGCATCCGGAGAGGGAATCTGGCTTGTAGTGCTTTATAAAAGTATGTATGGAGGACCAAGTCGCTACTTCTAGAATACTTGTAGAATTCATCCCTTTTTAAAAAAACATAGATGAAGCCAAGGCCCTGGTAGAATATGACTTTGCCGTGCCTGGAATAGTTATGGTGCAGTGTGGTGGGAATAACCAAAGCTAATAGCTAGAGATATCCATTTGGAAATAGTTTGCTTTGACACAGGTTGTCCCTTATTTATTGTTTATTTTATATTTGTTGACCGGGAGTGTCCAGCTGAGCTATTGCCCTTTTTCAGCGGAGGCCCTGGGAGAAAAGCTCCAAAGATGTACAATGCAATAAAAATAGCATTACAGATACATTTCAATAAAAATAGCAATAGAGAATTTTGGTAATACGTAAGCAACATACATGTATATTGTGGACAGATAAACCCCTTATCTTCACAAGAAATTAACAACTGATCAGACGTTCTGAAAGAGTTTGTAATGTTAAGATAGTATCAGAGTTGCCTGTGGACATCCAAGGTATAAAGTATCCTTTCTCCCTCATTTTGGGATTCAGGGAAGAACACAGGGAGATGGCTAGTTTTTTTTTGTAAAGTAAACTCAGATAACACTTTAAGTATAAAAGAAGGATTAGTTCTCACAGAAGCTCTGTCATGTAGAAAATTAAGGTTGACCCACCATAAATGCTTACAACTCAGATATTCTTGCAAAGTTCAGAGCAATCAGTAAAACTGTTTTCCATGTTACGAACCTCTCAAGTCAGCTAGATCAGCTGGTTCAAATAGAGCGTTAGCTTCTCTAACACAAAATTAATGCCCTAAGGAGGTGTCACCATTTTTCTTGGAGGTCTCTTATGCAAAACCCTTTCAAATCATTTTGACATGGGAATGCCCTGAAAGACGGGGCTCCATGGGTAAACATGCTGAAATGGCAAACTAATGAGCCTTGATAGAGGAGTAAGATGGGCGATAGGAAAGCAATTCAAACAAATATTGTAAAACAAGAGTAACACTACTCTGAATTGTGGTCATGTGTTTGGCACCAGCTAGAAAACCTTTTCCATTTGCTATTATATGACTTTTTTTTAGCAGAAGGCTTTCTTGTCCCTATTAGTACCCGCCTGCACACCTTCAGTAAACAAATGCCTAAAAAGTATTAAGACCATATAATCTAGGCAGTCCGTTAAAGTTGTTCGGGGCTGGAATGTGTAAAACGTCCATGTTCTTTTTTTTTTCTCTCTCAAACAAGAAACGTCCTTATTAAATTATCACTACAGCATAGGCAATTGTATATTTATATAAATGAAAATAAACTGTATTAACATATTTTCAGTTACAAATGTTATACATCACATATAATCAGTGCAGTCATTGCCAGTCAAACATTACAAAGGTCGTTCAATTCCTACCTTCCCTGAAGTCTCATTCCTCCTCCGAAACATTATTCTGCATGTCTTGTTCCCATTTTTTCTATGTAATTCGCTCCTACCCTTTTCTAATGATCCCACTTCCAGTTGTTTTTCTCTGTTACTATATTCACTACTTCTAGTACAGTTGGTTTAGACTTTGATTTCCAGTTTCTAGTGTTTGCTATTTTGGTAGCAAACAGAATTAAACTCGGCAAGGCCTTACTATGTCTAGGCAATTGCAATTTTATTTATTTATTTAGTTAGTTAGTTAGTTAACCAGGAAACTCCAACGTGGAACGAAGCAAATTTTCAGTGGAGGCCTGGGGAGAAGTGCTCCAGACGCTTGTCTTTTTAACCTGGGAGGAAACTGGAGCACCCAGAGGGAACTGCCATGAATGCAGGGAGGACATGCAGACTCTGCATAGAAGACACCCCGACCAAGAATCGAACCAGAGAACCTCTTGCTGTGAGGTGGCAATGCTACCGCTGTACCACTGCGCCATCCAATTGTGTGTAACAACTCAAAAAAAAAATTTCCTTAGTTACACCAATTTGTTCACCGCGTATTTGTGATGGATATTCTGCAGATAATTTTTAAAGTCTGCCAACTCATTACTCTCCCAAAAAATATGTTCCCAATGACCTCTTAAGTCCCTGTTCTTATGTGACTACATAGAGTGTGTGAGGAAACTTGTGGTAATTGCCCCTGGCCAATTCCAAAAGAAGGTAGAACCACAGTTGCCTGGGCCAGAAAGGACTCACCACGTTGATCTTGTGGGAATCCTTCTGAATCTTCAGAAGTACCCTGGATATTGTTGGAAATGGTGGAAAAGTGTACAGGAATATTCCTGTCCAAAGAAAAGGTGTTTGTCTTCCAGGCCTTCTTGCATGAAAATCCTGGAGCAGAATTTTGCCAGCTGATTGTTCATTAAGAAGGCAAAAAGGCCTGCTTGGAGAACTTCCCACAGATGGATCAGATCTTCGAAGCCCCCCTGATCTAATGTCCAGTCATTAGAGTCTGCCTGTGCCGCAAAGCTACGTCCCAAGCTAACATGGCTTGTTTGCATAGAGTGTAAGACCTGGTGTTCCCTTGCTTATGTACCACATCACTGTGGTGGTTTCTGTAACAACTTTAAGTGGTCCTTGCTACCAAAGGTGATTTAGAGAACTGAGTGACTTGATCAGGGCAAGCATCTCTTTTACATTGTTGTACTTGTGTCTGTCTTTGTTGTCTAGATACTTTGTGCATTTATCCTCCTTAACACTGATACCCAAGCAAAGTCCAAGGTGTCTGTGGTGACTGTTTTGGAGCAGGAGGGGAGAGGGAGAGACGTGGATTTAGGGCACCTGATGTCTCACCTCAAGTGATTTCTCTTCACACATCCCAGATTTGGAATCTGAAAAGATGATGGGTGTTGGTACTGGGACTAAAGAGAGACTTTCAGATGCCATTGTATCGTTCTCATGAGGAGTCTTACTGGAGGTATCATGAGACTCAGAATCCTAAGGTATTCCCACCCTTGCCCACTAAGGGGTCCCCGACAGCCACAGATTACATTGCTAACCCCTGGTTCATAGTGTCTGTATGTGCAACACTAGAGGGATCTGGAAAAAAATGGAATACATCTAAATATAGATGTACGTTTTTCCTGTGGAAGAAAAGCTCTTTCTACTGAGGTCATCTTGGAATGCCAGGCTGCATGGGAGATCTCTCATCAAAGAGAGAGATTTCTGACAATTTAACAGAGTCTACATAGTGAAGTCAGCCATCTAAATATGGAAAAAAGTGGTTACCCTGTAGGATGCAATGTAACTGGTGCTACACTTTGTGAACACTCTTGGGGCAGTGGATAGCCCAAAGGGTAAGGCAGAGACCAGATAAAACCTTAAACATCAGAGGCCTTAATGGATAGGAATGTGATGGTCAGCATCTTTTAAATCTAAAGGTCTTTTGGCTTTTCCTGGTTAGGGGTCGCCACAGCAGAACTCCGGTCTGCTAATGATTGGCAGTGGATTTTTACGGTGCCGAGTTGCCAACCCAACGCCCAACCTTCAAAGAAGGCTTCATTCACACATACACACCTACCTGCGTGTCTTTAGACTTCACTCGACCACAGGGAGGACATGCAGATGTCACACAGAAGGCGCTCTAGCAGAGAATCGAACGGGATAACCTGTTGCTGTGAGGCGACAAAGCTAACTGCTGCACCACCAAAAAATCTGAAATGGGGCAGACGGGGTAAGAGACTGCATTGTGGAAGCATCTTGAACTTCAGCTCGATTACAAAACGATTTAAAAAAAATAAAAGGTCCATAACTCATTGCCAGACATTATTCTTTCTTTGGCATCAGAAACCTTCTTGAATTAAAACCTCTTCCTAAGGGAAAGAGGAACTATTTCTATTTCCCCCTGATAAACCATGTACTGTAGGATGGGAGGGAACAAAAAGGGGTTGTTCTGGTGGATGTGAAATAATTCCTTGAAATGGAGGGAGTACTTCCCACTGCCATCTGTACCCCTGCTGAATCAGTCTTGGAACCCATTTGTCTGAAACAGCTTATTGCCAGAGAAAGAAATGAAGCTTCATACCTTCTGGAAGGGATGAGAGACTGCTAGGTTAGGAGGGGGGACAAAGCCCCTTACATAATCCTTCTCACCTTCTGGAAGGGATGAGAGACTGCTAGGTTAGGAAGGAGACAAAGCCCTGTACATAGTCCTTCTCACTTATTTGACTGCCCTTTGTTCTGAGGGGTTCCTGCTTTCTTTTAAGGAACCTCTCCACCATTGCTTTTAATGTCTGCATACCAGAATATTGCTGAGACTGTTTTGTTATTTGCCACATATGGACTACAAAAGAAAAAAAAAAAACCTGGGAAAATTTAGAGAAGAAAGGATGAAAAAATCTGAGAGATTCTTTGTATCAGTTTAACCCTCTCATTACATTTTTGATAACCTTTGCAGCAGTGGGACCAAAATCTGTATCCAAAAGTGAATTTAAAAGCTTGTTTTAAATCCTCTAGAAGGTTTTGAAATTGAAGCCAGGAAAACCTCCTCAACACAGTACCAGTGGCAACCTTACTGGATGTAGTATCTGCAGTCATAAACCTGCTTTACACGAGCAGTGACCTGGATGTAGTATCTGCAGTCATCAACCTGCTTTACACGAGCAGTGACCTGGATGTAGTATCTGCAGTCATCAACCTGCTTTACATGAGCAGTGACCTGGATATAGTATCTGCAGTCATCAACCTGCTTTACATGGGCAGTGACCTGGATGTAGTATCTGCAGTCATCAACCTGCTTTACAAGAGCAGTGACCTGGATGTAGTATCTGCAGTCATCAACCTGCTTTACACGAGCAGTGACCTGGATGCAGTATCTGCAGTCATCAACCTGCTTTACACGAGCAGTGACCTGGATGCAGTATCTGCAGTCATCAACCTGCTTTACAAGAGCAGTGACCTGGATGTAGTATCTGCAGTCATAAACCTGCTTTACAAGAGCAGTGACCTGGATGTAGTATCTGCAGTCAGCAACCTGTTTACATGAGCAGTGACCTGGATGTAGTATCTGCAGTCATAAACCTGCTTTACACGAGCAGTGACCTGGATGTAGTATCTGCAGTCATAAACCTGCTTTACACGAGCAGTGACCTGGATGTAGTATCTGCAGTCATCAACCTGCTTTACATGAGCAGTGACCTGGATATAGTATCTGCAGTCATCAACCTGCTTTACACGAGCAGTGACCTGGATGTAGTATCTGCAGTCATAAACCTGCTTTACACGAGCAGTGACCTGGATGTAGTATTTGCAGTCATCAACCTGCTTTACATGAGCAGTGACCTGGATGTAGTATTTACAGTCATAAACCTGTTTACCCAAACAGTGACCTGGATGTAGTATCTGCAGTCATAAACCTGTTTACACGAACAGTGACCTGGATGTAGTATCTGCAGTCATAAACCTGCTTTACACGAGCAGTGACCTGGATGTAGTATCTGCAGTCATAAACCTGCTTTACACGAGCAGTGACCTGGATGTAGTATCTGCAGTCATAAACCTGCTTTACACGAGCAGTGACCTGGATGTAGCATCTGCAGTCATCAACTTGCTTTACACGAGCAGTGACCTAAAAAAGGAACCCAAACCACATGAAGCAGATGTTTCCTCACAGGAAGGAACTGCAGATAAACATGCTTCATATTTTCACAATTAGAATAAACTTTAACATATAAGCCTGACCGTTCAAAATTCTACAAATTAAAGTTAGACACAAACACCCCCCCCCCCCCACACACACACACACACACACACACACACACACAGACTTAAAAATTCTTTTACTGTCCTTGTTTGAAGGGGAAGGATTACAGTTAAAATGTCTGGCAGCAGCTGGATCAACTAAAGCTGTAGCTGCTGGGTCAGGTTTTGGATGAGTGTATAAACACTTAGACTGAGGCGCTTTAGGCAGTGTAGCTCCATTTTAACAGCCAGTACACAAACTCTCAGGAAAATTGCAGGCAGTGATGCACGCATCCTCCAAAGCTGACAGAATTGGAGGAATAGGTGAAGGTTCTGGAAATTCCTTCTGTAACAGTTAATAGTATTTCTGGGAGATGGAGAAACATCAGTGTTACCTCACTGAGTGCACTTGCACATTCTGGAAAGAGTCTAGGAGAAAGAGAATCATTGATAGGGAAATTCAGGTAGTATGAGGTCCTCTGAGTCGGAATCAGTATTCTGAGAGGGAAAAAAACTGTGTGCTCTCCATCACATTCCTCTCAAAATTTAATTTCTTGAATCTCTTCAGGAAAAGAGGAATCCCTTTTTCTGTTACCAGAAACCACCTGAAAAGAAAGGTCAACAGCCTGTACAAGACCCTGACCAAGACTTAATAAACTTCTCCAGTCCAGTGAAACTGGAGCAGGAGAAGCAATAGGTTTAGTTTTCTTTTTGACAGGAAAATTTAAGGTAAATACATTTTAATGGCAGCAATAGCTTCCTCAGGAATGGGCGCAACATTTTGGTTAAGCAGAAGAACAATCTGTGCCCCTTCTCGCAACACCAGCAAAAGTGGTTCTCCTTGCCCACTAAGGGGACCCCAACAGCTGCAGAGGACGTTGCTAATGCCCTAGTCCATCGTGGCTGTATTTACCACACCAGAGGGATCCAGGGAAAAAGAATGGTTTGAGGAACTGGCTGGACCACAGCAATCTGTCTCACCTGCATCTGAGGCAAGTTACCAGCCTGCTGTGGTGGTAAAGGCTGCCTACTTACGGGCTTCAGCGTAATTATTTCATTATCACTTAAGACATATGTAAACATGCATTCATATAAAAGAAAACAAACCATGTGAGGCAGTTCTGCTAGCTAAGAATTATGAGTAATGATCCTTAAAATATAAAGAAATATTACTTCACAATTACTGAGCTAAAAGTTTGTTGACTGAGCACCACTAAACACTCCAAAATATTGTTTCTTTGCAGTCAAAATCACTACACCCCCCCCCCCAGGCACTGGTGTATTTTAAACCCACCGCCAACTCCCAGGCACCGGTATATTATAAACCCACCGCCACCTCCCAGGCACTGATGTATTATAAACCCACTGCCACCTCCCAGGCACTGGTGTATTATAAACCCACTGCCACCTCCCAGGCACTGGTGTATTATAAACCTACCGTCACCTCCTAGGCACTAGTGTATTATAAACCCACCGCCACCTCCCATGCACTGGTGTATTAAAACCCCACTGTCACATTCCAGACACTGGTGTATTATAAACCCACTGCACCTGCCCAAGCACTGGTATATTATTATCACTTAAACTAGCTGATTCACAATAAAAAAGAGCTGGTTTCCTGACGGGATGAATTTGCACATAAAAGTGTTTGTTAAATTTTAGATTGCCAGCATTTAACTACAAAAAAAGGAATATTGCAGTAAAATTAATATTTTCTCTGAATAGTTGTGATGCATACCTCACAACCTCTTAGTGCAAGAAATCTGGACAAAGCCTAAAATAATGGGGTGGGGGGTTCAAAGGTCCAAAAATAGGGACAGATTTAAGTATTGCCCTTATAAACTTAAAAAAGTTGCTAGGTTAACATGAGTTGTATTGGCATTGATTTTCTGAAGGAAACTCGGTCTAAAACTGAAATGCATGTCATTTAGTGATTTCAATCCTCAGTGATTTGCTAGAAAACCATAGGTTTTATGAGGAACAGAACAAAAAATATGAGGCAACAATCTAGTCAGTTGAGAGGTATGCTTGAAGGTCATCTGTTAGAATGATGAAACTTCTCTCTCTACATACCTGATGCTGCAAATTAAGTAGCAGTGTAATTCCTCTGAACATACTTCTCAACTGTCCAGATTTTCACCTCATATTTCTTGTCTGTTCCTCATAAAGTCTGTGGTTTTCTGGATATTCACTGAGGATTGAAGTCACTAAATAAAGATATACTTGAGTTTCAGACTTTACATTCTTCATAAAATACATGTTAACATATATCCTGCTATTCTACCAACTTTCTAAGTTTATAAGAGCAGTATTTAAAATCCGTCCCTATTTTCGCCGTTAATACCTTCATCACTGTAGGATTTGTCTGGATTTCTTGTGCTAAGAGGTTGAAAGGTACTGACTTTAAAGTTGAAAAAAAAAATCATGTTCTTTGGAGCAATGCCGTTATGTCGGAGTCTGAACCTTCTACACACTCATGCACTGCACTCGTGCACACACGCATATACACATGCACTTGCCTACACACACTCGCAGACAACTGAAAACACACACACACTTTCTCTTGCTTTTTCTCTGAAGTAAAGCATCCGATATTCCTTTTTCTGAGCCGTCAGGCACATCATTCTTTTTTTTTTTTTAATGATCTGAGCCTGGAGCAGAGGGTTCTTGGTTCTGGTCCTTCAAGGTTTGTGTTCCTTGCTTAGTTTATCAGGTGACTTGATTTTGCTTGTAGAATAGCAGTCTTAAGTTGTTCAGATGCTTCATGTTGTGACATTGTTTCTTCCACCACGGCTGACCAGGAATTCCCATTTGCAGTACCTACATAATATTTTCAGGTCATTGAATTTCTTGATCCAGTCGAATTCCATTTTCCAGGCATTCATTTATTGGCAGTGGACTGTGATACCTGCTGCTGTCTTCATCCTTGAAGCTGTACTTCCCTGATATACAATACATTTGCCAGAGCTGTGTTAGTAGGATGTACTTACCTGATATACAATACATTTGCCAGAGCTCTGTTAGTAGGATGTACTTACCTGATATACAATACATTTGCCAGAGCTGTGTTAGTAGGATGCAGTAACATAATGGCATTTGAACTGGCTTGAAAAACACTGGCATTTGAAAGAACTGGTTTGAAAAATACAATATTTGAAAACTGGCTTCTGAATCATAAACAGTTTTGTAAAGTAGTTCTGCCTGGTCTATGATATGTTTACTGAAGACCAGATTAATGGAAGAGAGGAGAATTTTTACCATTAACCATTCTCCCTTTTAAATGGTTTGTAATGGCACAGTCGATCACAGAGCTACATATGGGGACAAAAACAATTCACTCAGTAAAACCTTCACGATGTTCTTCGTGTTTCACTGTTGAAGTCATTACATTTGGGTAATATGCTGGCAGGTTGCCCTCAGTCGGCCTGATTAACAAAGTTTTGGGTCCTGCGTTGGTTGCTGTCCCTTCTTCCATGACCTCAGGTCATCAGGGGTATAAAACATGCAGCCAATGCCATTACATCAGTCATTCTTGCTGTGCGGTGTCCGAAGCAGAAGCAGTTCGCAAGTGCCGGTTGGCCGACTCCTGAAATTTTCATTTTCGAGTTTCAGAACCGAAGTCTTCAACTAAAAGCGAAGTACCCCGTTGGGGAAACATTTTCTTGCTCCTTACCGATGTCAGTAAAAGTTAATAATTGCATTAATTGTGGGAAGCAAATACCTCATAAGGATTTTCATTTGTACTGTATTCCTTGCCTAGGCCCTGACCACAACGTACCTTGCTGTCAGTTTTGTGCTAAATTTAATCAACGCACTATTAAACATCAATATATTTTTGCTTCTAATTATTTTGGCTTGCGCTTTAATTATCCAGAAATGTCGTCTGTTAGCAATCTGACTACCGGAATACCTAAAAATGCAAAGAAAAAGACAGGCCACTGAGGTCCAAAACTGACAACGCTTCTCCTAAGCCAGTTGCCAGATCGCCGGTACTCTGCTGCTTTCGCAGCCCCTGATATCAGCTACTTCTGATTTGCAGGCCTCTGCTGAGATGCATTCAGAGTCTGGTTTGCCGCGAGATGCTTCAGTTATGGAACCCACGGATGTCTCTACCTTAGATGGGTCCGGAGCCGCTGTGCAGGCACTGGTTTCTGAGGGTGTTTTCAGGCCTACAGATTTGTGTAGTAGACCGACGCCATCTTCAAAACTAAGGCCAAAATCTAAATCTATGTCTAAAAAACCGATGGCTGGGCCACGTGTGCAGGCCCCTATGCCTAAAAAACAAATTATCAAAATGGCAGAAGATTTAATTGCTCTGATCAGGGGTAGCCAACCCCCCCCCCCCCTTCTAAGAGGCCTAGGCAAGACATTGATTATGAATCTTCTGAACAAGATTTTATTTCTTCTGATGCTTCTAATGAACAGGATTTGTCTATACCTACTTATGAGGACTCTGATGCAGAAGATTCCATTGCTTCTGCTTCTCCCCCTGAGGATTTTTCCTTTGGGGAAACTTTACATACCTTACGGGAACATTTCCTCTGGGAACGTCTGGATTTCTCTGAATCTAAAAAGAGACTTGGGGATTTTCTTCTTCTTCCTCAACATAGGCCTTTGGCTATATCTCCTGTCCTAGACATAGTTGTTGATGTTTTTTCAGAATCTAGTATGGTTCCTGATTCTCTGCCTCCGGCTCCTTGTAAGCCAGACAGATACTACAGGGTTCCTGACTCCCACAAATTCCTTTTCAAAAATCCTATTGCAGATCCTGAAACCATTTCTCAGGGTCCCAAGGGCATTAAGGCCTCTACTGCTAAAAATCCTACCCCTTCTGATTCCAGGGCGCTGGATAGATGGGGTAAGAAGGTTTACACTTCTGCAACCCTGGCAATCAGGGCTTTAAACTGTCAATTTCATATGCTTAAATACCAGCAGCATATCATGGGACTGCTTAAACAGAAAATGATGTTAATTCCTGACTGTGTGGAAAATAAAGATTTACAGGATTTATTGCATTCAGCTGAACAAGTTGGTAAACATACTTTGCAATGTGGTTTTAATTCTTTGGAAGCCTCTTGCAGGGCTGCTGTAACTGGCTCTGTGCTAAGAAGGCATGCTTGGCTCAGAGCTCAGACTCTCCCTGATCATGTTAAAGCAAAATTGTTGGATGCTCCTTTACAACAGGACCGTCTCTTTGGTAATAAGGCTGAAGGAGTTTTTAAAAAAGATGGAAGATAAAACTAAATCTATGCAAACTGTGAAAGATTTCTTACAAGTGCAACCTCCAAGATTTAGTAGGCACTGGCCTACTAAGAACTGGTTCTTTCCAGTTCCTTCAAGAGCCACTCAAGTCAAACATAGACATTCCAAAGGCTCCAGATTTCAGTCACAAGGGACGTTTAGAACAAAACAATGGGGTGCCTCTTCCTCCAAATCTGGAAACAACAAGGCACCTCCATATGGTAAGCAGTCTCAATGACATCCCTCTACACTTACCAAGCACTTACCTTTCAGCTGCCCCTTTGGGGGGGGGGGGGGACTGGCACTTCATGTAAGAAACTGGCAACTCATAACCCAGGACAAATGGGTTTTAAATATAGTATCCCAGGGATACAGATTTCATTTCCACACGTTGCCAATCCCAAACGGATGGCCAGACCTGCCCCCAAATCAGTGGGCAGAGGCCCAGAAACAAGTACTGTCTCTCATGAACATGGGAGCTATTCAACTAGTCCCAGAAGAGGAAAAAGGACAAGGCTTCTATTAAAGACTTTTCCTGGTACCCAGAAAAGACAAATCATGGTGTCCAATTCTGGACTTATCTACTCTAAACACATTTCTGGACATTCCAAAATTCAAGATGCTGACTCTTCAACAGTTACTTCCTATGCTAGGCAAAGATGCCTGGTTGGTAACTCTAGACTTGAGGCTTGCCTACATATCCCAGTCGGGGAATCTTGCAGAAGATACCTCCGCTTCAAAGCAGGCTATTTGCATTACCAGTTCTCTGCACTGCCCTTTGGCTTATCTACTTCGCCCAGGGTCTTCACAAAGTACCTGGCTCCAGTAATTGCCTTTTGCAGACAAAGAAATATTCAAATATATCCATATCTGGACGATTGTCTAATTCAGGCAGAAAACAGGGACATTCTTCAAAAATGTCTGGAGTTTGTAAAAAAGGTTCTAACTTGTCTAGGGTACACCATAAACGAAAAGAAATCACAACTGGTACCCACTCAAAAAATTACATTCCTGGGTGCAAACTTGAATACACCTGCCCAGATGGCTTACCTTATGCCAGAAAAGCAAATTCATTTGGTGACTTACTTCAAACATGTGGCCACAAAAACTCTGCTTTCTGCAAGACAAATTCTGCAAGCCTTGGGGTTCATGGCCTCCTGTATTCTTCTAATTCCATATGCAAGACTGCATATGAGGAAACTTCAGTGGTACTTAGAGTTAATGGAGTCAGCATTGTCACAGCCTGGAAACAATGATTCCTATCATACCTTGCCTGCAACTAGAGTTCCTATGGTGGGCAGAGGCCTGCCACCAAAACAAGGGACTGCCATTCACTCCACCCCCTGCCGCCCAAACCCTAACTACAGACTCATCAAACTATGCTTGGGGGGCCTCATCTGGCAGGGAAGTGCATTCAGGGCAAATGAAGCCCAAATCAAATGCACCTTCTTTTCAATCAAAAAAAGATGCTAGCTGTACAGAATGCACTGACAGCCTTCAAGGACTACCTTCATCCAGGACAATTAATGATAGACAGACAACACCACGGTTATGTGGTATATAAACAAGCAGGGGGGTACACACTCCTACCCCCTTTGCAGACTAGCCAAGACATTGTGGAACACAGCCTTGACCTATCAAGTACAACTACAAGCTCAATTCCTGCCAGGAAAGCTGGATACTCTGGCAGATGAACTAAGCAGAAATATCATGGACCCACACGAATGGAAACTGGAACCACGGATTTTCAACATGTTGGCATGCAAATGGGGGTGTCCAGACATAGATCTTTTTGCTTCATCCCAGAACTATCAGTTGGACAAATTCTGCACTAGAACTCAAAAAAAGCCTGGAAAGTGGATGCTCTTATCATTCAGCTGGAAAAACCTATCAGTCTATGCCTTTCCCCCTCTGCCTCTGCTCTCCAAAGTTCTACTAAAAGTCAAACAGGACAGACCAAAAATGATTTGGATTGCTCCAGACTGGCCTCGCCAATACTGGTACCCACTCCTGCACAGTGTGTCGCACCTTCCACCATGGCACCTGCCTCAGACGCCTTACTTACTGTCTTAGCAGAACTATCAAATTCTGCACACTCCGCTCCAAACTTTGAATCTTGCAACATGGCTAATCACCTAAATTGACCCTTGTCATCCTTCAGCAAACCTGTGATGGATGTCATTTTGGAGGCAAGAAGGCATAGTACTAGAAAATCTTATGCTGACAAATGGAAAAGATTCTGTGCCTGGAATCCATCACAAGGGATAAGCACAACAGTGCCCAATATTTCTCAGATTTTACAATATTTAACTGAGATGCTTCACAAGGCCCTGTCCTTTTCTTCCATAAAAATCCATGCCTCAGCCATTTCAGCTCATTACAACACAGAACCTCCCCTCTTCTCTCATCCTCTGCTAAAGCAGTATCTCAGAGGGGCCAAAAACTTAAGACCACCCAGGAGAGCTCCAATCCCTGCCTGGGACCTCAATTTTGTATCTGAAAAACTCACTCTCCCTCCTTTCGAGCCAGGTGCTACTGCTGACTTAAAATTGCTCTCCTGGAAAACAGCTTTCCTTTTAGCAGTCACTTCAGCTAGAATGATTTCCAAATTACAGGCTCTTATGGCAGTGGAACCTTTCATTATTTTTCATGCAGACAGGGTGTCTCTCAGGACCAATCCATCCTTCATACCTAAGGTATTATCCAATGTGGCTCTTAATCGGACCATTCATTTTCCAATTTTCTTTCCCAATCCACAGAACAAGAGGAAATGGATTCTGCATTCATTGGATGCACACAGACAACTTAGATTTTACTTAAACAGAACAAAATCTCAAAGAAAATCTGAACAATTACTGGTGACATTTGCTGCAGGGGCAGAGGGAAAGGCTATTTCAAAACAGACTATTTACAAATGGATAAGGCATTGTATTCGTTTCTGCTATATGCACCATGGTAAAACTATCCCCCAGGGGATCAGATCTCATTCCACCAGGGCTGCATCTACTTCTACAGCTTTTCTCAGAGGTGTTCCTACCAGAGACATTCTAGAAGCTGCTACCTGGAGCTCAGTTCATACGTTCACCAAACATTACCATTTACCTTTCTTCTCTAAATCCAGAGCTGGCTTTGCCTCTGCTGTCCTGCAGGGCCTTATAGCTGGTCCTAATGCTGTATAAATCCATCCTCCCAACCATAGCCTTGGGAATCTACCCAAATGTAATGACTGCAACAGTGAAACACGAAGAACATAGTACAGCTGTGTACACTTACCATAAATGTAGATGTTCAAGCGTATTCACTGTTGCAGTCCTGGTTACCCTCCCTCCGGCCTCTGTTTTTTCTCTCGCTATACCTCTTCTTTCCTTTACTATGCTTAAAAGCCTTTTTGGTGTATTTGCTTTTGTTTGGAGGTATATTTTTGTGTTTTTAATTAATTAAATATTTGGCTCCTCATTTGGGGGGCACCTAACATCTGGGGCAAGAAAAACTGATGTAATGACATCGGCTGCATGTTTTATACCCCTGACAACTTGACAACATGGAAGAAGGGACAGCAACCGACGCAGGACCCAAGACTTTATTAATGAGGCCGATTGAAGGCATCCTGCCAGCAGATTACCCAAATATAATGACTGCAACAGTGAATACACTCGAAAATCTACATTTATGTTAAGTGTACACAACTGTATTTTAATACAGCTGGTAGCCATACCTCTTAACCTCTTAGAGCAAGAAATCTGGGCAAAACCAAAAATGAGGGGACAAATGCCCAAAGTTCAGGGACAGATGTTAATTATTGCAGTTATAAACTTAGAAAGTTACTGAAATAGTTTTTACATTAGTATGCATTTTCTTAAAGCTATGAAGTCTAAGAACTCAAAAGGTGTTTTTGTTAGTAACTTCAAATGTAAATGATTTGCTAGAAAACCACAAATTTTACAGGAAACAGACCAAAAATATGAGGCAAAAATCTGGACGTTCTGCAAAAATCAGAACAGCTAAGAGGTATGTTAGTAGCGGTTGTATGTCCCGGCAGCAGTAAAAACATTTAACCACAGAAAATAAAAAGCACCCTTACAAACCATTAACAGGTGCAGCTTTTTAACCATTAACAATATTGAAACAAAACCTCTGCTGATTTAGCTTCATGTCTCCAGTGCACGCCACGTTTAACCAGAGTAGGGAAAATCTTTTTTAAAGCACTAACATTATAATAGTGATTTACCCTGCACAACAAAGCAAAAGGCAGACAGCGGCATGGCATGATTCTTCATGAGGGTCGCACACATGATCCTGATGAGCTGAAGTGGAAAAAGAAGATAAATAATAAGGCAGGCAGGCACTCGTCAAAGTCTGATTCATTTGGCTGTCTCTGGGATGGCCTCCTCCCCTTCATTCAGTCTGGGCTCTTCATCAGCTAGAAAAGGATCAAGCTCACATCTTTTGTCGGCTGCTTATGTGAGTTGTAGAGGCTTCCCTGGGAAGTCGCTCTTTGGGGGAATCCTTTTGGAGTCAACACCCTGAGGAGAGTTGTAGTAGCAACTGCAGGCAGTCACTCTTAGAGGGAAATCTTTGGGTTTGAGCACCCTGAGGAGAGTGGTAATGACACCCCCCCCAGGCAGTCATTCTTGGTTGAATCCTTGGAGACCAGCATCCTGAGGACAGCTGTAGTAGCATCCTCAGGCTGTCACTCTTGGGGTTCAGGACCTTGAGGAGAGTGGTAGAGGTACCTTAGACAGTCACTCTTGAGGGGAATCCTTGGGATTCAGCACACTGATGAGTGTTATAGCGGCACCCCTAGACAGTCACTGTTAGGTGGAATCAGTGGGATTCAGCAGTTATCATGGACACCAGAAGTGGCCCACTTGTGTGAAGTGATCTGGTGTGTCCCCATTTAAGATGTTGAACTCTGCTTCAGAGAGGGTAATTTTTGGCTTGTACCCTTACAGTTCAGATTGTCTCACCAACTAGGGCTGATGAAACTCTCATGGCTGTTGCAAATAATGGTGGGCCCTGTTGCAAATAATGGTGTGCCTGTGACCATCCTTGATATGTTGAATACTTGTAGTTTCCTCACCAAATGGGGCACCCAATTCACCTTTTGTCATGGAGACCCTTCCCCTAACGGTCAGTCCTCATCTCAAGCTTCACATGAGTGTAGACCCCCCCCCCCCTTTCTGGAACCAGTGTAGGAATGTTCCTCCTGTCTCTTGTGAATCTTTCTGGAAGAGGAGGGGAGTTTGAAACTACTAAACACCTTTGTGTTGGGCATTGAGTATAATAAAGCCTCCCCTCCCTGTAGTTTACCTACACCAGGTGATCCTTTGGAGAACTGTCTTCTGACATTCATGTGGAACTGTCCTGCAGCATCTCTGTGTTTTTCTGTGAAATAAATGTTCCTTTATTTGGAAAAGAGAGGTGAGGACTCCTCAGTCATCCTTTTAGGGAACATATCCAAAAGTGTGGCCTGCCTTCAACCTAGAAACTTCCACATTATGCTCTAAAGAAGGCTGATACGGTCTATAAACCCACTTTGGGAGTGTGTTGCTTTCTTAAGTAAGTAACCAAGGGCAAATTTGTTTGTGAGCTTTGTACTCTAGGGTAGGTCCGAGGCCCTAGCGCTTTTTTGTTGTGATGTCAGATAAGGAATTGTATTTTATAAGACAGGTAAGGGAAAGTCCTTTTCTGCCATTTCAGGCTTAAGATCCTTTAATTATTAATTATGTGTACTACCTGCTCTCTTTCCAACCCTTCCCAGTATTTAAGGTTCTAGAAAAGGTGCCAGAGCTGTCCAATCTTGGAGTCGTAAGTTTTTTATTGGCCTCATCGGTGGATTTTCATACAGCAAATTATAACTTTGTGCTGATGATGTGACCTTGGTGTTGGCATTTCATGTGTGTTTATCATATGGCATGTCTTAAACTATTATCTTTCTTCTACCGTGTTTCAAAGATAAGTTGGAGAAGGTCATTATTAATTCACCATTCTGAGAAGTTGTTCTATTTGGGTAGGCTTTGCTGGGCCTCTAACAGTCTGGCGAAGGTAAAACCAATGTTGATGACTGGGAAGCACGTCTGTGATGTCCTAACCTCATCCATGGCAGTCCCTTACAAGAAAGTCATCTAGTAGTAGAATGAGACTAGCTTCAAATATCAGGAGGCTGTATTTCCCTCTGGTGCCCCCTGTCAGCTGTCCCAGGAGGCAGATTTTCTAATAACACTGTTGGGACAAATTCTCATAGTTTGGCTCTGGTCAGAGAGCCATGACTGAACTGCCATGGCTTCTCGGCAATGTCTCAAATGACCACATCTTAAGAGTTCTTAGGATGTTGTTCGTGTATCACTGTTGCAGTCCTGACTTATAGGATTTCCTGCTTAGGAAATCCTTGGTCACGCCTGACTACCAGAGTAAAAAATTCCCTCACCCTGATGCCAGTATGTTTGGGTGTAAAGGGCGCCAGCCAATGGCTTGATATCAGTATTCCTTGCCATCGGAGCCTGAAGCAGTAGTGAGTGGGTTGGTTGGTGTCGGAGTGAGAAATCTTCTAAAAGCTAAATACTCATTGGGGAACTCTTTCTTTTATGTCAGATAAAGTTAACAACTGTCTTTGCTATGGAAAATAAATCCCACGGAGAGGCATTCATACTTTGTGTGTCACATGCGTAGACCCAAACCCCAATGTCCTTAATTGCCATCTGTGTGCCTGTTTCAATATGGAACTATAAGGTGTATGGCCAACATTTTGTCTAAGCACCTTAGTCAGTAATCAACATCCCATCGAGCAATGGCATCTGCCGGTCATCCCGATATTGAACTCCCTAAGCATAAGAAGGAAACGAGACCCAAACTTAGTGCCTTGGACAACTCTGGTTTGCTGTTGGCCAGTCCCCCAAGACCTATCATTGCAGAGGAAGGTGAGGTGCTTTTGCAGCTCCCTTCTGCAAGTGAGGTGGTGGCGCAAGCCTCTGTCGAGCCCCATTCAGAGTTTGATATACTTAGGGGTCCCTCTGCTTCAGCACAGGCCTTGGCTTATGGTACGTCGGTCGGGTCCAGGGTAATTTTTCAGGCTTCGGCTTCCAGCAAATGATCCACAACTGACTATGCTCACGCAGGGCAATCACCAGCAGCACTTTTCTTTTCCTTTTGAGTTGACTAGCATCAGAGTAACACAAACATACAGGCCCAAGAGAAAACCTACACTAGAGCATAGCTCGACCTCAGGACCTGTGTCTAGTCCTACTGGACTCCTGGCCCTCTGAATGCCAAAAAGACTTCTGAGGACCTCATTTCTCTGGTCAGAGGCAGGTAATTTCCCCCTGAATTTTCACTAGGAAAAAGAGAGAGAGAGAGATCTTACTCCTGAGCCCCTTTCAGAACTCCCTGATTCAGCTGAGGACTCTGATTAGGAGGATTCTGTCCTGCAAGATGAACCCCTCCTTACTTACTTTGAGGATTCTGACTCAGAAGAGGTTTTGCCTTCTGCTTCATCCCCCCCAAAGACATAACCTTTGGGGAAACTCTGCATGCCATCAGAGAATGCTTTTAGTGGCAGGCACAGGAATACCCCCAGTCAACAAAAGCGGGTCAGGGAGTTCCTAGATCTCCTGTAGCACAAACCCTTGGCTATTCCTCCAGTTTTGGAGGTGGTAGAGGATGCTTTCATGGAGTCATCTCTCAACTCAGACCCCCCCCCCCCATGAAAACCAGACAAGTTTTACAGGGTACTGGACTCTCATAAATTCTTTTACAAGGGAACCCCACTGCTGACCCAGAGGAGGTCACTCCTAGGCCCAATGCAGTTAAGGCTAGTACCTCTAAAAACCCACTACCTACAATGAAAACAAGGCCCTTGACAGGCTTAGAAAGAAGGTTTACACTTCCTCTACCCTGGCCATGAGGGCTGTCAGCTGTCAATTCCATACGATTAAATACCAGCAACGTATTTTGGAAAATATGAGGATAAAAGATATCCTTCCTGGAGAACAAGAACGCCACCAAGGAACTGTTGGATCTCTGCCATTCCAGTGCCCAGGTAACAGGCACTCCTTGCACTGTGGGTATGATGCCCTGGAGGTATCTACCTGAGCTGCTGTCTCTGGTTCTGTTATAAGAAGACATGCTTTGCTTGGAGAACAGACATTTACCAGAACAGGTCAAATCTAAATTATTGGATAAAGACTCTCTCTTTGGACCCAAGGCTGAGGCTGACTTAAAAAAGATGGCGGATAAAGCTAAATCCATGCAGACTGTTAGATTTCCTCCAAGTCCAGCCACCCAGATTTATTAGGAATTTCCCCACTAAACTTTGGTCCTTTCTCTCACAATCTAAGCCAAATCAGAGAAAAACCCAAAGAGAAAGGCCTCGTAGGCAGCAGCAACAATCTCCATGGGCAAGGCAGTAGTCATCAGGAACACCCAGACTGGGGAGATGTTCTTCATGTTTCACTGTTGCAGTCATTACATTTGGGTAATCTGCTGGCAGGTTGCCTTCAGTCAGCCTGAATAACAAAGTCTTGGGTCCTGCGTCGGCTGCTGTCGCCCCTTCCCCGACGTCAGGTCGTCAGGGGTATAAAAGAAGCAGCCAACGCCATTTTCTTCAGTCTTTCTTGCCATGCGGTGCCCGAAGCAGAAGCAGCTCGCAAGTGCCAGTCAGCCAACTCCTGATTTTTTCGTGTTCGAGTTTCAGAACTGAAGTCTTCAAACTAAAGCTAAGTACCCTGTTGGGGAAACTCTTTCTTGTTCCTTACCGATGTCAGTAATAGTTAATAATTGCATTACTTGTGGGAAGCAAATACCTCATAAGAATTTTCATTTGTAATGTATTCCTTGCCTAGGCCCAGACCATAACGTGTCTTGCTGTCGTTGTGTGCTAGATTTAATCAACGCACTATTAAGCGTCTGTATATTTTTGCTTCTAAATATTTTGGATCAAGATTTAATTATCCTGAAATGTCATCTGTTAGCAATCTGACTACCGGAGTTCACAAAAAGTGCAAAGAAAAAGACAGAGACAGACCGTTGAGGTCCAAAACCGATGATGAAGCTTCTCTTAAGCCAGTCGCTGGTTCACCGGTACTCAGTGAGGTGCTTTCGCAGCCCCTGATACTTTTGAGTCGCAGGCATCTACCGAGACCCATTCGGAGTCCAGTATGCCACGAGATTCTCAGAGTATTGAACCCGCAGATGTCTCTCCCTTGGATGGGTCCGAAGCCGCTGAGCAGGCACTGGCTTCTGAGGGTGTTTTCAGGACTCAACATTTTTATATCAAACCGACGCCAGCCTCAAAAACAAGATCAAAATTTTCTTCTATGTCTAAAAAACCAACGCATGAGCCATGTGCTCAGGCCTCTATGCCTAAAAAACAGATGATCAAAATGGCTGAGGACTTGATTACCTTGATCAGGGGTTCGCAACCCCCCCCCCCCCCCCCGCTAAGAGGCCTAGGCAAGGCACTGATTATGAATCTTCAGATCAGGTTTCCATTTCTTATGATTCCTCTTCTGATCAGGAATTTTCTATTCCACCCTATGATGATTCTGATGCAGAAGAATCTATCCTATCTGCATCTTCTCCTGAGGATTATTCTTTTGGAGAAACTTTGCATACTTTAAGGGAACATTTTTCACTGGGAGAGTCAGGACTTCTCGGAATCAAAAAAGAGGCTTGGGGATTTCATTCTTCTTCCTCAGCATAGGCCTTTGGCAATTCCTCCTGTACTAGACATTGTTGATGTGTTTTCTGAATCAAGCATGGTTCCTGATTCCCTACCTCCGGCTCGTAGTAAGCCAGACAGATATTACAGGGTTTCTGACTCCCACAAATTTCTATTCAAAAACCCTGCTGCTGATCCTGAGACTATTTCACAGGGTCCCAAGGGTGTAAAGGCCTCTACAGCCAAAAATCCTATCCCCTCTGATAGAGATTCCAGTACGCTGGATAGATGGGGAAAGAAAGTTTATACGTCTGCAACCTTGGCAATTAGGGCCTAAACTGCCAGTTTCATATGCTTAAAAATCAACAGCATGTTATGGGCTTACTGAAACAGAAAATTATGTTGATTTCTGATTGTGTGGAAAACAGGAATTATTGCATTCAGCAGAACAGATTGGAAAGCATACTTTGCAATGTGGTTTTGATTCCTTGGAGGCCTCTTGCAGGGCTGCAGTTACTGGATCTGTGATTAGAAGGCATGCCTGGCTCAAGGAGCAAAATCTGCCTGATCATGTTAAAGCTAAATTGTTGGATGCCCCTTTACAGCATGATACTCTGTTTGGTAATAAGCAGAAGAGGTTTTAAAGAAAATGGAAGACAAAGCTAAATCTATGCAAACTGTAAAAGATTTCTTGCAAGTGCAGCCACCCAGGTTCAGTAGGCACTGGCCTACTAAAAACTGGCCCTTTCCTGTGTCCAACAGGGCCACTCAAGGCAAATCCAGGTGCTCAAAAGGCTCCAGATACCAATCACAGGGTTCTTACAGGTCAAAGCAATGGGGTGCCTCTACCTCCAAATCTGGAGGAAAGAAGCACAACCCTACAGTAAACAGTCTCAATGACTTCCCTCTGCCATCACCAAGCACTTATCTTTTGGCAGCCCCCTTAGGGGGAAAATTAGCACTTTATGCTCAAAATTGGCAGTTAATTGCCCAGGACAAGTGGGTATTAAGCATAGTATCTCAGGGGGTACAGATTTAATTTCCATACTTTGCCAGTTCCAAACGGTTGGCCAGATCTGCCACAAAATCAGTGGGCAGAGGCTCAGAAACAAATTATGTCCCTCCTGGATATGGGGGCTATTCAACCAGTACCGGAAAAGGAAAAAGGACAAGGTTTTTATTCAAGACTTTTCCTGGAACCCAGAAAAGACAATGCCTGGTGTCCAATACTGGACTTATCGATTTTGAACACGTTCCTGGACATTCCAAAATTCAAAATGCTGACTTTACAACAGCTACTGCCTATGCTGGGCAGGAACGCTTGGTTAGTGACTCTAGACTTAATGGAGGCATACCTGCATATCCCAATAAGGGAATCATGCAGAAGATACCTCTGCTTCAAAGCAGTTTTTTTGCATTACCAATTCTCTGCACTGCCTTTGGCTTATCTACTGTGCCCAGGGTCTTTACAAAGTGCCTGGCACCAGTAATTGCATTTTACAGACAAAGAAGCATACAAATCTATCCTTATCTGGATGACTGTCTCATTCAAGCAGAGGACAAGGGCACTCTTCTTCAACATCTGACGTTTGTAAAAAGGCTTCTAACATGCCTAGGGTACACCATAAATGAAAAGAAATCACAACTGGTACCCTCTAAAAAAATTACATTCCTGGGTGCAAGCTTGAATACAACTGCCCAGATGGCTTACCTCATGCCAGACAAACAAAGGCAACTGACAACATACTTCAAACAAATGGCAACAAAAACCCAGTTATCTGCAAGATAAATTCTGCAGGCTTTGGGGTTCATGGCATCCTGCATTCTACTGATTCCATATGTAAAACTGCATATGGTGAAACTACAGTGGTATCTAAAAGGTTTATGGAGTCAACATTGTCACAGTCTGGAAACAATGATTCCTCTCATTCCCTGCCTACAACAGGAGTGTCTTTGGTGGGCAGAGACATGTCACCAAAACAAGGGACTGATCCTGCCATCCAAACCCTAACTACATATGCATCAGACTATGCTTGGAGGGCCCACCTGGTGGGGAGATGCATTCAGGGAAAATGGAGCCTGAAACAAATGCATCTGCATATCAACCAGAAAGAGATGCTAGCTGTTCAGAATGCTCTGACAGCCTTCAAGGACTTAACTTCATCCAGGACAACTACTGATAAAGATGGACAACACCACGGTTATGTGGTACATAAACAAGCAGGGGGGGTACCCATTCCTCCCCCCCTTTGCAGACTAACCATGGCATTGTAGAACACAGCCTTGACTTACCAAATACATCTTCAAGCTCAATTCCTGCCAGGAAAACAAAATACTCTGGCAGATGACCTAAGCAGAAATCCGCACAAATGGAAACTGGATCCACAAATCTTCAGCATGCTAACACAGAAATGGGGGAGCCCAGACATAGATCTATTTGCCTCTCCCCAAAATTATCAGCTGGACAAATTCTACACAAGAACTTATCACAGAAAAGCTTGGAAAGTGGATGCCGTATTTTTCAGTTGTAAAAACCTATCAGTCTATGCCTTTCCACCTCTGCCTCTTCTCTCCAAGGTCTTACTAAAAGTCAGACAGGAAAAAAACAAAAATGATCCTAATTGGTCTAGACTGGCCCCACCAGCACTGGTACCCAATTCTAAGGAATATGTCTCAACTTCCTCCTTGGTACTTGCCTCAAATACCTCATCTGTCTCAGCAGAACAATCAAATTCTGCACACTCCGCTCCAAACTCTGAACCTGGCAGCATGGCTGATCATTTAATTATTCAAACAACACCTCTCAGTAAATCTATGATGGATGTCATTTTGGAAGCCAGAAGGCCTAGTACTAGAAAATCTTATGCTGATAAATATTCTGTGCTTGGAATCAAGCACAAGGAACGGACACAGCTAAGCCCAATATTCCTCGGATTTTACAATATTTGACTGAGATGCTTGACAAGGGCCTATATTTTTCTTCAATAAAAATACGTGCCTCTGCCATCTCGGCTCATTACAGCACAGAGCCACCCTTCTTTTCTCATCCTCTGCTTAAACAGTATCTTAGAGGGGCCAAAAATTTAAGGCCTCCCAGAAGATCACCAACTCCTGCATGGGACCTCAACTTTGTGCTGGAAAAACTCACCCTGCCTCCTTTTGAACCAGCAGCTACTGCGGATATAACATTTCTATCTTGGAAAACAGCTTTCCTCTTGGCAGTCACTTCAGCAAGAAGGGTTCCAGAACTACAGGCTCTCATGGCAGTGGAGCCTTTTATTACATTTTACCCGGACAGGGTGTCCCTCAGGACCGACCCTTCTTTTATGCCTAACGTGGTATCCAGTGTGGCTCTTAACCAGACAATTCACCTGACAACATTTTCCCCAAATCCGCAGAACAAGGAAGAGCGGATTCTGCATTCATTGGATGTACACAGACAACTAAGATTCTACTTAAACAGGACCAAATCTCCAAGGAAGTCTGAGCAACTACTGGTAGCATTTGCTGCAGGGTCAGAGGGGAAGGCCATATCAAAGCAGACTATTTCTAAGTGGATAAGCCACTGCATTCGTATTTGCTACTTGCACCATGGTAAACCTGTGCCCAAGGGGATCAGGTCACATTCCACCACGGCTGCTTCTACCTCAGCAGTTTTTCTCAGAGGGGTTCCAACCAAAGACATTCTAGAAGCTGCTACTTGGAGCACTGTTCATACCATCACAAAGCATTATAATTTGCCTCTCTTCTCCAAATCCAAGGCAGGCTTTGCCACTGCAGATGTTCATCGTGTTACACTGCTGCAGTTATTACACTTGGGTTATCCTGCCGTCAGGCAGTCGGCCAGAGTTCCAAAGTCTTGGTCCGGCGTTGGTTGCTGTCGCTTCTTCCCTGACATCAGTGCACCAGGGGTATATAAGATGCGTCCAACGCCATTTACTTCAGTCTTTCTTGCCGAGCGGTGCCCAAAGCAGAAACAGTTCGCACGTGCCAGTCGGCCGACTCCTGAGATTTTCGAAGTCGAATTTCAGATCCGAAGTCTTCAATAAAGCTAAGTACCCCATTGGGGAAACTTTTTTTCTTGCCTCAGACCGATGTCATAAAAAGTTAATAATTGTATTTCTTGTGGGAAGCAAATACCTCATAAGGACTTCCACTCTTACTGTATTCCATGCCTAGGCCCTGATCACGACGTCACTAGTTGTCGGTTTTGTGCTAGATTTAACAAACGCACTATAAAAAGATGTTTTGATTTGCTTTGCACTACTTTGGCCGAAGGTTCAATTATACTATGCCGTTGGATCAACCGACGACCGCAATACCGAAAAAACGTAAGGGCAAGGATAAAGACAGGCAACCGAGGTCCAAAACCGATGACGAAACCTCTTCTAGGCCAGTCGCCGGTTCTCAGTGAGGCGCTTTCGCAGCCCCTGACACCCGCTACCTCAGAGCCACAAGCCGCCTCTGTCTCCCACGTGGAGACAACTAGGCCTGTGGAAACTCAAGGTATTGGATCTAGGGAAACTAATCCCTCAGATGGGTCCAGAGCCGCTGAGCAGGCATTGGCTTCTGAGGGGGTTTTCAGACCTTCACAACTTACCATTAAAACAACAGCCAAGACAAAAGTACCATTAAAGACAAAGAAACAAGTACAGCATTCTGCTGGACAGTCCTCCATGCCTAAAAAACAGATGCTTAAAATGGCCAAAGACCTCAGTATTCTAATCTGGGGTTCCCTTCCCCCTCCTGAGAAAAGGCCTAGGCAGGATACAGACTATGATTCCTCTGATCAGGTTTCCATTTCCTCTGATTCCTCTTCAGACCAGGGATACTTTCTACCCCCTGTGAAGACTCTGATGCTGAAGAATCTATCCCTTCAGCCTCTCCTCCTGAGGATTATTCTTTTGGGGAAACTTTACATACCATGAGGGAGCATTTCCATTGGGAAAGTCAGGATTAATCAGAATCCAAGAAAAGACTCAGGGGTTTCCTTTTGTTGCCTCAGCACAGGCCCCTGGCTATTCCGCCTGTGTTAGATATTGTGGATGATGTGTTCTCTGAATCCAGCTTATCTCCTGAGTCTTTGCCCCCTGCACCAGCCAAGCCAGATAGGTATTATAGAGTCCCTGACTCTCACAAGTTTCTTTATAAAAACCCTTCTGATCCAGAAACTATTTCCCAGGGTCCAAAAGGGGTTAAGGTTTCCATTGCAAAAAATCCAGTACCCTCTGACAGAGATTCCAGAGCTTTGGATAGATGGGGGAAGAAAGTATACACTTCTGCAACTTTAGCAGTAAGAGCTTTAAATTGCCAGTTTCACATGCTTAAGTACCAACAATATTTAATGGCTCAGTTAAAACAGAAAATGCTTGCAAGCTCAGAAGCTCCAGATTGTAAAGAAATGCAGGACTTATTGCATGCAGTTGAACAGGTGGGAAAACATACTCTACAATGTGGTTTTGATTCTTTAGAGGCCTCTTGTAGGGCCGCAGTTACAGATTCTGTGATTCGAAGACATGCTTGGTTAAAAGAACAGCGTTTACCTGATCATGTTAAGGCAAAATTATTGGATGCTCCTTTACAGCATGATACCTTGTTTGGTGTTAAGGCAGAAGAGGTGTTAAAGAAAGTGGAGGATAAAGCTAAATCTATGCAAACAGTCAAGGATTTCTTACAGGTACAGCCACCTTGATTTAGCAGAAATTGGCCAACAAAGAATTGGTCCTTTCCATTGTCAGGCCACAGAGAGGCAGATACAGATGCCCAAGAGGCAGATCTCAACCCCAAGGCTCAAACAGACAATGACAATGGGGCACCTCAACCCCAAAAGGAGGTGAGGACAAGTCTCAACCTTACAGGAAACAAGTCACAATGACTTTCCCCTTTGTATGCCAAGCACTTCCCTTTTGGAAGCCCCGTTAGGGGGAAAGCTAGCACTTTTTCCTCAAAATTGGCAAACAATCACCCAAGACAAATGGCTTCTGAATATTGTGTCTCAAGGTTCAGGTTCCACTTTTATACTTTACCAAGGCTAAAAGGAATGCCAGACCTGCCACAAAATCAAGGGGCAGAGGCACAAAAACAAATTTTAGCCCTCATGGACATGAGAGCTATTAAAAAAGTACCACAACAGGAATTCAAAATGTTGACATTACAGCAGCTTCTACCCATGCTCAGCAAGAAGGCTTGGCTTGTTAGTCTGGGCCTCAGAGGCATACCTGCATGCCCCTATCAGACAAAATTGCAGAAGATACCTCAGATTCAAAGCTGGTACAATGCACTACCAATTCTCTGCACTGCCCTTTGGCTTATCTACTGCGCCCAGGGTCTTCACAAAGTGCCTGGCACCAGTAATTGCATTTTGCAGACAAAAAGGAATCCAAATATATCCATACCTGGATGACTGCCTCATTCAAGCAGAGACAAAGGACATTCTTCTACAGCATCTGGCGTTTGTAAAAAGGTTGTTAATTTCTCTAGGATACACAGTAAATGAAAAGAAGTCAAAACTAGTGCCCTCACAACAGATTATATTTCTGGGTGCCAGCTTAAATACAACAAGTTCAACTAACTCATTATTTTCAACTACTGGCAAAAAAGTCCCAGCTCCCTGCAAGAAAACTTCTGCAGGCCCTGGGATTCATGGCATCCTGCATACTACTAATACTATATGCCAGACTGCATATGAGGAAATTACAATGGTACCTAAAAAGTGTTTGGACTCAACACTCTCACAGTTTAGAAGCAGTAATACCAGAGATTCCCTGCCTACAACAGGAGTTTCAATGGTGGGCACAGGCATGTCACCTAAACAAGGGTCAGCCTTTTACCAAACCCACAGCCAGGCAGACTCTAACAACAGATGCTTCGGATTACGCCTGGGGAGCACACATGGCAGGAAAATGCATTCAGGGCAAGTGGACCACAGACCAGATGCATCTTCACATCAATCAAAAAGAGATGTTGGCTGTTCAAAATGCCCTAACAGCTTTCAAGGACCTTCTGCATCCAGGACAATTATTATTAAAGACAGACAACACCACAATAATGTGGTACATAAACAAGCAAGGGGGCGCTCATTCTTATCCCCTATGCAGGCAAGCCATGACCTTGTGGAACACAGCTCTAATGTATCAAGTTCACCTGCAAGCACAATTCCTGCCAGGCATGTCCAAGGGTCAGCCCACAGTGTTTTCTCCTGTCTACCTGATGAATCTGGGCATCTTGGGGCAATGCAGTAATTGCCTCATGTACACAGACAACCCTCTCCTCCTACCAGCCAACACTACAACCTGTGAGAGATGCACTTATATAGCCAAACTGGAAGCAAAGCTCTCTTCACCCAAGACTGGACTAGACAGTCAAGAGGAGAAGGTAAACACTTGCACCACACCACACTCAGCACATAGTCCCTCAAAACCTACACCACCAAAACACACATATAGAAACCCAAAACACACACCTACATTCGCGGAGGCTCTCAGTAAAAACCTGCCCAAGCAACAGGGACCTCCAAAGCAGAAACACAAGCAACCTCCACCCCCCAACACAACCCAAATGACACATAGTCCACAAACTCAGTGTGCCACTCAACCACAGCCCATAAGGCATAACAACGTACCCAACACTCTAGTCATAGGTGACTCTATAGTCAGGCACACTGATGTTCCACTCACCAGGGTAAACAAGGAGAAAGTTACTGTCAGCTGCCTGTCGAGTGCCACCACATAATGCATGCACTCAGGTCACTCCACAACAAGTACAAATATGACTCTGTCATTGTCCATGTTGGTGTGAATGACCTGAGACGTACCTCCTTGGACTACATGAAAAGGGACATGGAGGAGCTGTCCGATCTTGTAGCCCAGGCAGGTATGACCCTAGCCCTGAGTAGCATCCTGCCATCACCCAGAAAGATACCACAGTACAAGGACAAAATGATTGACTTCAACAATTGGCTAAGCTTCTGGTGTCATTCTAAGGGGATCCAGTATCTGTCTGCCTGGGATGACATGATCGACAAGCCACGATGCTTTGCCAGAGATGGCCTGCACCTGTTGCCCCTGGGATTCCGGATACTGGCTAAGGCTCTAGCCACCCCTATAGTGCCTTTTTTAGGCAAGGTTCAAATGACAAACTCACCACCCTAACAGGTGCAGGCAAGAAGAATCTGAGGGTATTGCTACTCGATGCTAGAATTCTAAACCTCAAAATGCACTCTCTCGAGGCACTCCTTAAAATGGAGAACATCGACATCTGTGCAGTGACAGAGACCTGGTTCAAGGCTCCAGAAAGTACCCCTTCATTACCAGACTATAATTCATACCACACCTTTCGGCCACCTAACCTGGACCAAAACACTAAAGGCGGAGGCGTGTCCATATTCATTAAGGATATCCACACCTCCAGGCTAGTTGCTCAGCATAATGCATCCGAGATTATCCAAGTACAACTGACTCTGGGCAAGACCGCAATCCAAATTGTAGCTTGCTACAGATCCCCCACCATGTCCCAGGATTCCCACTCCTCATTTCTTAATGCACTGGAAAATATTAGGGTACAACCTAACACCCTAATAATGGGTGATTTCAACTACGCTACCATTAACTCGGAAAACTACTCATGTACCAACTTTTGTGCTCAACGTTTTCTGGAATTCATAAATTCCAATGCCATGGATCAACTTATCCACACCCCCAGGGGCAGCAATATCCTAGACCTGGTTATTACCAACATGGGCTCCACACCAGAGTTCAGTTCCTCGTTGGTCAGATCCGACCATAAGCTAATCACCCTAGACATCCACATCCCTCCCCCACCCCCACCCTCATTAGGGAAACCACAGTAAAAAAATTTCTCCAAAGCCAACTTCACGCTTCTTAAGACAGAAGTGGCAAAGTTCACGACACCCATGCTGACGGACAATAGAGGTATGACTGCTGAATCCTACACAAATGCACTTTATAAGCACTTACATGAGTGCATGGATTGTGCAATCCCTAACAGAACCAAGATGCTATCCTCCAAAAAAAGGAAACAAATCTGGTGGTCCCCTGCC
Source organism: Protopterus annectens (assembly GCF_019279795.1). Classification (NCBI taxonomy): domain Eukaryota; kingdom Metazoa; phylum Chordata; order Ceratodontiformes; family Protopteridae; genus Protopterus; species Protopterus annectens. Next base: position 1,354,143,876 of record NC_056747.1, read on the forward strand.
ATAAACAAACCCTACAACAGAAGAAAGAAACTGTTGCAAAAAAGAGTAAAATCCCATGATTGGAGAAACTCCCTGGTCAGCTTCAGTAAGAAACTGAGATCCCTCGCAACATCCTCCAAAGCTAGTTATGAAAATAAAATTGCCACTGACTCTAAAGACAACCATAAAGCATTCTATAGCTATGTCAAGAATCTCAATGGCAACACTCAGATCTGCTCTGAGTTACAGCACGATGGCACTAAATATACAGAACCAACAGATACTGCCAACATCCTGGCAGATAGGTTCACTGCTAACTTTACCCCTCTGTCATCCCCTAAAGGGCCCATCTCTATACCAGAAGAATGCAAAGTTCCTGTAATCACGGCTGCACAGGTAAAAAACACACTATCCAAAGCCAAAAACACAGCATCCATGGAACCTGACGACATCCCAGGCTGTGTTCTACATGAACTACAGAACGAACTGGCACCACACCTAAGTACCATGTTCAATCATAGCCTCACCTCAGGCTATGTGCCCACTGAATGGCGCACAGCGACAGTTATCCCACTCCACAAAGGGGGAGCCACCACAGACCCCGGAAACTACCGCCCCATTAGCCTAACGAGCCTGGTCTGCAAGGCTATGGAGCGTATCATCATGGTACTTATAAACAATGACAATGGTAATCTCCAAACTCAGGACCCCACCCAGTTCAGGTTTGTAAAAGGCAGATCATGTCTCCTAAACCTGATGAGACTTCTTTGAAGCAGTCACCAAAGCTGTAGATGAGGGTAAGGTGGTTCACACAGCCTATCTAGATCGCGCCAAGGCTTTTGACACCATCCCCCACTCTGGAATTATAGATAAACTCCCTAAACTAGGTATAAATCCCTATGTCACAAGATGGGTTGCCAACTGGCTCACTGACAGAACCCACACTGTGAAAGTAGCAGACTCCAAATCCAGCTTCAGACCAGTGACAAGTGGAGTACCACAGGGTTCAGTCCTGGGTCCTCGCCTGTTTAGTATCTACTTCTCTGAAGTACAGGCCAACACAGAAGGTCTTTGGCTAACGAAGTTTGCAGATGACTGCAAACTAGGAGCCATAATCAAAATTCCAAAAGATGTGGACATCCTACAAAAGGGCCTGGCTGAGACAGATGCCTGGTGTCAAAGCCATGGCCTCAAGCTCAATGCCAAAAAGTACATTGTCATTCCTTTTGGTAAAAACTCAGTACCCATGAACTACCACATAGGTGGTAGTCTACTTAACACCGAAAGTTTGATAAGAGACCTTGGGACACAGGTGGACAGTAGTCTCTCCTTTGATAATCACATCGCCACAGTAGTCAGGAAATCCTTCTATGTGGCACACCTCATCACAAAAGGTTTCTCATCCAGGAAAAAAAGAGGTCATTGTTCCCTCTACTCGTCACTCATTAGACCCATTATAGAGTACAATGCCCCTTTTGGTATGTACCTCACAAGACATCTACAACAACTGGAAAGGCCACAGAAATACCTCACAAAGAGGGATTACCGGCCTCAAAGAGATGCCCTATGCAGACCGTCTCAAAAAACTGCAGCTTTACTCCGTTGCATATCGCCTACTCAGAGGCGATCTCTGCCTAACACACAAAGCTATGTCAAACCCAGAGCTTTTAGACATGCTCCACTTAAAGAAATCCCAATCCCTACGAGCTACATGCTCTAGGGACCTAAACCTCGTCACCACAATAAACAGAACATGCTGGAGGGATAGATTCCTGTCCCAGAGACTTCCCATACTCTGGAACAAACTACCTATCTCTATCAAACAAAGCTCCTCATTAGCACTCTTCAAGAAAAGCCTTGATGATTGGATGGGAGATAGGAAATTCACCCCGGGGATCACTTCTGTGGCTCTGCTAGACAGTGGCACAGGAAAATAATTTTCTTGGGTGGCGAAAGCCAGGGTACCTTTGGCTAGGCTTATATAGACCCTAGGGCCAATAGCCTAGTACCTACCTATGAACCTATGAAAGAAAAATACTCTGGCAGACGATCTAAGCAGAAATATCATGGACCCTCACGAATGGAAATTGAATCCACAAATCTTCAGCATGGTAACGCAAAAATGGGGATGCCCAGACATAGATCTTTTTGCCTCCCCACTGAATTGCCAACTACAAAAATTCTGCACAAGGACTTATCACAAACAAGCATGGAAAGTGGATGCTCTTTTGTTCAGCTGGAAAAACCTAAAAGTTTATGCCTTCCCGCCACTGCCTCTCCTTTCAAAGGTACTCCTAAAAGCCAGACAAGAAAAACCACAGATGATCCTGATTGCTCCAGACTGGCCACACCAGCACTGGTACCCTATCTTAAGGAACTTAGCTCAAGGCCCACCATGGATTTTGCCTCAAATTCCACACCTTCTGACTCAACAAAACAATCAGATCCTGCACGGTCAGCTCAAAACGCTAAACCTGGATGCACGGCAGATTCATTAGTCAAACGGGCAACACCTCTCTCTAAAGCTGTTATGGATGTCATTTTGGAGGCCAGGAGGCCTAGCACCAGGAAAGCTTACTCAGAAAAATGGAAGAGATTCTGCGCCTGGAACCAGGCTCAAAACCTCGATCCTCTTGTTTCAAACATTCCTCAGATTTTACAATAGTTAACTGAGATGCTGGACAGAGGCCTATCCTTCTCATCAGTTAAGATCCAAGCCTCTGCCATTTCAGCACATTACAACACGGATCCTCCTTTATTCTCTCATCCCTTGCTAAAACAGTACCTCAGAGGGGCTAAAAACATAAGACCATCCCGGAGAGCACCAACACCAACTTGGGACCTCAATTTCATTTAGGTAAAACTAATCCTACCACCATTTGAGCCAGCCAATACAGCCAATCTAAAATTTTTATCATGGAAAACAGCTCTTCTCCTGGCAGTAACTTCAGCACGAAGAGTCTCAAAGCTGCAGGCATTAATGGCAATGGAACCTTTTATAATTTTTCATCAGGACAGGGTTTCTTTAAGTACAAACCCTACCTTTATGCCAAAGGTGGTATCTAGTGTGGCTCTTAACCAAACCATCCATTTGCCAACTTTTTATCCAAACCCCCATAATAAAGGGGAGAAACTTCTGCATTCTTTGGACATACACAGGCAGGTACGCTTCTACTTGGACAAAACAAAAGCTTTCAGGAAAACTGAGCAACTGTTTGTAGCATATGTTGCAGGATCACAGGACAAGGCTATCTGAAAGCAGACTATATCCAAATGGATAGGACACTGTATACGTTACTGCTGCACACATCATGGAAAATCAGTCCCAAATAACATTAGGCCACATTCCACCAGGGCAACAGCCACTTCAGCAGCCTTTCTCAGAGGAGTACCTACCAAGGAAATTTTGGAGGCTGCAACTTGGAGTTCAGTGCACACCTTTACCAAGCATTACCACCTGCCCCTTTACTCTAAATCCAGAGCAGGATTTGCCACTGCAGTTCTGCAGGGCCTCATAGCCAATCCTAACTCTTTATAGACCAGCCACCCAACCTTAGCTTTGGGATTCTACCCAAGTGTAATGACTGCAGCAGTGTAACACGATGAACAAAGTACAGTTTTGTACCTACCATAAATGTAGATGTTCGAGTGTTCACACTGCTGCAGTCCAGGTTACCCTCCCTCCATCCCCTCTGAATTAGCTGGACTTATCTATACCTTTCTATCCTATACAACATTTGTGGTGTATTTGCTTGTAACTGAAGGTATTGTTGTTATTTTTATATGTATATTTTTTATTAGCAATATGTATTGCCTACCTACTTGGGGGCACCTGACATCTGGGGCAAGGAAAACTGAAGAAAATGGCGTTGGATGCCTCTTATATACCCCTGGCGCACTGACGTCAGGGAAGAAGCGACAGCAACCGACGCCGGACCAAGACTTTGGAACTCTGGCTGACTGCGGGGACAACCTGACAGCAGGATAACCCAAGTGTAATGACTGCAGCAGTGTGAACACTCGAACGTCTACATTTATGGTAGGTACAAAACTGTACTTTCTGCAGGGCCGTATAGCCGCTGCTAATGCAATTTAGTTACATCCTCCCATCCATAGCTTTGGGATTCTACCCAAATGTAATGACTGCAACAGTGGAACACGAAGAACATAGTACAGTTGTGTACACTTACCATAAATGTAGATGTTCGATTGTATTCACCGTTGCAGTTCGGGTTACCCACCCGCCATCCCCCTTTTCTTTGACTTTTCTTTCCTTCACTGTATACTAAAGCCTTTGTGGTGTATTTGCTTTTAGATGAAGGTAAAGGTTATGTTGCTAAAAGGGCATTTACATATAATTCTGTTTATTTATATATACATATATGTTTTTGCTCCCCATTTGGGGGGCACCTGACATCTGGGGCAAGAAAAACTGAAGAAAATGGTGTCGCCTGCATGTTTTATTCCCCCGATGACCTGACGTCATGGAAGAGGAGACAGCAACCGATGCAGGACCCAAGACTTTGTTATTCAGGCTGACTGAGGGCAACCTGCCAGCAGATTACCCAGATGTAATGACTACAACAATGAATACACTCTAACATCTACAATTATGGTAAGTGTACACAACTGTACTTTCTAGGCCACAGGGCCCTAGCAGAGGTCAGCAATGATTCAGCCCCACACCCTCCCACCCCCAACCTCAGAAAAATTAGGAGGAAGACTTTCTCGATTCATAGAGAAATGGACCCTTATCACCTCTGACAAGTGGGTGCCGAAAGTTATTTCAAACGGCTACAGGCTTACTTTCAAAGAGCCATTAAGATTCTCAGGCCTCCCCAATGTACCACAAAACCAAAGAGCAGAGGCCATTTATCAGATCCAAAATCTGTGCACCCAGGGCTCTGTGGAATCTGTACCAAACTACCAGGTAGGAAAAGGGTTTTACTCCAGGCTGTTCCTGTTCCCCCAGGAAAGAAGGCTCCTGGTGCCCTATCCTGGATCTGTGCATTCTCAATGAGTCTCTCTTAGTTCCCAAGCTCAAAATGCTTACTCTTCAAAAATTGCTCCCCTTAATAATCCCTCTGGCTCTAATGGTTACTCCGAACCTGAAAGATGCCTACCTACACATTCCTAGAGAAGAATCCTGCAGACGTTTTCTACGCTTCAGAGCAGGTACAAATCACTTTCAATTCTCTGCTCTTCCCTTTGGCTTATCTACTGCTCCTAGGGTCTTCAGAAAATGTTTGTCCCTGTGGGATCACTTTCTACAGAATGAGAGGCATCCAAATTTACCTTTACCTGGATGACTGCCTCATACAAGCCACAAGTCAGGCGAAGCTCCTCAAGAACCTGGCTTTTTCACCCAGACCATACTGTCTTCCCTAGGATTCACCATAAACCTCAACAAATCCAACACAAACCCTACCACCAGGATAGTTTTCCTGGGGCTCTGCTGGATTCCTCCCTCCAAAAGGCCTTCCTTCCCCCATTCAAGGCTTGCTTCCTTAACCCAGTACTTCTAGGACATTATGCATTGGCAATGCCTTTCAGCCAGGGAATTCCTCAGAGCATTGAGATACATGGCATATTGCATAGTAATGATCCCTCTGGCCAGGTTTCACATGAGGAAACTTCAGTGGTACCTCAAGAATATGTGGTGCCAACATTCAGAGCCCCTGGAGACAGAAATTCAGCTAATTCCCTGCCTCAGGGAGAAACTGGCTTGGTGGGCATGAGCATGTACACAGAACAAGGGTCTCCCCTTCAGATCCATCCCTCAGGACTAATCCTTAAACACGGATGCATCAGGCACAGCCTGGGGAGTCCTTTTCCAGCACCTCCTATCTCGGGGCAAATGGGAAAAACGGTTCAGGCACAACACACACTGGAAATAACTGATGGCCTTCCAAGATCACTGGAAATCAGGGGTCATATTTATCAAAACAGACAACACAACAGTAATGTATACCAAAACAAACAGGGAGGTATCCATTCCTACCATTTGAGCAATGCAAATCTGGGAGACAGATGCTCTGGGGTTGCACCTGATGGCTCAGTACTTTCCTGGAGCTAAGAACACTTTAGCAGACTGCCTCATCAGACAATTGATGGATCCCCACAAGTGGCAGCTGCATTGGTAAACTTTTTTCAGCATAGCTCAAAAATGGGGATTCCTCAAATAGACCTTTTTGCCACCAACAAAAATGCTCAGCTAAAAAAATTCTGTTCCAGGAACAAACATCGCACAGCCTGGAGAGACAGATGCCTTTTCATTCTCCTGGAACCATCTGTTCCTCTATGCATTCCCTCCCCTGCCTCTCCTTCCAAGAGTCTTCCTAAAAGTCCAGGAAGAAGGACCAAATGGTCATCCTGATAGCCCCAGACTGGCCCAGGCAACATTGGTACCCTCTGCTAATGGCTTTGATGAATGAAAAACCTTAGCAGCTACCCCAAAGAGTAGATCTGCTAACTCAGGCAAAGGGGAAACTCCTGCACCCCAACCTATAGACTCTCAAACTCTCAGCCTGGAGTATTCAACAAATGTCTACCCTGAGTAGCCAGGTGCTTAATATACTCAAAGAATCTAGAAGACCCAGTACTAGAAAAAAATACTCTGCCAGGTGGAAAAGATTCTGTGTTTGGTGTCAGGAGAAAGGCCTCAGCCAATGTTACAGCCTTCCTAGACTCCCTGACTATCTTGGTGGACAGAGGCCTATCCTTCTCATCCATTAAGAAACACTCCTTTGCCATTTCAGCCCACATTCCTAATCTTTTTCCAATCTCCTACCCCCTAATGAGGCAATTCCTTAGAGAAGTGCTTCACATCACACCTCCCAGTATGCAGCCTGCCTCTCCTTGGGATCTCAACTTTTTTCTAGAAAAAATGACCTTACCCCCCCCCCCCTTTAAACCAGCTGCTTCCACTGAAATAAAATTCTTGACATGGAGAAAAGCCCTCTTACTGGCCAACACCTCCACAAAGGGTCTCTGAACTGAAGCCCTCATTGCAGTGGAACCTTTTCTTGTTTTCTATCCTGACAGAGTGTCACTCAGAATTAACCCCTCCTTAATGCCTGAGGTTGTCCTAGACAGCTCCCTGAACCACGACATATATTTGCCTTCTTTTTTCCCTAGGCCACAAAACCAAGGAGAAAGAATCCTTCATTCCTTAGCTGTGCACAGGCAACTTTGCTACTACCCTGACAAAACTAAAGCTGTCAGAAAAACACAACTGTTTGGAGACAGTCTCCAAACAGACCATCTCCAAGTGGATCTCCCAATGCATTTCCTTTTATTACACCCACCATGGCAAAAAGCCTCCTGAATCAGTTAGGACTCGCTCTGCTAGGGCCACTTCTACCTCCACAGCCTTCCTAAAGCGAGTACCTACAAAGGACAGTTTGGAAGCAGCTACATGATTATCTATGCATACCTTTAACAAGCACTAACACCTGTCAGCCTTCTCCAGGTCCAGAGTAGGGTTTGCCACTGCCATCCTGTAAGGCATCCTCTCCTCTCCATAATCTTCCTTCCACCCTCATCTGAGCTTTGGGAATCATCCCATAAGTCAGGACTGCAACAGTGAAACATAAACATAGTACAGTTGTGTACACGTACCATAAATGTAGATGTTCGAATGTATTCACTGTTGCAGTCTCCTTTCCCTCCCTCTAGCCCTCTTATTCTCCTTACAATAACAACTTACTTTCTTGCCCTGCCTCTGCCAGAGGACCCTATGCAGGGGGGCCATTCAGACACCATTTACTCTTATTTAAACCCTCACTTAACGGTAACCTATGGGGCTCCTACCTGCTATGGGCAAGAAAAACTGATTTCATGGCATGGGCTGACTCCATTTATACCCAAACGTACCGACGTCAGGGTAGCGTGTCCACCAGCCTTAGGAGGAGGGAATTTTTTACTCTGGTATTCGGGCCAACCAGGGGCTTCTGAAGCAGGAAATCCCATAATTCAGGACTGCAACAGTGAATACACTCCAACATCTACATTTATGGTAAGTGTACACAACTGTACTTTTCTTCTCCATCAAGAACCCTGTTGAAAGGCCAGTCCACCTCAATTAAATAGCTGTAACAGGATCAAGTTGTACACCTGAAGAGGGGTTCAGAGCATTTATCTCCTTTGAAAAAAGGAAGCGGGCTCTGTTCTGGCCTGTTCTCTTTCCAGAGGGGATGGATGGGGATTCAAGTCTTTGACCTCAGCAACTTCAGTAAAAATGTGTCCCGTGTCAGGTTTCAATAGCAACTCTATGTGTGAGTGTGTGTGTGTGTGTGTGTGTGTGTGTGTGTGTGTGTGTGTGTGTGTGTGTGTGTGTGTGGCTTTTGGGGGAGAGCTTGCTGCTCCCACACAGAAAGCCTGGATAACGTTATCAGGTATGATAGCACGTTATTGTAATTGTGATTCCTCTGGTAGTATTTGTATTGTAATCTGTTCGGGTCTATATTGAAACATCGAATATTTAACAGTTCGAATCACTAAAGGTCGACCCTTAGTGATCAAACTGTTAAAACAGCGAATGTTCCGAAAAAAAAAATAAAAACCAAAAAAAACTAAATGGTGTAGGCAGGGGGGCAAGCCCACCACACCCCCCGCTACTTAAATATACCAACTCCGAGACTGCACTACATAGAAATAAACAGAAATCTCCCCTTACGGAGATTTCCTTTTACCTCTTCGATGTTCTGCAGTTTCGCTATTCTCGTGTCGACAATGTCTGATTCAACATTGTTGGCTTTTGAGAATTTAACATAGACCCATCTGTTCTAGCTGCCAGTCTTTTTATATACATATGGTTAAAAACATTTTAAAGTAAGAATAAGGGAACATCTGTACAGTATTAAACATTGTGACGTTAACAATGCTGTTTTATAAACAGTGTGCTGTATGTGTAGATTTTAGTTAAATTTTTTCTTGTGTTAGACTCCGTCCCTAGGGATGTAAGGGTAGTTATTATAAAAATTGCTTTTGAGGGGAGCGACTTTGGCAGCTTAGGCTATAATCAGATAAGCATTCTGGAATCAGTGATAACATTTGTATTAAGTGCTTTATTCTGAGTATGTGTCATGTTGTGTAATGTTGCTTTAAAGTTGCTTTGCTGAAGTTTTTAGATTTTAATTGTTTGATTGTTCAATTAATTGAGTATGTAGAACAGTATTCAAGGTTTATTCTGATGAAGTCTTTAGATGAAAGCGCTAAATAAATATTTACTTGACTGGAGTGCCTTCTGTGGATGTTATTTTGTGGATCCTTTAGAGGCTGGGGATGGCACATTGGTAGGGGTGCCTAGAAGAGGGGAATAGGATGGAGACATGACTGAGGTGCCACAGAGGTGGGGTGATATATACTGCATACACAGAAGGAGGAAATGGGTAGGTCATACAGCAACCCCCCTCCGGACATGTGCGAAGACATGTTGAGCCCCTGGAATGCCCTCTGGATCCACAGCCAGCCCTAGCAATACCAGAATAAGTCTGAGGGGCAACCAGATAGCTGGTAGAAGTGGCATGGCCAGGGGTGGTGTGCTGGTACTAATGAAAGAATGGAGGGACTAAGAAAAGAGAGATGTATTCAAAGACGGAAAGACTAGTGGGCTGAATATAAAAATAACTGACACTAAGGACCCAAAAGAGCATAAAGTCAAGTTTCACAGACAGAACAGTGCCCTGCAGCTGACACATTCCTTATATTTGTACATTAAACCTGTAGTCAGAAGGCCTCACTGGAATAAGAAAATTTACCCTGTTTCCTAAAGTTATGTAGCATTGGAGTCCTTATGTTTGTGTGGCAGTTAGCACAGGGGATTAAAACAATGACTTGCTAACAGGCTGCATGCTTAATATATACAAATAAATCAAATTAAGTAGTTAGGGGTGTGTGGCAGGTGCAGTTCTGATGTTGGGAACATAGAGGGGCTTGTCCACCTTTAAAATTTTGTTAGTCTGAATTTCCCTAGATCATTAAAAAACATACTCTCTTAGCTGTACTTAAGTAAGTTTGTGGCTCTTTGGGATTTTACTTTTAGCTGTATTTAAATAAGCTTGTGGCCCTTTGGGATTTTACTTACGTTACATCCGTCTATTTTGTGTTTCGTTATTTCCCACAAATCATACGCACTTCTTTCCTAAATAGATTTCCATTTGTATACTTTTGTGTAACCAGTGATGCAGAATTTCTGTACCTTCAGAAGTTTTCCTGCAAACAAAAATATGCCCAATGCTGAGAGTAAGAACACTTTTAATTCCAAAAAACAGATTAAAAACAAATAAAAACAGGTAAATGCTTTCACGATTGCTCGCTTCTTCAGACCTTAACAAACAGTGTGAAAAAACAGGCCTTTAAATACAAAAAAAACATCCAGTTAATTCAAGCCAATTAAAACTGTTGGGTGTTAACACTTATCAGTGAACTAAGCCCCTCTTCTTTAGGAGACGCTTTAAAGCAAGAGCACTATTCAAACCAGGTGGCACATATGCTTTAAAGTTGACAATCCATTTTAACTCAGCAGGTTCAGTCTCATTACTCAAACCCCCTTCCCTTAAACTTTCATTTAATTTCTGTAGTACCAAGAACTTAAAGCTGTGACTCATACCAGCTTCAGATACATGTTTCGCTAATGCATTTGTTAATTTATTATTTCGTATATCACTCTGAAGCTGCAGAATCCTGTCCTTAAGCATACGATTTGTCTTTCCTATGTGATATGAATCACATACATTACACTTAGCGATATAGACCAGATTATTTTGTACAACAGTCTGCATAAAAGGATAACTGCATAGGTTCCATACTTAATGGATGCATAATCAAGTGTGTAGACCATATATAACTGCATGCCTTGCAAGACCGGCATGCATGAGTGCCCTTACGCTGGGAGGTGAGGTGCCTATATGGTTCAGTGTGTGTATAACAGAGTCGCTGTTTTAAGTTTTTGGTATTTTTAAAACAAAACTTAGGAAATTGTTCTATATGTTCACTGACAGAGGGATCAGTCAACAGGATAGACCATTTTTTCTTTATGACTTCACACACTTTATTAACCTCTTCTGAATAGATCAAACAGACCCTGTTTACACCCTTGGTGCTGTTAGCCTCTGTGTCCCTCACTATACTTGAGGAGTTGTCAGAGAAGTAGGGTTTTACTTTAATACCAACCGATGTATTCAGTTCTCTAATTTCCTTATCTATCTCACTGCCTTATAGCCCCTCTTCAATAGATCTGTCTTTAGCACTGTTAAAGCTTGCTCTAAAGAGTCAGCATTAGTATGCAATCTCATGCACCTAAGAACCTGATTTTTAACCACGTTCCTAGTAATGTGGGATGGATGCATACTAGAATGATGTAAGGTGGTATTTTTCCTGCATAGTTTCCTGTACATTTTAATGGACATGTTACCTAACATATCTTTGGTCACAGTAATGTCTAAAAAATCAATGATGTCAACAGAGTAGTGCAGAGAAAAAGACAAATAATTAGTTGAAGTCTGTAACATGTCCACAAAGGCTTGAACCTCATCCATAGTACCATCCCAGACAAAAAAGATGTCATCCACAAATCGCTTATAAAACATGACATGTTTTATATAGATCTTTGCTGAAGACACATTCTAGCTCCCAATTGGCTAAAACCAAGTTCGTATATGTGCTGGCACATGCTGTGCCCATTGCAACCCCTACAACTTGTAGAAAGTATTCTGACTCAGAGAAACAAATTATTCTCTAATATCAGTTCTAGCAGGGCACAGATCATGCTACCCTTAGAGTTTGAGAAGCCACCTTCTTTAGTCAAGAATCGCCTAACCTGCTCAATCCCATCCTCATTGGGTATCACAGTAAACAGTGATTTCACATCTAGAGTAACAAACAACATTCTTTTGATGTCATTACTAGATCTACCCCTAGCCCAGTTGTATAAATGCTCTAGAAACTGCTTACTATTTCTCAAAACTGTATCAGTGTTGCCCAATACACTTCTCAGTTGTTTGTCGACATATATCGACATTGGCTCAGTGAGCCATCCCCTTCCTGAAACTATGGGGTGATAGGGAGGATCCTTGGTGTCTTTGTGCACTTTTGGCAATCCATAGATCTGTGGTATAGTGAGGTGCTCTACAGAAAAATAAGTGTAGAGAGAATGGTCTATCTGCTCTGTCATTAGTAAGTCATACAAAAAGAAATTCAGCCTGTTAATTATACCATTAACTTGAAATGTCTGCAATGACACATACACTGCATTGTCATACAACATATCATGCATTTTGTCCAGACAGACGGACTTATCCAAAACTACAACTCCACCTCCTTTGTTGGCTGGTCTAATAACTAGGTGCTCTGCTCTAACCAATTGATTCAGTGCCTCATGCTCATTAGGTGTTAGATTAAAAAAACTTTTATTATTTTTGTTATTAAAGGACCTTCTTAAGTCCTCCTCACATAACTTCACAAAAGACTCCATAGCTGGAGAGTTAACTGGTGTAAATGTGCTAGGTTTCTTAAAAGTGCTGCAGACTCCAGTATCACTACCTGAAAAGATAGTCTTCAACATAATATTCCTGGCAAGCACTTTTAAGATCTAAAATAGTCTCCACAAGGTCCATTTTCGTAGCCGGTATAAAAGAAAGACCTTTGTTCAACCCAGCTAGCTGTTCTGTTATGAGCTCACTAGATGACAAGTTAAAACCCAAATTATTCACTTCCGACTGTGTGTCATGGGCATCTTTTTGTTTGCTGGACTTTGTTTTTGGATATCCTAGATTCCACTACGTTGTTTTGCTGCAGTCAGAAGTTTTCGTGTGAAACGGGCCTTTGCCTTCTTAAAAAGGTTATCTCACCCTGCTTTGCCCAAAATTCAGCTCTTCATTATCACATAAATTTACAAATCACAGTTAGTAGTGTTCTTCCTGTGGGCTTATAGGTTCATAGGTACTTGCCATGATATCAGTCTGTGAGCTTCTTCAGAAGCCTTGCCATGCATTCCCATGACATTTTTAGCTCTTGTAATTTAAGTAGGAATAACCAAGAGTCGGGTAGAACATGTATATTACCCCTTTCCTTAAGGGATATGGGTGCTACTTCAGAGATGAATTTGCGGTTACCCATCCATTCATCTAGATTACGTTTGAATAGGGTAAGCAAATTACTTTGCTGTATGTGTAGAGGAGGAAAATTGTAAAGAAGGGTATTTTGTGATCCATACCCATCCCTCCAACATGTTCTGTTTATGTTGCAGAAGAGATTCCGATCTCAGAGGGGTATTTATGTCCCTGTTGCACTGGCAGATGTGCAGTAGATCAGGGTCTGTTGAGGCTTTGTATGGAAGGCAGAGATTACCTCTCAGTAGCCTGTATAACACTGGCAAGTGGAACAAGGCTTTGAGATGGTCAGTGTGTTATTTGTATGATTTAGACCCTTGATTGTCTTGGTGAGAAGGCGTTTGGTCATTCGAGTTGTGTTTTGTTTGGTGAGGTACATACCAAAGAGGGCATGAAACAAAATAAATAGGAACTGGATCACATTCTTGCAACACGTGAGGACTCCACATGTTCCGAGAGACCGGAAGTTGACAGGATGGTCCTGTGACCAGGGGTTCCCATTTGGTGGACTGGCTAGCTAGACGGTGGTAGTATGAAGGAATAAAAAAATGGGACGAACCTGTGCGAAGCAGAATTATATGAGAGCCATAACAAGGGTAATATGAGTTGTACAGTGCCCAAACGAGACTGTTAGGACTGAGACAGGTAGGCAGGTCTCAGACTCTCCTGTTAAGGCACAAGACCAGTAGCTTGTATTTTGGTAAATATGTTGTATCCTCAAAAGAATTTGCCTTGTGAAAAAGCATTTTCAAAGTATTTTAGTTATCAGGATGCCTACAGCAAGCTGCCTTGCACTGCATTAGCAGACTGCATGTAACTTGTGGTTGTGTTTCATGGATGTAGTGTTAATAGACTTGCTCAGTAGCAAAACCTGTTTTGTTTGGTCAGCGCAAAAGCCTAATTATAGTTAAAGCCAAGTCTGTGCTTTTTCCTCAGTTCATTTCCCAGTGTTTGCAGTATTAGCAGAAAGGACCGACTGCTTAGGAAACCATTAAGTGGAAATATTGGGAGGGGAGTTGAAGCAGTGCATCTTTGCTGACATGTAGTGATAAACAGAGCTTGGGTACCAAAGCATTTTTTTGTAAATGTTCCTTAAGTGCCTCTGTGGGTTTATTCATTGTTAATAAGCTAAATAACAGAACAGAGATGCATAGTGATGCTTGCAGCAGAAATTGTTTACTGGTGTCTGGAAAAAAAGAAAAGAAAAAAGTTATAATCTTTTTAGAATGAATGGTGTCTTACTAGTGCTGCTGTTATGCTGAGATGTATTTTTAAATCGAAGTAGAACAAAAGATTGCATTCCTCTGCCCTGAGAAATAGAAAGTAATTCTTTGCAGCACAACTTGGCCTTGGTTGTAGTAGAAATGCCAACACCAGAAGAGTTTGAACCCCTGACAGCTGCGCGTGTGTTTTCAGTTCTTTCTTGTGTTGCTGTAGAGATTCAGTAGTAACGAGTCTAGTGATGGGGGGGCTGCAAGCCTATACCACCAGCCCCCCAATATCTATGTGTCTTGATTGCTGTTGTAAATGTTTTCCTCATTTGGGTCAGGCTTTTAAGATGCTTGAATTTTTTTGCATTTTCTGTCAAGAAATGGCCATGTTTTAAGCAGCTTAGCATCTTTTGGCATAGTCCTTTTTAAAGTTACATTGCTGAAGTTTAATATTAAGACCCCAAAAAATGTCTCCAGCTCTCAGATTTATCTTCTCAGACATTTGATTGGCCGGATGTCTTTTCCATGGAAGTTGGCATAGCTTTTTTGTTCATAACTTTTTTCTTTTCAGAATTGCCTGCATCCACATTTGTCTGTGCCAAAGGTTTTCTTCATACATATCATGGACACCACGCTACAGTACTCATGTGTCCGATGAGAGAGGCATCTCTGTTACGCTGTCTTCCTGTTCAGGAAATGCCATTTCAATAACTTTTTTTTTTTTTTGAGCCGGCCTACTAACTTGGGGCTGTTAATCAGATTAACTGCTCGAGTTTTCTTGTAGATGTCATTTGTTGGTGCTTTTATGTCATAATTCACCAGTGGTCAATCATGTTTACTTAAAAATGTTCTTTACTCAGAACACATTAAAAGATTTCCAGCTAAGAGGTCACCAGTCTCACATTTCTCTGTATAGCCTCCTTTTCCTTTCTTACTCTCTAGCGCATGTTGTGCTGATACCCATTTATTATTTTAAAGTACCCCAACCCATTTGACAGATATATTGCATGTTATTTGTGAACGACTTCCTGGTAATTCAGTGTCAGTCCAAAGTCACTTAAACTGTTTTTGCAGAGTACGTGAACAAGCAGTCTGCTCCCCAAGCTTCATTCCAGGTTTGAGTTGCACTTTCCATTTTCCTGTTTTTGCCCTTTAAGTAAATAATACTTCATTATGAGTGTAGAGAAACTGAAATGTGACCCATTTTAACCTCTCTATAACCCTGTGGCAGTGGTGTGTATTTCTAAAATTTAGTTGCAGGTGTTTGAATGAAAAGGGATCTTACTTTGCCTTTCATGAACTAATGACTTATTGTTTTAATCTTATGTCTCTTGATATGTCCCTCGTGGTCTGGCTTAACTATCACAGGAATTTAACCCTTACATTATGTAGGGTAAAAAATGTTCACAGAAACTACATAAAAATGATTCATTCAAGCAGGTGAATGGAGCCTGCCATGTACGTAATACTACACTGTAGTAGTTTTGCATGCATCATGGGCATAGGAAGTGATAAAGGAGCACAGAAGGCCAGCCCTCATGAGTAGGTTAGAGTTCCTTTTGTATGCAGTGGTATCTTAGCAAAAGATAGTACAGAGGTGCACCTAAACAGCTAAACAAACTATTTCCTGGTTTCTAGTTATTTATAGGCGACAGGAGTGGCATCTCCATCCCCCCTTTTGCTGCGTTACTTTGTATCAGTGGGTAGAACTAGCTGTATGGACATGAGTACAGTGACACTGTTTTGTTTAGATGGAGCCCTACTCTTTGTGACTTGTAGGACATTAGCACAAAGTTGCTTTTGCCCACTGGGTTTACATAACAAAAATACTGGAGATGGTTGCGGTCATCACAATCTCCATTAGACTATATTTAGTCAGATCTTTCTCTAGCATGACCTGTACATCTTAGGAGGCTCTACAACAACCTAGCTCGTTGCTTTGCTGAAAAACTCAAGCAAAATCTGTACTTTGAGGAGGTGACTATGTACCTTTAAAATATGACACAGTTCACTGTTAGTATATTATTTAGAGAAAATGTCTGCCTTTTTTAAAGTAATGTCTCTTTTTCAGTAAATACCCAGTTTCCTTCTGCACTTGAAAAAATCGACACCACTGTCAGTTGCCATATAGGTTCATAGGTTAGTACTAAGCTACCTGCCCTTGTGAGCCATTGTAAGCCTAGCCAATTATCCCTTGTGAGACTAAAACCCTGCACCTTGTGTTTGTAAGGCAAACACCTTAACCATTAGACCACCCCTATGGCCTATGAAAGATTTCTGGCTGGACCTGACCAAGTTTCAGGCTAAATCTTGTCTGACAACTGTCGCCATTTTTTAAACGCCGTTGTACTTTTGTTTTTGTTAGCAAACAGACTGGTTTTATTTTTCACCTCTTCTTTTTTTGTATCTTCACCCAGGAGATAGGAATAGCACTGCAGGTAATATTATGGGATGTCATGTCTGATGACGCAGAGATTTGAATACTTCATATAGTTACTGATTGACCCAGTATTCAGCATTATGGGATACTGAGACTGACTGTTCAGACGGATGAACATTTCCCTTAACTAGTAGATGTTCATCGTGTTACCCTGCTGCAGTTATCACACTTGGGTTATCCTGTTGTCAGGCGGTCCCGCAGTCGGCCGGAATTTCCAAGTCTTGGTCCGGCGTCGGTTGCTGTCGCCTCTTCCCTGACGTCAGTGCGCCAGGGGTATAGGAAGATGCACACAGGTGGATTATATCTTATGTAGGAAGGCCAGTCTAAAGGAGATTGGAGACTGTAAAGTGGTGGCAGGGGAAAGTGTAGTCAGGCAGCATAGGATGGTGGTTTGTAGGATGATATTGGTGATCAAGAAGAGGAGGAGGAGTGTGAGGGCAGCACCAAGGATCAAATGGTGGAAATTGAAAAATGGTAATTGTGAGGTGGAGTTCAGGGAAGAGTTAAGACAGGCACTGGGTGGCAGTGAAGAGTTACCGAATAGCTGGGTAACTACAGCAGAGCTAGTAAGAGAGATGGCTAGAAAGGCGCTTGGTGTGACGTCTGGAAAGAGGAAGGAGGACAAGGAGACCTGGTGGTGGAATGAAGAAGTACAGGAGAGTATACAGAGAAAGAGTTTGGCGAAGAAGAAGTGAGATTGTCAGAGAGATGAGGAAAGTAGACAAGAGTATAAGGAGATGAGGTGTATGGCAAAGAGAGAGGTGGCGAAGGCCAAGGATAAGGCGTAGGACGAGTTGTATAAAAGGTTGGACACTAAGGAGGGAGAAAAGGACCTGTACCGATTGGCTAGACAGATGGACCGACCGAGCTAGTAAAGATGTGCAGCAGGTAAGGGTGATAAAGGATAATGAGGGAAACATACTCACAAGCGAGGAGAGTGTGTTGAGCAGATGGAAAGAGTACTTTGAGGGATTGATGAATGAAGAGAATGAGAGGGAGAGAAGGTTGGATGATGTGCGGATAGTGAATCATGAAGTGCAGTGGATTAGCAAGGAGGATGCAAGGATAGCTATGAAGAGGATGAAGAATGGAAAGGCTGTTGGTCCAGATGACATACCTGTGGAAGCATGGAGGTGTTTAGGTGAAATGGCAGTGGAGTTTTTAACTAGATTGTTTAATGAAATCTTGGAAAGTGAGAGGATGCCTGAGGAATGGAGAAAGTGTTTTGGTACCGATTTTTAAGAATAAGGGTGATGTGCAGAGCTGTAGTAACTACAGAGGGATTAAATTGATCAGTCACAGCATGAAGTCATGGGAAAAGAGTAGTGGAAGCTAGGTTAAGAAGGGAGGTGATGATGAGTGATCAGCAGTATGGTTCCATGCCAGGAAAGAGCACCACAGATGCGATGTTTGCTTTGCGAGTGTTGATGGAGATGTACAGAGAATGTCAGAAGGAGTTGCATTGTGTCTTTGTAGATTTAGAGAAAGCATATGACAGGGTGCCTAGAGAGGATTTGTGGTATTGTATGTGGAAATTGGGAGTGTCAGAGAAGTATGTAAGATTGGTACAGGATATGTACGAGGGTACTGTGACAGTGGTGAGGTCTGCGGTGGGAGTGACGGATGCGTTTAAGGTGGAGGTAGATTTACATCAAAGATCAGATCTGAGCCCTTTCTTATTTGTAATGGTGATGGACAAGTTGACAGACTAGATCAGACAGGAGTCCCCGTGGACTATAATGTTTGCAGATGACATTGTGATCTGTAGTGAGAGTAGGGAACAGGTGGAGGAGACCCTGGAGAGATGGAGATATGCTCTAGAGAGAAGTGGAATGAAGGTCAGCAGGACTAAGACGGAATATATGTGTGTGAATGAGAGGGAGGATAGAGGAATGGTGAGGATGCAGGGAGTAAAGGTGGCAAAGGTGGATGAGTTTAAATACTTGGGATCAACAGTTCAGATTAATGGTGAGTGTGGAAGAGAGGTGAAGAAGAGAGTACAGGCAGGATGGAGTGGGTGGAGAAGAGTGTCTGTCAGGAGTGATTTGTGACAGACAAGTACCAGTAAGAGTGAAAGGGAAGGTCTACAAGAGGGTAGTGAGACCAGCTATGTCGGAATCCACACCCGATGCAGGAACTTTATTTGCAGGTAACTTAAGCAACACGCTTTCGGAAGATACAATGACCCTCCTTCCTCAGAAGACAAAACATTAAAACAGTGTTTCAAACACTTAAGTACATCCTCTAAATAGCCATTAACAACGTGTTAATTAATAAATAATTAAGCCCATACACGCCTATTAGTTGAACTAAAAAACGGCAACAAAATGCAAAGAGATGGAAAAAGCATAGTCACAGATTCAGTATCTGAAACTGTGGATTTTTTAAATGAATGTGAACAGCTTAGTGACGTGTTTCTTGATAGAGGTTATCCTCTCCATCTGGTACAAGAGGTTAAATCTGAGGTCATTCATAAAGGAATGAGCGGTCACTTTAAGCCCGTACTTGTATCCACTCATGCATGTTCTTCAACGATTGCCACTAGTAGCCATCAAGACCCAACACGCGATGTTCTGGACGAGGTGGTGCCTTCCACCAGCTCTAGTACAGGTGAACTTATTTATTTTATTTTACATTTGTTTACCGGGTTAATCCAACTGGATACATATCCATTTTCAGTGGAGACCCGGGGAGAAAAGCTCCACATTAAAAAATCAAGACTTTGTTTTGCATATAGAGATACAATCTTGCTAAATTAAATTAATTCTTGATAACATGATAGTAAGAGATGACAATTTAAACAGAGCATAGGTAAAATAGTCAAATGATGTATAGGAAAGTGAAATTGGGCTACACTAGACAGTATTGAGGATTAAGGTTATAATCTCAGAGAAGGATGAAGCATTTATCCAATAAAACTCTCATAGTGATTATGAGGGGAAGGCAGTCAGAGGAACTAGAGATGTTATAAACATGTAATTATAGGGATCAAGTGGAAAAAGATCTGGGAGACAGGGGCAATAGGAAACGACAAGGGGTGTTTGTGGACTTATTTGGACTAGTCCGGTTTAGTACAAGGACATAGCCAATGAGCTTTTAAGAATATTTTAAGATTACTTTTGAACTGGTTGAGAGAGGTAGTTAGTTTTAGGTTATTAGGAAGGGAATTCCATAGTTTTCCAATGGAGTTAGCATATAGAGCATCTCCACCTAAGTTGTTAGATTTGATAGTTTGTATCAGGACACTATGTGAAGATCGGAGGCAGCTAAGATTGGTGTAGGGGGTTAAAAGTTGGTTCAGTGAGGGGGTTTTCTCTGGTTCCTTAATTATTTTGAATGCTTCAGTAAGTTGGTTAAGTTTGAGAAGATTAGGGAGTTCTAACCAGTCAAGTTTCTTTAGGTTAATGCAATGATGAGTACGATACGGTTCTCCTGTAACGAATTTGGCAATATGGTTATAAGCAGTAGAGAGTTTATTAAGCTCAGTTTTATTTAGGAAGGAAAGTACTGGAGAGGCATACAGTAGGGTGGAGAGGAGGTGTGTACGTGCTATGGTTAGTTTGGTATTGGGAGTTAGAAAGTTCTTAATTCTGTACATGGAACCAAGTTTCTTGTTTACTGTCTTTATAGTTTGACTGATGTGCAAGTCAAATTTGAGCTTGTGATCTATAATGACGCCTAGTAGTTTGGTGTTGGTAACAGGCTCTATGATGGTGCCATTAGTGGACTGAACATGGAAGGTCATATTATTAATGAGAGAAGGGTGTTGCCCTAAGGAAGTGGTTGAGGAGGGGAAAATTAATAGTAACTTGGTTTTTGTTGGATTCAGGATAAGTTTCCATTCTGTGAACCATTTTTCAACCACAGCAAAGCAGTTTTGGGTGGCTACCTGGAGATTATGGAGAGAAACGTCAGAGCAGATTAGTGTGGAGTCATCTGCATATTGAATGCAGGTGGCTTTGGGGATGACTGGATAGAGATCATTTATGAATGCCGAGAAAAGAAGGGGACCAAGTATAGAGCCTTGGGGAACACCTATGGTGTTAGGTAATAAGTGAGATAGCTTGCTTTGCCACTGGACTGCTTGTTGTCTACCTGAGAGGTAAGTGTTAAACCAGCTTAGGGCTGAGTTGTCAAGGTGAAAAGTTTCGAGGGTGTGGAGCAATAGTTGATGGTTGACCATGTCAAAGGCTTTTGACAAGTCCAGAAAGAGAGCAGAAGTAATTAGTTTGTTATTACGGTTACAGTTGACTGAGTCAACAAAGGAGAGGTGGGCGGTAGTTGTACTGTGATGGGGGCGAAAGCCATGTTGAGTTTTGGACAAAAGATTGTTTAGGGTAAGATAGTAAAGGAGTTGCTTGTGAACACACCTTTCCATTATTTTTGCTATTAGGGACAGTATTGCTATAGGTCTAAAGTTTGAAATTTCCGTGGAGGAGCCACCCTTGTGAAGTGGGATGACATATGATATTTTCCAAAGAGAGGGAATAGTAGCCTCTGTTATAGTTCTGTTTATCAAGATTGAGATAGGGTAGGCTATAACATCTGAAGCTATTTGTAAGTATTCGGCCGGGAGACGATCAGCCGATAGGCTGGATAGTTTAAGTTTCTTCAGTAGGCTTCTAATATAGGAGGTGGATATTGGTTGAAGATTAAAGGCGGGTGGAGATTTACTAATAGCATTGGTTATGGAGGAGGAAGAAGAAGGTAACTGACTGGCTAGGGACTGGATCGTTTCAGTAAAAAAAGAGTTGAACGTATTAGCTATTTCTTCAGGATCCTTACCAGTAAGTTTCACAGGGGTAGGGGTGGTAGGTTTCCCAGAATGAAGGAGGTTGTTAAAACCTGCCCAAAACTTCTTTGGGTTATTCTGTTTGTCCTGGAGGTGGCAGTAATAGTTCTTTTTATCCTGGGTGATATCGGATTTTGTAGAATTTCTAAATTGTTGAAATTTAATGCGATCTAGGGGTGCTTTCGTGGTTCGCCACTTATCCCATGCCTTGTCTCTAAGCTTAATTTTCGATTTAGTTTCTCTGGTTAGCCAAGGTGCTGTGCATATCTTTGATCTGATAAGACGGTTTGGTGCATGAGAGTCCAGTATCTTTAGGAATGTGTCATTGAAGTAATCCACACTCTCGTCTAGGGGAAGTGTTTTTAGCATGGACCAGTTACACAATTTGAGTTCATCTAGGAATTGCACTGGGATAAATTTCTTCTTATTTCTAACAAGTCTATAGATGGGAGGGCTTGTGAACATCAATTTATGTTTCATAATGAAAGTGACAAGGTGGTCACTAAGATCATTGGGGAGGGTCCCTGTAGTATAATTATGTGAATCTTTATTGGCAAGAATCCAGTCGATAGTGCTTTCTTTTTGCCTAGTATTTCCAATTCTTGTGGGAGATGTAATATTTTGGGAGTAGCCATGTAGGTTGATGGGTAGGGGATTTATCTGGTCAGAGAACTGGGACCAGTCAATGTTGAAATCGCCCAGTATGATGTTTTCTTGGGGGTAATTCGTGGCTAACCAACTTAGGGTTAGTTCCAGGGTTTCTACATTTTTCCCGGGGGGGATATAAACTACAATGAGATTGATAGTTTTATGGTTATTTAGGCAAAGTTTTAGGGCAATTAGTTCCATATTGGAGACCTTGGGAGGTTGTAATGGATTCAAGATGATATTCAGTGTATTTTTAAACATTACAGCTATTCCACCACCCTCTTTTTTTATCCGATCAACCCTCAGTATATTATACCCAGGTGGGAGAATCTCTTCATCCTTTGTGGATGGTTTAAGCCACGTTTCCGATAGACACATAATGTCTGGGAGATGCATGGCTAATAGAGCATGTAGATTATGAACCTTGTTATTAATACTTCTTAGGTTAAGATGGAAAATAAGGAGAGAGATGGAAGATCTAGAAACTGATTTTGGGGTAGCAGTGTCTAGGTTAATGGTTGGGCCTGGGTTGGGGTGTATATCCCCATCTTTGGCAATACATTTTTTCAGATGGACTATAAGTCTAAGTAATTTGCATAGTATCTTTAGACCAGATTTAGTAGTGGTTACTTTGGGGTATCGTTGAGTTAGGTACACATTTTTAAAGTATGTTGTTGAGGTTGGGTAGTTGGTGGCAGAAATCGGGTAAGAGGGAAGATTTGTGTAGTTGTAGGTGTGACCATTGGGGAAGTGAATACCCAATAGAGTTTGATTTTCATACCTCGATGAGAAGTAAGGAATAACTAAGAGTAGAGCTAAAAATGGGACAATAAGGTTCATTACTTTACACATGGTTATGTAAAGGGAGGCTAATAAAGTGGGGGGAGTTAGAAAAGCCTGTTAAGGTATTGGTAGATGGCCGGGATTGAGGGAGGAGATGTATTCCGTTACAGGAGGGCTGTAATTGGTTCTGAGTTAAGTGGGATGGGTTTGTTAACCTGATGTAGAGATAGTAGGGGCGGGTGGGATTAGGGGGCAGGGAGGGGCGCAGAGCGAGCCCGAGCGAAGCGGAGCGGGGATGCACCCGTCAGGAGTTTGCCAGGTCTTAAGGCCTGTTGCATGTAAGTACAGAGACTGCTGTTAAGCGGCAGTATTTTCTTTGTGCTTGAAGCCTGCTACAGTGAAAGTTGGCAAGTTAGGTAAAGTTTATGGCCAGCTTCATGATAATACACAGGCTAGTATAGAAAAACAGTACAGGGGCTTGAGACTATGATACTTTAGTATGCTGTTTTGGGAAAGGCTACCAGGTTAGATGAGAGGTACTGTTATGTCACCTACAGCGAGACACTTTTCAGAAAAATAAACTGTAACAGGGTATGTTTTTTACCCTAATTTCCTTGGGGATAGTTTATAGAAATATTGGTAACAGGAACCAGGCTGTGCATTCGCACCAAGATAATGGTCCTTCAGCGTCACCGTTTATAGTCAGGGAGCCACGCGGTAAAATATTTAGAGGGGGACTACCTGTGGAAAAGAAGAGGAACAAACAGATATTTAGTGCGGTAATAGTATTATCCCTCCGACTAGGAAAACCTTAATGCATTAGACTCTAACTTAAACAGTGAGAGGTAATCAGCTAGTCGCTAGTTTAATAGTAGGATTAATAACTAGGCTCACACGAGCTAAATATAAGTTTTTATACCCACAGTAAATTTGTTTTGAACATCAACATGTAATTCAAACAGATATAAGGCACCAACATTGCTCGTCTGCTGGGGCGCTTAAGAGATTAGTCTGCATGTGTATTTTAACGCCATATACTTTGCCACTTTACTAGAACTAGTAAACAGATTAATTCGTTCCTCTGACCTACGATTCAGTACATTTGAACATGTATTCTCCACAGTTAGTTAGGTGAACCAGTAACTAATCTTGCAAACATTCAAAGTAGTCGGACTGCGTTGCAATTAGACAGTACGACTAAAAGCTCAATGCTCTTCTACAAAGATAACCCTGGTAGTTAAGAAACTCAGTGCTTACTCCGTAAACTAGTGAGTAAGCACTCTGTTTAAGTCCTCCCAAGATAGAAGTGATTACAAGATTTTTATGTACATTTAGTACCAACCACACACAAATTAGGTATGTTCTAAATAAAAACTGGGCGTTTATTAAAGAGGATACTGGTATTATTAATAAATTAGGTGAAAAACCTCAGATTACGTTTAGGAGGGGTAAAAGCTTGAAAACTCTTTTGGAATCAAGGCCACTAAAAAGTTTCCACAATAGTAATGGTATTAATAAATGTGGAAGTTGTAATCAATGTAGGTTTGTTTGTACTGATTCACGAGTCAAGTTAGGTGATTTTTTGTGCAGCATTAAAGTAAAAGCCAATTGTCATACTAGTGGGGTGGTATATGCTGCTATATGTCAAGCATGTGCCGCCTACTATATAGGCAAAACTGAGCGAAAGCTCAAGAAACGCATATATGAGCATCAATATGCTATAACTAGACAGGATCAGTCAAATGCTTTAGCTAAACATAACATGTTACATCAAGACCATCATTTTAAATTTACTGTTTTGAAACGCATAACACCAGATGGTAGGGGTGGCTCATGGCAAACACAACTTGAGATAGAAGAACTATGCTGGTAAATACGCACAGCTTCTTATATTCACCCAGGGCTTAATGATCACGTGTCCATTGGGTGCTTACTTAAGTATTTAGCCCTAAAAAGATAAACTCCTTTTCAGTTTTATTGAGTGTGGTGCATAAGGTCCTTTGAGTGTGGGTTATTAGTTATTACTTTCAAACGTTCCATACTTGGGTATTTGTATTTTTATTTTTGTATTTTTATTTTTATTATTGTATGTTTGTTTTGTGTCTTTCACTTATTAAGGTTACATAATTGTAACTATGAATACATGCATATATAAAAATTAGAGATATTTTAAAGTAATTTAATAACTTTCTATACAAAGATTTGTAATGTATAGGAAGTGTTTTAATATTTTAATACTTTAAGATTAAAGTGATTATTAGTTTATGCACAGTATTCTGAATTTTAAATGCTATATATTGAATCTGTGACTATGCTTTTTCCATCTCTTTGCATTTTGTTGCCGTTTTTTAGTTCAACTAATAGGCGTGTATGGGCTTAATTATTTATTAATTAACATGTTGTTAATGGCTATTTAGAGGATGTATTTAAGTGTTTGAAACACTGTTTTAATGTTTTGTCTCCTGAGGAAGGAGGGTCATTGTATCTTCCGAAAGCGTGTTGCTTAAGTTACCTGCAAATAAAGTTCCTGCATCGGGTGTGGATTCCAGCTCATTTTTTTTTGGTTCTAGTTTGTGATTTTTCTTGGTTTTGTGAGACCAGCTATGTTATATGGGTTGGAGACAGTGGCACTGACAAAAAGCCAGGAGTCCAAGCTTGACGTGGCAGAGTTGAAGATGTTAAGATTTGCAGTGGGTGTGATGAGGATGGACAGGATTAGGAATAAGTATATTGGAGGGTCAGCCCAGGTTGGAAGGTTTGGAGACAAAGCCAGAGAGGCAGGATTACATTGGTTTGGACATGTGCTGAGGAGGGATGCAGAGTATATTGGGAAAAAGATGCTAATGATGAAGCTGCCAGGTAACAGGAAAAGAGGAAGGCCTAAGATAAGGTTTATGGATGTGGTGAGAGAGGACATGCAGGTGGTTGGTGTGACAGAGCAAGATGCAGAGGACAGGAAGAAATGGAAACAGTTGATCTGTGGCGACCCCTGATGGGAGCAGCCAAAAGAAGTAGTAATAGTTTCCTTTATAATTGGCATTATGGTACCATCACAGACGGCTCAGTGAGATGGACATCCTCCCTGAGAAGCAGCATTGGATGCCATGCCTTGAAAATTGGTCAAATCAGTGCTGTCCTTAACTCATCATTTGCGGTCTGCACATTAACTAGTGTCCCAGCCTCTAACAAAACTTTCTTAGGCTTTCAGTTATAGGTTATTATAGGTTATCTTCTGCAAGATGCAAAAACGTAGGCAGGAGTAAAATCCCAACATAAGACATCATCTCATTGGTCTGCAGCAAGCAACCCTGTCTGAAAGTCGCAAAAATAAATAAGACTCGCTGCAAGAAATTTGATTTCTTTGTCATTCTGTAATTCCCTTTACTTCATAACCGCCACTACTGTGTAAAGTCATGACTGCTGTATTTGCTTCATCACTGAGAAGGTGGGTCAAACTACAGTGCAATTAGCAATCTTATCCTTTGGTGGTCTAGTATGGAATGTGTTTTACAGAGTGCAGGGCTAAAGACTGATGTGTCATCCCAGAGAAAAACTAATGAAACAACCCAGGGGCTGACTAGTTTCACTAGCTTGGATGCACACCATCTGGTCTTGTCGCTTTATTTGGGTTAGTACACTAAATGTTTGTTTTTGTTTTTGTATTTGTTTTGTGGGGTACAGCACTCCTCTCCATGGACCATTTTCAGACTCTGCCTGGGAGCGCACTGTCTGGTTAAGTGACTTTTTCAGAGTCACATAGGTAAATGGAAGCTGAGGGAGTCAAACTAAGTACCTCAGGAAACCACTTGTTCGCCGCTCATAGCCTTAATCCTCTGTGCCATTTGACAGACCAAATTTCACTACACACATCTGAGTTATTGGCTCAATTAGACGTTGTCCTATTCGTATGTTACAGTATTCTTAACATGAGGGAGTGTGCCGCCCACTGACTCGTACGTCCAGCCAGTATACAAAAGTCTAAAGCTACTGTAGGGTATGTGTGACATCGCACATAGATCTAGTCCTACATCTGGTATAAAGCGGACATCAGCATGCACCCATCCTCAGAATTTTTCTGCCACCAGTCAGAATGTCATTGCTCATCAGAGAAGTTGGGGATTCTGATCCATACAAGTTCCCTTTTGGGATTTTTTCTTATTGTTTTGTGTGCTGCTGTTGTGGTTGAGGTTGCATATCAGCTAGGAAGGGCAAATGTAAGTGTGGAAGGCAAATTCCACATAAAGTTTCCCATGATCTTTGTCTCGTTTGGTTAGGCCCTAACTCTTGCTTGATTTACAAGGCATTTGTCCCCAAAACCCTGCACAGTCATCTAACTTCCCTCAATCTGTACTTGGAGAACCAGCACCATAAGCACTTGGTACACAGTATGGAAGGTACATTGGGCCCTTCAGGTGAGCCAGTAATTAAGAAGGCCAAGAAATCTGGTCCTGACTTTGCCCACTGCTCCTCCAATTCCAGACTTCTTTCCCAAGGCTGATGTTAGCCCGGGGACTGTTTTGGAGTCTGTAAGCAATTCTTCGATGGGTACCAGGGTGGAGGCCATGAAGCGCATCCTACTAGCACATCCTTGGGTGATAGACAGGCATCTGCTTTGGACATAGGGGGGAATCCAGACTCGTTATTACTGAAGGCATGCGTGCAGTTCCTCAAATCATTGTTCACAAAGATCCCCTGAGCAATGTTTGAGAATGCAGGCGACGTCATGTCCCTCGTCCTTCCACCGCATGGATGTCTCACAGAAGAAAACTAAGCATGCTCCTTCTGTTTCCTAACCACCTGCAGATTGGCAAGCCTTTTCTCAAGGGCTCTTTAATGCCTTTATGGCCCTGAGACAATACATAGGACACTCTCTCCCTTCTCCCTCCTCCTCTCCTGTTTCTCCACAAAAGTGGATTTCAGTCAATTTTATCTGATGAAGATGACTCATCTGGGGATGAGTCATTGGCATACTCTGCCCATATTTCCTCTCTCTTAGGATATGCTTCCCTGGAAGAAGAACCAAATGGCACAGATTCTCCAGGGGAGGATATTTCCTTTGGGGAAGCCATTGTTAAAATGAGGGAGTTCTTTAAATGGGATTGCTCCCAGGTGTCAGAAATTCAAAAAGGTTTTATGACCTTCTGCACATGGACACCCCTTCTCCATCTGTAGTTTCCTCTGTACTTCCGTTTTTTAAGAGCTTTTCAGCAGCTTCTAAGTGCCCTGATTCACAACCTGCCCCTAAAAGGCTGGACAGGTTCTATAAGGTGCCAGTGGATTCCAAATTCCTGTTTTAAATGTCCCTCTGTAGACCCTGCTACTATTTCTGTGTCCGCTGATAAGGCTTCTAAGATGTTGCCTTCTACTTCCCTTCTCCCCTCAGAAAGGGAGAGTAAAGTTATGGAGAAGTTCGGGAAGAAAGTCTATACTTCTGCAGCCTTGGCATTTAGAGCCATAAATTATCAGACCCATATGGCAAAGTACTCTTCAGCCCTGCTGTCTGACATCAGTAAGTTACTTTCAGAGCTTCCAGACTCTCCTACTAAGGCTCAGTTATCCACCATTCTGAGCTCTTCTGATCAAGTCACCTGCCATTAAATTAAGGGTAGGTATGATCTTGTGGAGCAATCTGACAGAGCTGCTGCTTCTGGGTCGGTTCCAAGGAGGTACTCCTGGTTCAGACTACAGCCATTGCCAGGCAACATAAAGGCTAAAATGATGGATGCACCCCTTGACAACAAGGCCTTATTTGGTGCTTCTGCAGCAGAGCTATTTGTCTTTACAAGGAAAGGACAAAGAGCTGCAAGACCTAAAACACATTTTTCTGTCCCCAGTTCCCAGATTTCAAATGAATTACCCCTCTAAAAACCCCTTTGTAAAGAAACCCTCCAAAACTCGGGCTTCCAAGGGTAAAAGAAATACTAGGAAGTAATACTCAGGCAAGTCTTCAACATCTTCCTGCTGCTCAGAAGCAGAACTTTCTGAGCAAGCCAGGTAGTCTGTGACTACCAACCTTATTGCAGCCAGACCCCTCTTTCCTGTCTTTCTCTTTTTCTCTCCCTGCTTGGAAACAGATCACTCAGGACTCTTGGGTCCTCTCAATCATCCTTCAAGGATACTTCATGATGTGGAAGACACCACCTTCCTTCAAGGTTATTCCACGACCCCCAAAGGCACAGATGAATTACTTTCTGAAAGTTGTTTTCAGCCTTCTTTGTCAGGGTACCATTCAGGAGGTGCCCTTGGAGACCTATCCTAGACTTGCTGCACCTAAACACCTTCCGGAAGGTTCCCACATTTTTCATGCTGTATTTAAACACACTGCTCTCCTCATCCTTCCTCGGGCCTGAATGATGTCGCTAGACATGAAGGATGCTTACCTCCACATTCCTCTTCATCCTCGCTTCAGGAAGTATCTTTGCTTTGCTATTGCTTCTTCACATTTTCAATTCTTTGCCTTGCCTTTTGGACTGTCTATGGCTCCAAGGGTCTTCACAAAATGATTAGCT
The DNA here is from genome assembly GCF_019279795.1 of Protopterus annectens. Classification (NCBI taxonomy): domain Eukaryota; kingdom Metazoa; phylum Chordata; order Ceratodontiformes; family Protopteridae; genus Protopterus; species Protopterus annectens. Next base: position 1,354,173,350 of record NC_056747.1, read on the forward strand.
CCTGTCATAGCCGTTTGCAGACTAAGGGGTATTCAGATTTGACAATCTCCAGGCTCATTCTCTGGACACCCTTCAAGTGAATCTGCTCTTCAAGGTATTTCTGTGATGGTCTAGGATTCACAGTCAGCTTTCAAAAATCTACCTTAGTCCCTTCACAAGACCATGTTTTTCTAGGATGCAGAATACAAACAGACAGGATGTTGGCTTCCCTACCTCTCCAGAAGGTTCTGTTTCTCTCAGTGCCTACTTCCAGAGTCTCATGCCTCTCCTGTCCCTGACTACCGGGGAGTTTCTCTGCCTCTTGGGCTATATGGCATCCACTATACCCATGCTGCCAATAACCAATTTGCACATGAGGAAATTCCAATGGTACCTCAGGTCAATATGGATGCAATACACTCCTCCATTGGAGTTTTATCCCTCCTCTTCCCTGATTGAAAAAGGATCTGAACTGATGGATTGAGCAGGTTGCCTTGAATCCAGGCCTAACCTTACAGCCACCCCTTCCCACTTAGGAGCTGTTCACAAATGCTTCAGACTTTGGATGGGGGCAATCCTGGCAGGTTCAAGATGTGTGGTTTCCCCTCCCAAAAGAGGGAACCCATAAACATAGAGATGAGATCCCTCATTTTCACTCTGCAAATTTTTAAACCACCTCTTTTTCCAGGCACTCTACAGTGGTTCACAGACAACTCCATAGAGGGACCAAGTCTCATCTCCTGTGCAGACTGGCGCTCCAAGCTTGAGAGCTGTTCACCAAGAGTCAACTCACCCTCTTAAGCAGTCTACATTCTGTCCACTCAAAGTGTTGTGGCAGACGCATTGAGCAGGTCCATGACTTAATCCCATGAGTGGATGTTAAGCAGGGATGTGTTTCTGGACATTGTCCATCAATGGGGTACGCCTTGGGTAGATATCTTCACCGTGAACAGACAACTTCCAAAGTTTTGTGCCAGAGTTCCCAATCCTCTGGCATGGAAGGTGGACACCCTATCTTTCTCTTGAAAGTGGATGTTTCTCTATGCATCCCTTCCCGTCCTGCTTCTCCAAAAAGTCCTGTTGAAGATCCAACAGGAGCAGCCAAAAGTCTTGTTGGTTGACCCCCTTTTGGCCAAGACAGCATTGGTTCCCCTTTCTGCATTTAGCCAAGGGCAGTCATCACAAGTTACCCCACAGAGTGGACCTACTCACGCAGGACAAAGGATCTCTAATACATCCACAGATGTCAACCCTGCAACTGACTCTGTGGATGATGGGGTTTTGATCCCTTTCAGACACCTTTTCTCTGAGTATGTGTTGCAAGTTCTGCAGGACGCCAGAAAACCCAATACTTGAAATCGGGTGGTCGAACTTGAAAAGATGAAAAGGCAAAATGATGAAGTGGCATATAAGCAAATTCTTTCCCTGGGAAAGAAATCACTTGGCCACGTCCGTTACTTTGCCATTTTCGTCACTGTAGTGCGACCTCAGAGTTGATGGGGGGGTGAAGCCTTCCACTTTATGTTTTATGTTTTTTTTTTTGAACAGCGATTTTTTTTTTTTTTTTTTCCCTAGGAAAAAAAAATCGCTGTTCTAAGTGTTCGAGTTTGTAAGCTTTTGCTTACATGGTGTCGATAAATCATTGTTTGCTTTTCTAAGCATTCAGTGATTTAATATAGTCCCCTAGAAATCTTATATTTCCAAATGGAAAAGGTTTTCCATCTGGTGTCTTTCTAAGGACCTGCAGCCACTGCTGGTGGATGTTCCAGTGGTTCTGCTTACCTGTGTTCCAGTGGTTCTGCTTACCTACGTGCATTATTGGAGTGGATTGTCATACAGTTCAGTAAAAGCTCATTTTTTCCTGCAGTCTCTGCCTGTCTGCCTATGATTCCTCCTTTGGCTTCAAGGTTGGAAGTTAAAACTGTTCCTAAAAGGCATCCATCATTTCAGACCACCAAGGAAAACGGTTCCTCCTCCTTGGGATATAAATTTTGTTCTGGAGAAACTTACTGTGGCCCCCTATTGAACCAGCAGGTTCTTCTCTTCAGCATTGCACTTGGAAAACAGTTCTTCTGGTAGCCATAACCTCTGCCAGAGGAGTCTCAGAACTTGAGGCACTTATGGTCTCTTCCTCCTCTACTGTGTTCCACAGGGATAGGGTCCCCTTATGCACCACTCCCTCCTTTATGCCTAAGGTGGTGAATAAGTTGTCACTTAAGTCCAGTAATTTGTCCACCATTTTTCCATCTCCACAATCCTCTAGTGAGAGTTTTTACACATGTTGGATGTGCATAGACAACTCTGCTTTTATTTAGACAAAACCAAGCCTGTTAGGAAATCTGATAGTATTTTTATTTCCTATCATCCTAAGGCTCTGGGCAGGCCAGTTTCCAAGTAGACTATCTCCACTTGGATTTCTAAAACCATTTCCTTTTGCTATGTGTCTCATGGAAAACTCTTGCTTCCCCAATTAAGGCACATTCCACTAGAGCTATGTTTTCTTCTGGTGCTTTTTTCAAAGGTCTGGACACTTCCTTGATAATAGAAGGAGCCATCCGGTCTTCTGTACACACTTTCACAAAACATCATAAGTTGGATGTCATCTTCATGTCTAGAGCTGGTTTTGCAAACAAGGGCTGTCCTGCAGGGGTTTGTTGAGAGTGCAGCATGAGGTTTGGTATTCTCTGTCATGTTACGAATACTGCAACATATGAATACAAGGGCATAGAATAGTTTTGTAAAGTCTAGATGTCCCCCTCCTCTATATGTTGCAGTATTCTTTCCCTCCTGCCTTCCCCCTGATGCTTGCCTGTTTGCTGATTGTGTGTTCCTTACCTTTTTCAGGCTGGTGTTCTTCTGGAGCATTAATTTCTAAGGATGGTTGCGTTCTGACGGCTACTTTATACCAGACGTAGGACTGGATCTGTGTGCGACATTGCACATACCCTACATAGCTTTAGACTTTTGTATACTGACTGGACGTACGAATCTGCCAGTGGCAGACTTCCTCACGTTATGAATACTGCATCATATAGAAAGGGAGGGCACCTATAGTTATGCTAAGGTTTTGCACAAGTATTCTTTACTCCAGGTGTCCCATGTCCACTAATCTGGAAAGTGATGAGGTTATTGAATTTAGCTTTATGGTGATATAACTAGAAAAGTTGGGCAGGGTACTCATGGAAGTTTCATACTTTTGTCACACACACTCAAGGAATTTAAGGATCTTACACCCTATGGTCAGGTCACAGTGGCCTAATGGATAAGGCATTGGCCTCCTAAGCCAGGGATTGTGGGTTCAAGCCCCATCTGGGGTGATATAATCTTGATGCAATTGAAGCTGGGGGTTAGGAGGGTGGCCTAATGGTTAAGGTATTTACCTTACAAACACAAGGTGCAGGGTGTGGGTCTCACAAGGGATAATTGGCAAGGCGCAGTTAGCCTAGTACTAATCTACGAACCTATGAAGATTTATATAAAAGCTGTGGATTGTTCGATCAGGGTGGGCTGCAGATAGTGCAGAGAATAAGTGGTGTCTATAACTGTGCAGATGGTGTAGAGAATAAGTGGTGTCTATAACTGTGCAGATGGTGTAGAGAGTAAGTGGTGTCTATAACTGTGCAGATGGTGTAGAGAGTAAGTGGTGTCTATAACTGTGCAGATGGTGTAGAGAATAAGTGGTGTCTATAACTGTGCAGATGGTAAGTGGTGTCTATAACTGTGCAGATGGTGTAGAGAGTAAGTGGTGTCTATAACTGTGCAGATAGTGTAGAGAATAAGTGGTGTCTATAACTGTGCAGATGGTGTAGAGAGTAAGTGGTGTCTATAACTGTGCAGATGGTGCAGAGAATAAGTGGTGTCTATAACTGTGCAGATGGTGTAGAGAGTAAGTGGTGTCTATAACTGTGCAGATGGTGTAGAGAGTAAGTGGTGTCTATAACTGTCTTACCAGTAAAATAAATGCCCCTTTGTAACCAGATAGTCCCACTGCAGAGACGGCCCTTTCTCAAGGGCAATATATTGTAGAGAAAATGTACTCTTTCCACTTAACTCCACTGAAAATGGGCCCTCCCAGTTGGACAGTCCCAATTAAAAATGTAAGTAAATAATAAAAAATGTAATGCATACAGATCTGTCATTATGTGCCAAAATCAGGAAAAAGATAAACTTTAAGTGCTTCCATAGCATAAGACCTGATCTTAATAGTACTCTGGGGTGTTTGTTAAGCACACATAAGTGCTGGTAAGATGGGGTCTCATGCTGGAGGCTAACAGTGGTCAGTGCTGGCCAGCAAAAAACTGTGGCAGAAGGTAGAATGGCTATTAAAAGCTGCTAGTCGCTTTGCTTTACCACACCTAATAACAAAAACCTGACAAAATCAAGTATCTAGCAGCCAGTAGTTCTACAGAGGAGCACCTCGGTTCTGCTGCTGTCAATGCCTCTCAACTGTCCATGATTTTGCAGAATGTCCTTGACTTTGCCTCATATTTTTGCCTTGTCCCTTGTAACACTTTTGATCCTCTGGTAAATCACGAAGGTTACAGTCCATCAGTAATGCCAGGTATTAGAGGTTCATGCATCCTATTGTTCAGAAAATGCATCAGGATGCAAAACCTGCTCTGCTGTTGAAGGTTTTATGTGAATTAAAGTGATATTTAAAAACTGTCCCTGATTTTGATCCTTTGTTCCATCTATTATTTTTGGATTTGTCCAAAATTCTGCTGCCTGCTGGACAGCTCCAAGTGCTTTTCTGGTTTCAAAGCTGGTAAAATGCTTCACACTTCTACACTTTATTTTTATTTGTTTTCAGTAAGTGGTAGTATATGGAGCAGATAAAGCTTGATGCACTACATAGAACTATGCTTGGTTCACTGGTCATAACCTTTTGTGTGTTGTAGACATGCTTGTCAAGATTCACCTCAAGTTTTGCTCATGAGGTGAATTTCTTAGTGTCCTTGCTGCTCAAACAGATAAGCTAGTTATGATCAGAAACATTATCATAACACGTGCACACATGCACACACACGAGCATGTCTACATAGATATAGATATGTATGTAATATTTTTATTACAGGTCTATGTCATTTTATTGAAAACTCATTTCATTGAATCCCAAGTGGTCAAACCCATTTGATTGAGAACTCATGTAATACCAAAGTGCAGAAGTGTACAGAAAATATGCAATGGTGTCATTTTTTTATCAGAGGAGGTACTAGGGAAGTTGTTGTGTCTTTTAGCTTTTTCCCGGTTAGGGGTCGCCACAGCAGAACTCCGGTCCGCTAATGATTGGTAGTTGATTTTTACGTGCTGAGTTACCAGCCCTGATGCACAACCTTCAACGAAGGTGCACCCATTCGCGCATGTCTTCACACAGAAGATGCTCTAGCTGAGAATTGAACCAGACAGCGTCTTACTGTGAGGTGACAACGCTACTGCAGCACCACCACCGCCAGTCAGGAGTTACTAGGGAAGTGCGTGTAGCAAACTGTATGGGTTGTGATGGTCAGCATCATGTTATACCCCATGTCTGTAGATGTCTGTGGTGATGTCCTTCAAGAATGCAACTGCAGTCATAACCTGTGGGTTGTCCTGCCTCAGGCAGCCCTCGGTCGGCTGGATTCCAAAGTCTGGGTCCGACGTCGGCTGATGTCGCATTTCTCTCCGACGTCAGAGTGGCTGGAGTACATAAGCATCAGCCGACGCCATTTTCTTCAGTCTTTCTTGCCACGCGGTGCCCGAAGCAGAAGCAGTTCGCAAGTGCCGTTCGGTCAGCTCCTGTATTCTACGATACCGAAGTCATCAAAAAGCTAAGTACCCCGTTGGGGACCTTTTCTTGCCTCAGCCGATGTCAGAAATTACTGAAAAAGTTAACAATTGTCTTTCTTGTGGTAAACAAATACCTCATAAGGATTTCCACTCTTACTGTCTCCCTTGCCTGGGCCCAGACCACGACGTCTCCGCCTGTGTAGCCTGTGCTCGCTTCAACAAGCGCACTCTCAGGCGCCGGGTGGAGTTCGCTGAAGATTTTTTCGGCGATAATTTTGCTTACACCATGCCGTCGGATCTCCCGACATCGCAAACTCCCAAAAAGCGAAAAGACCGGGACCGACATCCTCGGCCCGCGTCTACCACCGACTCCACGCCAAAACCTAGCGCGAGTGCTCCGGTTCCCTCTGAGACGGTCTTTCCACCGCTCCGAACCGAAGACACCGCATTACCGACGACTCCGATTCCAGACATTACTCCGACGCCAGTTATAGATTTTCCTCCGGATACCGAAACCGAGGAAATGCCCGAGATCATTGCTGTAGACAAGGTCACTCCTGCACGTGGAGCTGCCAGGCCCCCTATGGCCATGTCTATTAAGGCCTACACTAGGGCTAAGGCAGCCAGCAAAACAAAGCATATTACTTCTAAATCCGTACCTCAGCCGACTCCAGAGACACAAATTATGTCCATGGCTGCTGATTTAATTTCCATGATTAGAGGTTCACAGGCCCATCCTGAGAGAGGATCCCAGCCTCCTCCTGATAAGAGGCCCCGGGTTGAACCCTCTGACCCTACTCCTTCAGATGAAGATTCTGAGGGCTCTGTCCACTCTGATAGCCAGGAAGAGCTCTTCCAGACCTATGAGGACTCGGATGCAGAAGATTCCATCCCCTCGGCCTCCCCTCCTGAGGATATTTTTTTTGGGGAAGTTCTGCACACCATGAGGGAACATTTCAAGTGGCAAGGTCAGGAATATTCTGATTCTAGGAATCGCCTTAGGACTTTCCTTAAGAAGCCTCAGCACAGGCCCTTAGCTATCCCTCCTGTACTTGATGTTCTGGATGATTTGTATTCTGACTCTAGTGCTACCCCTGATTCTCTTCCTCCTGCTCCAGCCAAGCCAGACAGGTATTACAGGGTCCCAGAAACTCATTCCCATTTGTTCAGGGCCCATACTGCTGATTTGGAAACTATTTCACAGGGGCCTAAAGGAGTTTCAGCCTCCACCTCAAAAAATCCTTTGCCCCCCAACAGGGAAGCTAGGTCATTAGAGAGATGGGGCAAAAAGGTTTACACATCCACTACCTTATCTATGAGAGCTTTAAATTGCCTTTTTCATATGTTACAATATCAGGATTATCTGTTAGAAGATTTACAAAAAACATTAGCCACTCCTGATCCTTTAGACAGGAAGACTTTGCAGGAAGCTGTACATAACACTCAGCAAGTAAGCAATCACTTCCTGCAGTGTGGATATGATGCACTGGAAGCTTCATGTAGGGCAGCTGTGACAGGGGCAGTCATTCGTAGACATGCTTGGTTAAAAGATCAACCTCTACCAGACCATGTATAAGCAAAACTTCTGGATGCACCTTTGGAAAAGAACAAGCTTTTTGGTGCAAATGCTAAGGATGTGTTAAAGACCATCGAAGAAAAAGCAAAATCAGTTCAGACTGTAAAAGATTTCCTCCAGGTTCAACTCCCCAGATTCAGTAGGAATTGGCCTTCAAAAAACTGGTCCTTTCCTAATCCAGAAAAGTTTCAAAGGGGTAAGAACAGACGTGGCCGAGGAAGAGGCCAATACAGAGGCCCTTACAGGGGACGACAATGGCAGCCAGGAAACCAAAGAAGTGACACAGGGGTTTCACCTGCCCCACAACCACAATCTCAATGACTTTCCTCTACTACCGCCTACCAGAGAACAACTAGAAGCTCCCTTGGGCGGGAAATTATCTCTGTTTGCAGAAAACTGGCGCAGACTGACAAAGGACAAATGTATTTTGGACATTATAGACCGAGGGTACAGGTTTCATTTTCATACCTTACCAAGAAAACAAGGCATGCCAAATTTACCACAAAATCAGAGGGCAGAGGCTATCAAGCAAATCACTCTGCTGACTCGAATGAAAGCAATAGAAAGAGTTCCACAACAAGAACAAGACCAGTGATTATACTCAAGACTGTTCCTTGTTCCAAGAAAAGAATCTCAATGGAGACCAATACTGGACTTGTCCGCATTAAACACCTTTCTCATAGTACCAAAGTTCAAAATGCTGACTCTACAGCAACTCCTTCCCATGCTGGGCAAGGGGTCGTGGCTGATTACTCTGGACCTCAAGGAGGCATACCTGCATGTCCCTATTGGACACAGCTGCAGAAGATACCTCAGATTTCTTGCAGGGCCAGAGCATTATCAATTCTCAGCATTGCCATTTGGCTTATCTACTGCACCCAGAGTATTCACAAAATGCCTGGCTTCAGTAATTGCTCATTGCAGGCTCCAGGGTATACAAGTTTACCCGTACCTGGTCGACTGCCTCATACAAGCGGACGACAAATTGATGTTGACAAAAAATCTGGATTATGTCATACGATTACTTCAAGCTCTGGGATACACAGTCAACTTCCAAAAGTCAAGACTGCAGCCATCCCAGCAAATAATCTTCTTAGGAGCCAAACTAGACACAGCCTCTCAGATGGCTTACCTGACAGAAGACAAGCAAGAGAAGTTAACTCATTACTTCAAAGATTTAGCAAAACTCACCCAGATGACTGCAAGGAGATTCCTACAGGCCCTGGGTTACATGGCATCCTGCATTCTCCTGGTTCCATAGCAAGACTACACATGAGAAAGCTTCAATGGTACCTAAAAAGCATTTGGTCTCAACACAGCAACAATTTGGAGACAATCATACCACTTATTCCATGCCTACAAAAGGAATTCCTATGGTGGGCCTCGGCGAGCCAGGCAAACACAGGTATGTCATTCAAAAAACCACAGATAACGCAGACCATGACTACAGACGCCTCTGACCTTGGATGGGGGGCGCACATGGAAGGCAGGTGTATACAAGGACAATGGTCTCCAAAGGAAACACATCTGCATATAAACCAAAAGGAAATGCTGGCAGTAATGCATGCCATCGAGGCCTTTCAACACCAACTCCAGCAAGGCCATTTACTGATACGACAGACAACACCACGGTGATGTGGTACATAAACAAGCAAGGGGGCACCCACTCTTACCCCCTTTGCAGACTGACAGTGCAGCTTTGGGAGAAATCACTGAACCTCAACATCCAGTTACAATCCCAGTTTGTTCCAGGAAAAGACAATGTGCTGGCGGACAGCCTAAGCAGGAATTTCACAGATCCACACGAGTGGAGGTTACATCCGAAGGCCTTCAGACAACTCACTTCGACATGGGGCAAGCCAGAAGTGGACCTATATGCCTCTCACCTCAACCATCTTCTACCAAAATTCTGCACAAGGACATACCATCCAAAAGCTTGGAAAATAGATGCCCTCTCATTCAACTGGAACTCCCTAGCAATCTATGCATTCCCACCTCTGCCACTGATGACCTCAGTATTACTAAAGATCAAAGCAGAGAAACCCAAGGGAATCATAATAGCTCCGGACTGGCCAAGACAACACTGGTACCCACTACTACGGAGCATATGTCACACCAGGAGGTGGGCCCTTCCCCAGTGGCCTCTACTTTTGACTCAACACAATTTCGAAACACTGCATCCAAATCTTCAGACACTGCAGCTAACAGCCTGGGAGATCCCATAAATAAATTCAGCTTATCTCTCTCCAAGGAAGTTCAGCAGATACTAACAGAGGCTCGAAGACCGTCCACCAGAAAGGTTTACTTAGCAAAGTGGAAAAGATTCAGCAATTGGAATACCAGCAAGGGGCATGATGTATCATTGTTGAACATCCCACTCATCTTGGAATATTTGGCAGATATGTTAAAGAACGGCCTCTCATATTCTTCCATAAAGATACATGCATCTGCTATTTCAGCTAGATACAACACTGATCCTCCTGTTTTTTCTCATCCTTTACTAAGGCAATTCCTCAGGGGAATCAAGAACATTAAGCCACCAAGAAAGGCCCCAGTGCCAGCCTGGGACCTCAAGTTTGTCCTAGAAAAACTGACTCTACCTCCATTTGAGCCAGCAGCTTCAGTTGCCTTGCAATTTCTCTCATGGAAGACAGCTTTCCTGTTGGCAATTACCTCAGCAAGAAGGGTTTCGGAGCTACAGGCCCTAATGGCAATACCACCCTTTATTATTTTTCACAGAGACAGGGTTTCATTAAGGACCAACCCTACCTTTATGCCAAAGGTGGTATCTAGGGTTTCTTTAAATCAAGCCATTCATCTGCCTGCTTTTTTCCCCAATCCTGAGAATAAGGGGGAAAGACTGTTGCATACCTTGGACATTCACAGACAACTTCGATACTACCTGGACAGAACCAAGGCCAGTAGGAAGTCTGAACAACTTTTTGTAGCTTACGCCCCTGCAGTCCAAGGAAAAGCAATTTCAAAACAGACTATTTCTAAATGGATTGGACATTGCAGCAGATTCTGTTATTCCTTTCATGGAAAGACTGTTCCAGCCAATGTCAGACCACATTCCACTAGAGCTACAGCCACCTCTACAGTATTCTTAAGAGGGGTGCCTAACAAGGACATTCTAGAAGCTGCTACATGGAGCTCCGTGCATACATTCTCCAAACACTACAATCTCCCTCTTTACTCCAGATCCAGAGCAGGCTTTGCTTCGGCAGTCCTGCAGGGTTTGATTGCCACACCATCTTTTTCCTAGAGCATTCCTCCTCCCCCAGCTAAGCTATGGTATTCTACCCACGTTATGACTGCAGTTGCATTCTTGAAGGACATAGTACAGTTTTGTACCTACCATAAATATAGATATCCGATAGACATGCAACTGCAGTCGGATTTTCCCTCCCTCCATACCCCTCTATGCCTAGGGTCCACTCCTATCCCTGTTTCTCTTAGCTGGGGATATCTGTTATGGTGTATTTGTTTTATTGCTCATTTATTTGTTTGGAATCCTGTTTTTGTCTTCCAATTTGATTACAGCCTTCCTTGGAGGGCACCTGGCATCTGGGGCAAGAAACACTGAAGAAAATGGCGTCGGCTGATGCTTATGTACTCCAGCCACTCTGACATCGGAGAGAAATGCGACATCAGCAGACGTCGGACCCAGACTTTGGAATCCGGCCGACCGAGGCAGGACAACCCACATGTTATGACTGCAGTTGCATGTCTATCGGACATCTACATTTATGGTAGGTACAAAACTGTACTTTTTTCTCTGTTATTCACAGGTATGTGACCATGGAGTCATATATACTTACTCTCCTTAACTTATATATACTAAGTAAGGGGAGTATGGGGAGCAAAGCCTTCCACATTGGGGGTCCCCCCTGCAGAAAACATGTTTTATTGCAGAAATGTTTTTAGGATATATTTCTTGCAGAGAAGGCCTTCTATGAAATGAGTTTTCAATCAAATGGGTTCGATCATATGGTATTCAGTGATATGACACTCATATATGCATACAAATATACCGTGGTGGTGGTGGTGCTGCGGTAGCGTTGTTGCCTCACAGTAAGACGCTGTCTGGTTCGATTCTCAGCTAGAGCGTCTTCTGCGTGGAGACATGCGTGAATGGGCGTACCTTCGTTGAAGGTTGTGCGTCAGGCCTGGCAAGCCGGTATGTAAAAATCAACTGCCAATCATTAGCGGACCGGAGGGAAAAGCCGAAAGATGCAAGCAAGCATATGCATGCAAATATATATATATATATATATATATATATATATATATATATATATAAAATGTGTGTGTGTGTGTATAAAAAGCCGAAAGATGCAAGCAAGCGTATGCATGCAAATATATATATATATATATATATATATATATATATATATATATATATATATATATATATATATATATATATATGTGTGTGTGTGTGTATATATATATATATATATATCACACACACACACACACGTTCACTTTATAATCCCGCAATCCTGAAATATCGAATTTCAGATTTTCGAGATCATAAAGCCGAAACCTTACAATCCCGAAACCCCAGAAGCGTGAATTTTAACATCGTGAATCCTACACTAACCATACACCACATGCATATACATACACACACCTTCACCCCAGTGCCCACACACAAACCTACACTACATACAAGTAGGGGGGCAACCCTCCTGCACCCCCCCATGTGGGGGGCTGTGCCCCCACTCCCCCTACTCAAATATACTAACTCCAAGGTTGCAGTACACAGACAAAACAAACGAAAACACCATCACACACCTACATTCCCCTCGCACACACTTCACAGTCGCAACACACACTGGCACACACTAAAGCCCTTAACCAAAACCCTCAAACATAAATACTTACCTGAACTTCCACCGCTCCATTCACACACCGCAACACCAGAAGCACTACTTCGACATCTCCGAACTTCGGGATTTTGAAATTCACGCTTCTGGTGTCTCGGAGTTTTGAGCTTTCGGCTTTATAATCTCTGGATTCTGAAATTTGATATTTCAGGATTATAAAGTGTTCCACACACACAGTGGCATTGTATGTCTGTGTGTATCACGTATACATAGTATGACGTATAATAGTATTTATTCTTAAAAAGGCTAATATTTTTTACTACGATTTGATGGGTACTCTAATGCTAAGGTGTAAACAGGCTTTTTATCGGTGTTTTTTTTTTCTTACGCTTTGGTTCTGTAGTTGCATTAGCTGTCCTCAAACAGGGCACTTTCCAACATTATGTGACTTGACCTAAACAGTATAAAAAAATAAATTTGCTGTAAATGCTTTTGTTTCTTTTCCTGCTGTTTTCGGGGAGTACACTACAAGCATTGTGGTTATGCAGGCATGAAGAATTTAGTCCAGAGAAATGTTTACAGTAATATGTACCGTCCAAAAAACGAAAGCAATCACCTTATTCTTAAGCATTTGAATTATGTTCAAAGTAACAGAGGAAGTTTTTGGAAGGAGGGTTGGGGAACAACTGCTTTTTTTTTTTTAAAGAAGAATTAATTTTGTCAAAATGTTGTTGGACATTACATATTGTGTTAATGGGATAAGACCAGAACATAGTCATTATAATGTTAGAGAAATGCCTGTGGAGACTTTCAGGATATGTTGGAACAAAGTCATGCAGGCAGTTTTAAAGAATGACACAAGTGACCGGGAGCAGGAAGAAGAAAGCCAGATTTGGGCCTTGTGTATAAGGACGACTGGATTCCATTCACATTAGCCAACACCGAGGGTATGGATGGGGTCACAAGAAGATGAGGAAAGGATATTTATTTATTTATTTTTGATTGAGGAGATGATGCTTAACTGATAACAAGGTTTATGAGTGGAAAGTTTGCTGCAGTACAACAACAGGAAGCAGCTTCATTTAGCAATTAAACAGTATTTCTGGCAGCCTTGTTTATAAAGCATTGCATTGAAACATTCCCAGCCATTTGAATAGCAAGCATTTCATCGAGTGCACTTTAGACCAAAAACAATTGAATGTGCATCCTGAAAGTGTGGAAAAAAAATGCATATTGTGGGTGCGGAGGGGAATATGTAAAAACTTCCCACCTCATCAGGCAGGAGACTAGTCTCCCCACAGTTAATATATTTAACTCTGGGGTCACCGCAGCACATTTAATATGTTTAACTCTGGGGTCACTGCAGCACATTTAATATGTTTAACTCTGGGGTCACTGCAGCACATTTAATATGTTTAACTCTGGGGTCACTGCAGCGCATTTAATATGTTCTGGGCTCACTGCAGCGCATTTAATATGTTTAACTCTGGGGTCACTGCAGCGCATTTAATATGTTTAACTCTGCATTTAATTTGTTTAACTCTGGGGTCACTGCAGCACATTTAATATATTTAACTCTGGGGTCACTGCAGCACATTTAATATATTTAACTGTGGGGTCACTGCAGCCAGACGATAAGGGGGATTTTTCCTGAACCCTTTCCCATCCCAATGTCGCTTTTTATTTAAGTGTCTGAAATCTGTAACCTGAGCAGATGTCTGTGGCTCGACTCTTCTTTATAAATGAAAATATTATGGCATCTACACTGGTGGTAGGGGATGGTGTGACCCCCATAATTTTCAGTTTCCTTCCACCTTTCCACATAAAGGTTATAGTAGCTGCAGAATAGCCAAGGTTGACCAAAATGTCCCTTTCCCCACCACAGATTCCACCTTGTCCTAGGCAATCCACAAACATTCCTTAATAACCTGAAGCGTTTCTTGCAGCTTGTGCTGGGAATGTCCTCGGGGAATGTCCTAATGAGCTATGCTCAGAGGAGCTCTGAAATGTTAGTGCCTAGGGCAGCCTCACAAGACAGCCAGCTTGCTGTATATGGCTGCTTTTAATCCAAAGGAGCAACAGCTTTTCTTTAAGACTGTCACTGATCAACAAGCTTTTCACCCAGTCATGGAGATCAAGACCAGAGACCTTGCAGGTAAACCTAACTTTCTCTTTTGTACTAACATCGTGTTCTTTTTGTCACTAGCACAGGTCATGATGATAGGAAGGTAATCTGGAGTACAACCACACATTGGTTGTAACTCACCAGGACTGGCCACTGCCTCACGCCTCTTTGTCACTGCCAACCTTCCCCGTCCACTAAGAGCTGCTGTAAACGTCTGCCTCCATTAGAAGACCACAGCTCAGTCCTCACCTTGGTGTTAGAAGTGCTGATCCCCATCCTCACAACTTTGCATCACATCACTGCTGTGTAAGTTAAAGGTCATAGGTCAGGTGTGGCAAAAAGTCTGCATCACCAAACAATAAATATCATTTCTACCTTCCTTCCCACAGCTTTCCTAACCAGTGGTGTCCAGCTGTGACTCATTCTGGGCACTCCTTGCTCGTGCCTAAATGACTGAGGTCTTGAACACGGTCCATTTATAGCCTGTGTTCACTGGTCTCAGTTGGACACATTAAGGGCCTCCTAAAAGATAGGAATTGAATTTGTCTCTGGCAGAAGCTTCTACCAACCATTCCCAAGAGGACTCTAATATGTGGTGTATATTTATTTGAAATGCTGGTGATGAAAATAATATACCTACAGGAAGCTGAATGTCATGTGGTACTCCTTCCTGAAAGTTCAGTCTAATGAAACTTGTTGTGGGGATAATCATGTGTCCTTATTGTCCGTGTTGTTCACTCATCATCATAACAAACATCCATATACCAAAAGGCCTGGTCTATTTGCTTGAATCTCCAAGTACCATCTGGGCAGTAAATGATCCAGTTAATCCCACTGTCGACCAAATGATAACTGGGTCGATCAAATGACGAAAATTGGGTAGATTTGTCCCTACTTTCATCCGCAAGCCCAGAACATATTTTTTTAAGTCTGGCAACATGACCCACAAAATCAGCCATTGACTTTAATATCTAGACATTCATTTTTGAAGTATAATTCCTTGTGTTTGAAAATGGAACTTGATATAGGCAACCCATCACTTGCACAGTAATAGAGTAGTAATTGTACATACAAAATAAATAAATTAAAGAAAAAGAAAAAAAATTGCCATAGCTGGGTAGATTTCGTGCTTCTAAGTTCTTCCCTGTCACCTTTCCATTAGCTCATTTAATTCTTGTCTGTTGGCTAACTGTTGCTAGTATTTTGTCTGATTTTCTCTTCCCCAACTAAATCTCTTTTCAGTTTGTGCTTTCTGCTCCAATCTGTACCACAGTTTTCCAGTATCTAATTATTAACTGCTATCTGAAATTATATCAATCACACTTCTGCATCACATTAATTACAGCATGTCTTCTGCACATAATTCATTTCCTTAGCAGACTGTAACCTGTCTATCTCACCTGTAGATGCTTGCATTATGCCTTATATGATGTTCTTTGTGTTTCACTGTTGCAGTCATTACATTTGGGTAATCTGCTTGCAGTAGCCCTCAGTCAGCCTGATTAACAAAGTCTTGTGTCCTGTGTCAGATGCTGTCCCTTCTTCCATGACGTCAGGGGTATAAAACATACAGCTGACGCCATTACATCAGTCTTTCTTGCCATGCGGTGCCCGAAGCAGAAGCAGTTTGCAAGTGCCGGTCAGCTGACTCCTGAAATTTTTGTTTTCTAGTTTCAGAACCGAAGTCTTCAACTAAAGCTAAGTATCCCATTGGGGAAACTTTTTCTTGCTCCTTACCGATGTCAGTAAAAGTTAATAATTGCATTACTTGTGGAAAGCAAATACCTCACAAAGATTTTCATTAGTACTGTATTCCTTGCTTGGGCCCTGACCACGACATACCTTGCTGTTGGTTTTGTGCTTTATTTAATCGGCGCACTATCCGTTATTGGTATATTTTCACCTCTAAATATTTTGGTTCTCAGTTTAATTATCCAGAAAGGTCATCGGTTAGCCATCCATCTACCGGGATTCCGAAAAAACGCAAAGATAATGACTGAGACAGGCCACCTAGGTCCAAAGCTGCCAACGACGCTTCTCCTAAGCCAGTCGCCAGTTCGCTGGTACTCAGTGAGGCACTTTCGCAGCCTCTGATACCCGCTACTTCTGATTCGCAGGCCTCTACTGAGACCCATTTGGAGTCCGGTATGCCACGAGATGCTTCAACTGTGGAACCTGCGGATGTCTCTACCTTGGATGGGTCCAGAGCCGCTGTTCAGGCATCTGCTTCTGAGGGTGTATTCAGGCATACGGACTTGCATATTAAACCAACACCTCCTTCTTTATTTAGGCATAAATCTGGAACCACGCCTAAGAAACCCAATGCCCAGGCTGCATGCTCAGGCCTCTATACCGCTTTCTTCTTCTTCTTTCGGCTTTTCCCGGTTAGGGGTCGCCACAGCGGAACTCCGATCTGCTAATGTTTGGCAATAGATTTTTTACGTGTGACGAGGTGCCAGCTCGACGCCCAACCTTCAGCAAAGGCACGCTCAGGCCTCTATGCCTAAAAAACAAATAAGAATGGCTGAAGATCTTATAACTTTAATCAGGGGAAGCCAACCTCCCCCTTCTAAGAGCCCTAGGACTGAAGTGGTTTATGAATCTTCTGACCAGGATTCTGACTTTTCTGATGATTTGGATTTGCCCTTATCTACTTATGAGGATTCTGATGCAGAGGATTCCATTCCCTCTGCTTCCCCTCCTGAGGACTTTTCATTTGGGGAAACCTTACATGCTCTAAGGGAGCATTTTCACTGGGAAAGCCAGGATTTTTCTGATTCAAAAAAGAGGCTTAAGGATTTCTTACTCCTGCCTTAGCATACGCCTTTAGCTATACCTCCTGTACTAGACATTGTTGATGCCTTTTTGGAATCTAGTTTGGCCCCTGATTCTTTGCCTCCTGCTCCCAGAAAACCTGACAGATATCACAGGGTTCCTGATTCACACAAGTTCCTTTTTAAAAATCCTATTGCGGATTCAGAGACTATTTCACAGGGACCCAAGGACATTAAGGCTTCTACAGCTAAAAATCCTACCCCTTCTGATAGAGACACCAGGACGTTGGATAAATGGGGTAAGAAGGTTGCACAAATGCAACCTTGGCCATTAGGGCTTTAAACTGCCAGTTTCATATGTTAGGTATCAACAACATGTTATTGGGCTGCTTAAACAGAAAATTATGTTGATTCCTGACTGTGCTGAAAATAAAGAATTACAGGATTTAATGCATTCTGCTGAACAGGTTGGTAAACATACTTTGCAGGATTTGATTCATTAGAGGCCTCTTGCAGGGGTGCTGTTACTGGGTCTGTGCTCAGAAGGCATGTTTGGCTTAAGGAGCAGTCTTTGCCTGGTCATGTTAAAGCTAAACTGTTGGATTCTCCCTTAAATCAGGACTGCCTGTTTGGCAACAAAGCTGTGGAAGTTCTTAAAAAGATGGAAGACAAAGCTAAATCTATGCAAACTGTTAAAAGATTTCTTGCAAGTTCAGCCTCCTAGATTTAGTAGGCATTGGCCCGCTAAGAATTGGTCCTTTCCAGCCCCTTCCAGGCCTTCTAAAGCCAAACCCAGACACAGCAGAAACCCCAGATTTCAGTCCCAGGGGACACACAAGACTAAACAGTGGAGGATTTCCATGCCCAAATCTGGGAGTAGTAGGACTTTCCCCTATGGAAAACTGTCTCAATGACTTGACTTTAAAACTTCCAAACACTTTTCAACTGAATGCTCCTTTAGGCGGAAAGATTGGTCTGCAGGCCAAAAACTGGGAACTCGTTACCCAGGACAAATGGGTTTTAAATATAGTGTCCCAAGGATACAGATTTCACTTCCACACGTTACCAACACCAAGTGTGTGGCCAGATCTACCCCCTACATCAGTGGGCAGAGGCCCAAAATCAAGTTTTCTCTCTCTACAACTGAGTGACGTCTCCAGGCGTTTCTGCAGGTTCCTCCTACTGTTCCTCTAGGCGTCAAATATTATCTGTAAATATTTGCATTAATAAATCCAAAACCATGCTACACACAAGGTATCAGAATATTTTATCTTGAAGCATACATGATGGCAAACACAATTGTATTGATATATGACCTCTGTTAGTAAGTATTTGTTAGGACTGTAAGGTGATAAATTCATTTTTTAAAGGCTGAAGCCACACCCACTGGGAGTTAAAGGTATAAGAGCTCTGCTGGAGGGAATGAGTTAAGCATGGGGGCTATTCAGTTGGTACCAGAAGAGGAAAAGGAGCAGTGTTTCTATTCAAGACTTTTCCTGGTACCCAGAAAAGGCAATACATGGCGGCCTATCCAAACGTTTCTACTCTAAACACCTTTCTGGTGATTCCAAAATTCGAAATGCTGACTCTTCACCAACTGCTTCCTATGCTAGGCAAGGATGCATGGTTGGCAACACTAGACTTAAAAGAAGCATACCTGCACATCCCTGTCAGGGAGTCTTGCAGAAGATACCTACGCTTCAAAGCAGGTGACATGCACTATCAGTTCTCTGCACTGCCCATTGGCTATCTACTGCACCCAGGGTATTCACAAAGTGCCTAACTCCAGTCATTGCATTTTGCAGGCAAAAAAATATTCAAATATACCCATACCTGGATGATTGTCTAATTCAGGCAGAAAGCCAGGGACATACTTTTGAATCATCTGACCTTTGTTCAAAGGGTGCTGACTTGTCTGGGGTACACCATCAACGAAAAGAAATCACACCTGGTACCCTGTCAACAAATTATATTCCTGGGAGCAAGCTTGGATACAACTTCCCAGATGGCTTTTCTCATGCCAGAGAAACGTATTCATTTGACAACCTACTTCAAACAAGTGGCCACAAAAACCCAGCTATCTGCAAGGCAAATACTGCAAGCCTTGGGGTTCATGGCCTGCATTCTTCTAATTCCATATGCAAGGCTGCATATGAGGAAACTACAATGGTATCTCAAAAGCCTGTGGTGTCAACATTCACAGGATCTAGAAGCAATGATTCCCATCATACCTTGCCTATGCCTAGAGTTCCTTTGGTGGGCAGAGGCCTGCCACCAAAACGGGGGACTACCATTCACACTACCCCCTGCTGCCCAAACCTTAACAACAGACTATATGCATGGGGGGCTCACCTGGCAGGGAAGTGCATTCAGGGCAAATTGAACCAAAGTCAAATGCACCTGCACATAAATCAAAAGGAAATGTTAGCTGTACAGAATGCTCTGACAGCCTTCAAGGACCACATTCTTTTAGGACAACTAATGGTAAAGATAGACACCACCACTGTCATGTGGTACATAAGCAGGGGGGTACACATTCTTGCCCCCTCTGCAGACTAGCCATGGCATTGTGGAACACAGCCTTGAGCTATCAAGTAAATCTACAAGCTCAATTCATGCCAGGAAAACTAAATACACTGGCAGACGGACACGAGTGGAAACTGGAACCAAGGATTTTCAACATTTTGACAAGCAAGTGGGGAGCCCAGATATAGACTTGTTTGCCTCCCCCCAGATCCATCAATTGGACAAATTTTGCACAAGGATTCCCCACAAGCTAACTTGGAAAGTGGATGCTCTATCCTTCAGCTGGAAAAACCTATCAGTTTATGCCTTTCCTCTTCTGCCTCTGCTTTCCAAGGTACTACTAAACATCAAACAGGACAAGCCAAGGACGATTTTAATTGCACCAGACTGGCCACACCAACACTGGTACCCCCTCTTGTGCAGTGTGTCACGCTTGGCCCCATGGCACCTGCCTCAGACTCCTTCCCTGTGGTCTCAGCAGGAGAACCAGATTCTGCACCCTCAGCTGCAAACCCTGAACCTAGCAGCCTGGCTAATTACCTAATCTCTCCTTTACCACCCCTCAGTAAATCAGTGATGGATATCATTTTCGAAGCATGGAGGCCTAGTACTAGAAAATCTTATGCTGAAAATGGAAAAGATTTTGTGCCTGGAGTTGGTCTCAAGGGATGAATGCAGCAGTGCCCAATTTACCTCAGATTCTACAATACTTAAAGATGCTTCATATGGGCTTGTCTTTTTCCTCCATCAAAATTCATGCCTCAGCCATTTCAGCTCATTACAGCACAGAGCCTCCCCATTTCTCTCACCCACTGCTCAAGCAGTTCCTCAGAGGGGCTAAAAATTTAAGGCCACCCAGGAGAGCTCCAACTCCAGCCTGGGATGTTAACTTTGTCTTGGAGAAACTCACTCTTCCTCCTTTCGAGCCAGCTGCTACTGCAGACTTAAAATTCCTTTCTTGGAAAACAGCCTTCCTTTTAGCAATCACTTCAGCAAGGAGGGTATCTGAATTACAGGCCCTTATGGCAGTGGAGCCTTTTATCATCTTTCATGCGGACAGTGTGTCCCTCAGAACCAGTCCCTCCTTCATGCCCAAGGTGGTATCCAGTGTGGCCCTTAATCAGTCCATTCATTTGCCAACCTTCTTTCCTAACCCACAGAACAAGGGGGAACGGATACTGCACTTAGATGTGCACAGACAACTTAGATTTTACTTGGACAGGACTAAACCTCAAAGGAAATCTGAAACAACTGCTGGTGGCATTTGCTGCAGGAACAGAGGGGAAAGCTATTTCAAAGCAAACCATTTCAAAATGGATAGGCCACTGCATTCATTTCTGCTATAAGCACCATGGAAAACCTATCCCACAGGGCATCAGACCTCATTCAACCAGGGCTGCATCTACCTCCACAGCCCTTCTCAGGGGCGTTCCTACCAGGGACATCCTAGAAGCTGCTACCTGGAGTTCTGTACATACTTTCACCAAGCATTGTCATTTGCCAATTTTCTCTAAATCCAGAGCTGGCTTTGTCACTGCAGTCTTGCAGGGTCTTATAGCTGGTCCTAATTCTATTTAAATTCCTCCTCCCAACCTTAGCTTTGGGAATCTACCCAAATGTAATGACTGCAACAGTGAAACACGAAGAACATAGTACAGTTGTGTACACTTACCATAAATGTAGATGTTTGAGTGTATTCACTGTTGCAGTCCTGGTTACCCTCCCTCCAGCCCCCTTTTTTCTTTTGGCTATACCTCTACTCTCCCTTACTATGCTCAAAAAGCTTTTTGGTGTATTTGCCTTTTTGTTGGAGGTATATCCTTGTAATCATAGATTTAATTGCTTCCCATTAGGGGGGGGGGTGCATCTGACATCTGGGGCAAGAAAAACTGATGTAATGGCATCGGCTGCATGTTTTATACCCCTGACAACCTGACGTCATGGAAGAAGGGACAGCATCCGACACAGGAGCCAAGACTTTGTTAATCAGGCCGACTGAGGGCTACTGCAAGCAGATTACCCAAATGTAATGACTGCAACAGTGAATACACTGGAACATCTACATTTGTTAAGTGTACACAACTGTACTTTACAATGCCTGTGCATTGCATTTGTGCAAGTAGCTTAACGTACTATGTTCTGTGATTGCAGTTGTCTTACAGCCTTTCTCCTTGGCCTACACCTCCCTTTCAACAGAGGTGGGGGTTAAATTCAAATATTTAAAGGTTTAGAATGTAAAAAGGTATTGTGCAGTCTGTGCAGGAGAGACGTGAATATAAAGTTGAATGGTATGCATGTTCCTGGAGATGTTTATGTAGCCATTTGCAAAGCAAGAGTGATCTTCATTATGCATTGAACAAGGAACAGCTGAGAGCCACTTGTACAGTATCATTGGCGCAGCAGGTAGAATACTTCACTTTAATAGCAAGATCAGAAGGCTGCAAGTTTGAGTCCCTCAACTGTCTTTGGATTCTTGTCATGTAGTTATTTTGTAGTGCAGCATGGGGGGTCCTGCACATCTGAGGTGTGCAGCATGGTGGGGGTCCTGCACACCTGAAGTGGGCAGCATGTGGGTGGTCCTGCACACCTGAAGTGTGAAGCATGGGGGGGGGGTCCTGCACACCTGAAGTATCATCCTTTGGATGAGACTTTAAACTGATGATCCCTCTACCCAGGTTGGTGGTAGTTTAGGTGGATGTAAAAGGTCCTGGACAAGATTTTCCCCAGACTCCTGCACAAATTGCCCATAGAAACTGTAAATACCACCTTAGGTCTTCTCTGAAAGTTGTCAGTACCCAATGGGGCTATCACCATCAACAAGTAAGTAAAAGAATGCAATAAGGAAAGACTATCATGAGTGGAGAATGTGAACGGGAAGCATTTTCACTGATCAAACTATAAAGCACTCTGTAGAAGCTCAAGTGAAAGTGTTTTCTTAACTATAGTTCTGTAGTTATAGCTCGTGGTGTGCTGTCATTACTTGTTAAAACTAAAGGCAAAAACCTTTTAACTAAGAATGAGGTTCCACAGGCTGCTGAGCTGGTAAACCCTCGCACATCTTCAGGAAAATCCAAATTAGAGACTAGCCTCCAAGCTTTGGGATTGGCTCCTTGTTTTTCCATTTCCTAGACTGTCCTCCAATCAGCTCCCCTGGACTCTCCCATCATTGTAACTGCCTTTAAATAACTGACCTTTTGAATGTAAGAAGAACACTCATCCATCTACCTGCATAATTTAATGAACTACTGGAAACTTCAGCATGGTGTCTGTATTCCTTCTTGAGGGGAGGTGTCGGAGCTAGAGTATCCGAGATAATACCTCCAAGTGATTTTATTTGGGCTAATCCTTTCTTTTATGATATAGCAGTAGCAGGAAGTGGTCTGGTTTGCGGATATACATCATCCAGTATCTCTATAATTAATAAGAGGATGATTTATTTATTTATTTATTTATTATGTAGCCTTTTTGCGGTAGTATTTTGTCTGAAAACAAGTGTAGTGGGAAGTTGTACCATCATTTCCTGTTTACCTTCCAGTTTTTTGGACTTGTCATTGTGCAAAGTCCTTTTCAGGCTTTATCCAAGCTTAAAATGAGCAGCATAGAACATAGAGTAACTGCATGCAATATGTGTCTGTGCAGAACCCTTGAACCACAAGGCCAGATTGTGTAAAATGTTCAGTAAGAAATACAATACTGAAAATATAAACAGTAAATTCATCTAGGAGGTATTGCATACTTAGGGTGTAATATGTTCTAGGAGGTATCAAATACTGAGGGTATAATATGTTATTTCCAATTAATCAGTAACGTAAGATCTCGGGACTTCCTGATTCCATTAATTTTATAGTTTACAATAGTAAAGCCCTTGCATTTGGATGCGGACAAGAGGCAGGTTTTGAGGTTACTCTTGTATACTTGCACAATTTTATTATGGTTAAAACCCTAACCAAAAAGTAGTTTGCGAAAAGAAGTGCTCCTCAAATTGCAGGTTTTTAGTTTTAAGTGCTTCTGATTTGGACAGGCCACAACAGAGCTATATTTCCATTAATTGTACTTGTGGACCTGTCACTTTAGAACTAATTGGTATAGAGAGTTAATGATCTCACCATCTCTCTTACAAAATGCTATTATTAACAAAAAGTACAGTTTTGCAATATTGCTTGCTTTGTCATCTGAGTAATAGGTTAAGTTTATGATAGATGCACTAAAGTAAAGCCACTGGATTTATTTAATTTAAAATCCTTGATTATTTATAGGTAAGTGGGGCTAGTTTGGTGTAACTGCTAACATGCTCCCTCATTTTGTAATGAGTTGTACAAGGGAGTAGCTGTAATAAAATGTTGCCTTTATCTTGCATGTGTGCTTGAGCTAATTTCATACAGTTTGTCACATTAACTTTTGACTAAATTTAAATATTTACAAGATTAGTCATAACTGAATATGTATACTTTCAGTTTAAAAAAATGTTACTGGATGTGACAAAATGGGTTCCATAGCCAGTATTGCAACTGATTTGTTCAAGCATGATTTGAAAAAATCTCTTTTTACCAATGCAGAGAATAAAGCCACAAGTTTGACAAAAGCTGAAACTCTCCCCTTATGTGTGAGAGACACTGACCATCATTTTTGTTTGTCTGAAGATCTTCATCCTATCTTAAGAAGCCTTGCTGCACCTCTGTGATAGTATGTTGCCTTCTTTTGCAGACCTGCCCCCCAATCTGGTATGCACTCCGGTAACACTAGCAGGACATTAACTACTCTCCTCTCCAGCACGTAGTTCCCACCCCCAATATATAACCTCTATCCTTCCCCCAGAGTGGCAGGTAGGCCCAGTCCTTTCATTCGTCTCCCTCCCCATCCCTTTGACATGTCCTCCATTATCAGGACTACCAGTCAAACCATGATCGCCTAAGTTGTAGTCAGGGGTCCTTTCTCTGTACCACAGAGCAGAGAGAATAAATGTTTGTTTTTTTAAGTAAAGTTTGTATATAGCCTAGGATGTTAAAGGCAGCAATATTTATTTATCTATTTAATTATTTTATATTTCTAAACTGGGAAAGTCCGACTAGACATGGGTCCTTTTTCAGCTGAGACCCGGAAAGTAAAGCTCCAAGTAGAGTGTGCAACAAGATAAGATCCAAGTCCTACATACAACAAAGAATAGATCAGTTAAAACATCACAACATTTTGGTTTACAAGTAAAACTCAAGTAATACAAAGCGGCATACTGTTAACATCACAAGAGAAGGAAGCGTTCACAACTATTAAGTAAACGTCATTAGTGGTGTAAGAGGCTACTAGGTGAATGATTTGTTTATCCTGGGCTGTTACAGGAACAGATCCAGCTATTTTCTAAGTTGGTTTTGAGAGTAGCTTTAAAGATAGAGAGGTAAGATTTGTTATGTGTTGGTAATCCATTCCATATTTTTGATATGTAGTTTGAGAAAAGTGAGTCACCCAATGTGTTATTGGATCTTGAGGTCTGTATTAGTATTTTGTTGTTGGAAAGTAGAGGCCTTGTCTTGGTTTGTGGCTGGATGAGGTGTTGGAGGGCTGGAATTTTGTGAGGGTGGTGTAGAAGTTTGTGGGCATTTGTTGGTTGAACTGTAGCAGATGAGGAAGTTGTAGCCATTTTAGCTTTTTGGTATACAGTGGTGGTTGCAGTTAGGGGAGTTTGTGGTAAATTTAGCTATTTTATTATAACGTGAGTTTATTTAGTTCGGCTTTGGCTAAGTTGGGTTAATATGGGGGATGCATATAGTAGAGTGGATAGTAGGGGAGTGTGACCTATGTTTGTTTTGGCTGTGGTAGTAAAGAATTGCTTGTTTCAGTAAAGGCTGCCAAGTTTTTTATGAACTTTTGTGACTGTGTGATATGTATGTCGAATTTCGGCTTATTTATCTATCTCAACTCCTAGCAGCTTGGTATGTTCGACTGTGGATATTGTCGTGGTGTTTGAGGAGATTATACAAAAAAATTCAGGACCTGTGTTGACATGAGTTGGTGTGCATAGGCGTAATTTTGTTTTCTTAGGATTTATTATAAGGTTTGAGTTTATTGGCCATTTTTCTACTGCTAGAAAGGAGGTTTGAGTAGATGTTTGCAAGTCTGAGAGGGTGGCAGCAACACATATCTTTAGCATATTGTATTATAGATGCCTGATCAGTAGAGGTGTGAAGATTATTAGTAAAAAGTGAGAAAAGTGGGCCTAGGATTGAGCCTTGAGGAACCCCAAGAGTTACAGGTAAGAGGAGGGACAGGTCACCTTGCCATAGGACGGATTGTTGACAGTCTGAGAGGTAACTTTGTAACCACAATATGACATTATGGCAGAGGCTTTGGTTCGTTAGGACTTGGATGAGTTTGTCATGAGAGACCATGTCAAATGCTGTGGATAAATCTAGAAAGACTGGGGATACATATTTGCTGCTGTTCCTATGGTGATTTATGGTGTTTGTGAAGGACATGAGGGTTGTCGTGGTGCTATGGTGAGGGTCAAAAGCCATGTTGGGTAGGGGAGAAGAGGTTGTCCTGTATGTACTGCATTATCTGTTTGTGTACACATCTTTCTAGCACTTTGGATTGGGGGGAGAGAACGGCTAGAGAGGGATAGTTTCAGAGTTCGACTGAATCACCTCCTTTGTGCAGGGGGATAATTTGGGAGATTTCTATAAAGAAGGGACATTTTGCTCTTGAAACGATCTGTTAAGTATTGATACTGGAAAGGCTATGGCTACAGCTGCGATTTGTAGGAGGTTGGGTGATAATTTATCCACTGCTAGTGTTTTAGTTTAGAGAGTAACTTTCTGATGTAGTCGATGGGTATTGGTTTAAATGTGAAGGAACTGTTGGGGTTGTTGTGCGAGGGTGTTTGATTAGAGGTTGCATTTTGTTGTTTAGAGAGGGCCAGTATGGTTTTGGTGAAGAAGGTATTAAATTTGGCAGCTATACTGTGAGTTTTGGTTGGTTGTTGATGTGGGAATAGTGTTTTTTCCTGGGTTGAGGATTTTGTTTGTGCTACCCAGGGTTATTCTGGTATTTTCTTTGTAGATATATATAGTAGCTTTGTTTGTCTTTGAGGATGGCTTTCTTGGTTTTGTTTCTAAGTTCCTGATACGTCTGTTTGCTAGGTAGAGATTTAGTAGAGTGGCAGTTTTCCCAGGATTTATTCCTACTGGGGACGAGGGATTTGGTCTAGTTAGTCATGGAGCACTTATGTTTTTTATTCTTTTAGTTCTGGCTGGGGCATATCTGTTTAGAATGTTAAGAAATTTTAGTATTGAATAGGTTTACTGCGTCTTCTAGAGGATGTTGTTTCAGAATTGTCCAATTGTATGTTTTTAATTCCTGCGTGAAATTGTTGGGGTTGAAGTTTTTCTTGTTTGGTGGGTTGATAATTTGCTATGGTGGAGTTTGTATTTCCGAAGGTAAGTTGGCTGATGGTCACTAATGTTGTCTGGGAGGGTACCAGATTGATAAGATAGTTTGGGGTTGCTAAACAAGATCCACTTAAGAATGTTTCTCTATTCGACTATGTCTGTCCTTGTGGGGGAGTAGTGATAATGTGGGTGAAGCTGTACAGATTTATCATGTTAGTGGGATTTTGGGTGGAGCATGTGGCCCAATGTAAAATCCCCAAGTATAATGGTTTCATGTGGTAGAGAGTCGGAGGTTGATTGGAGAATGCTTTCCAGGGTGGGTATATTATTACGGGGGGATGTACCCTCCTATGATAAGGATGTGTTTTTACTGATTAACCTCAAGCTTAGAAAAGATTAGTTCAGCTTTGTCTATATCTGGGATAGTGCAGTTTATCCAAGATAAGAGATGGGTGTTTTATATAGAATTGCTACCCCACCACCTTTCTTTGTTGTTCTGTCATTACGCAAGATGATATATCCTGAGGGAGTGATTTCTATATCCAAAATATTTGGTTTTAGCCATGTTTTAGTCAGGATGACAATATCTGGGGAGTATTGGTGGATTTGTGCATGAAGGTCTTGTGTTTTGTTCATTAAGCTCCTAACATTCATATTTATAAGTAAACTCGAGGGGCTTCTTTGGTGTATTTAAGTTGTGGAAGTGTTTTGGCCAATGGCGTAATATGGTGGTATTGTTGAGTCAATTGGACCTGGGTTTGGATGAATGTCTCCGGAGAGTTGAAGCTTAGATCTGATGTGAAGTAATAGCTTGGTGAGTTTTTCTAATAGTTTTGCATGTTGTATGGATGTGGAGGAAGTTGGTACCTTGTGCAGCTAGTTTGTGGTAAAGTGAATCAGAGTGTTAGTGTTATAGAAGGATACTGCTATGTTCTAGAAGGATACTGCTATGTTCTAGAAGGATACTACTATTGGTATGTTGCAATATCTGATATTGCCAACATCCTGGCAGATAGGTTCAGTGCTAATTTTACCCCCCTCTCACCCCCTAAAGAGCCCATCTCTATACCGGAAGAATGCAAAGTTCCTGTAATCACGGCTGCACAGGTAAAAACCACACTCTCCAAAGCCAAGATCACAACATCCATGGGACCAGACAACATCCCAGGCTGTGTTCTACATGAACTACAGAACGAACTGGCACCCCACCTAAGCACCATGTTCAATCATAGCCTCACCTCAGGCTTTGTGCCTGCTGAATGGCGCACAGCGACGGTTATCCCACTCAACAAGGGGGGAGCCTCCATGGACCCCGGGAACTACTGCCCCATTAGCCTGACGAGCCTGGTCTACAAGGCCATGGAACATATCATCATAGAACATATAAACAATGACATTGGTAATCTCCAAACTCTGGACCGCACCCAGTTTGGGTTTGTAAAAGGCAGATCATGTCTCCTAAACCTGATAGACTTCTTTGAAGCAGTCACCAAAGCCATACACAAGGGTAAGGTGGTTCACACAGCCTATCTAGATCTTGCCAAGGCTTTTGACACCATCCTCCACTGTGGAATTATAGATAAACTCACTAAACTAGGTATAAATCTCTATGTCACAAGATGGGTTGCCCACTGACAGAACCCACACTGTGAAAGTAGCAGACTCCAAATCCGACTTCAGACCAGTGACAAGTGGAGTACCACAGGGTTTGGTCCTGGGTCCTCTCCTGTTTGGTATCTACTTCTCTGAAGTACAGGCTAACACAGAAGGTCTTTGGCTAATGAAGTTCGCAGATGACTGCAAACTATGAGCCATAATCGAAACTCCTAACAATGTTGACATCCTACAAAAGGGCCTCACTGAGACAGATGCCTGGTGTCAAAGCCATGGCCTCAAGCTCAATGCCAAAAAGTGCATTGTCATCCTCTTTGGTAAAAACTCTGTACCCATGAACTACAACATAGGCGGTAGTATACTTGACACGGAAAGTGTGATGAGACCTTGGGACACAGGTGGACCGTAGTCTCGCCTTTGATAATCACATCACCACATTAGTCAGGAAATCCTTCTAAGTGGCACACCTCATCACAAAGGGTTTCTCATCCAGGAAAAATGAGATCATTGTTCTCCTCTAGTCATCGCTCATTAGACCCATTATAGAGTACAATGCCCCTTTTGGTATGTACCTCACAAGACATCTACAACAACTGGAAGGGCTGCAGAAATGCCTCACAAAGAGGATTATCGGCCTCAGATGCCCTACGTAGACAGTCTCAAAAAACTCCAACTTTACTCCATCGCATATCGCCTACTCAGAGGTGATCTCTGCCTGACATGCAAAGCTATGTCAAACCCAGAGCTGTTGGACATGCTCCACTTAAAGAAATCCCAGTCCCTCCGAGCTGCACGCTCTAGGGACCTAAACCTTGTCACCACAATAAACGAGCATGCCGGAGGAATAGATTCCTGTCCTAGAGACTTCCCATACTCTGGAATAAACTACCTATCTAGATCAAACAAAGCTCCTCATTAGCACTCTTCAAGAAAAATCTTGATGATTGGATGGGAAATAGGAAATGTACCCCGGGGATCACCTCTGTGGCTCTGCTCGACAGTGGCACATGAAAATAATTTTCTTGGGTGGCAAAAGCCAGGGTACCTTTTTGCCTGGGCTTGTATAGGCCCCAGGGCCGATAGCCTAGTACTTACCTATGAGCCTATGAACCAGTATGCTGCTTGATGAAGATGTGGTGCTGTATGAGATGATGGATGTTGGTAGATGTGCTTGAGACTTGCGTGGCAGAAGGCATGGAGTGTAGCAAGTAGTGTGTGTAGTAAAGTAGTAAATGAAGCGTCGAGGGTGTTTGTATGATGGTAGTGCTATTATGCCTAGTGATTTCTATGCAATGCTGATGTTTGGTTGGATGGTTTTAAAGTGTGTAGTACTTTTAGTAGGGAGTATGTATGTAGTAGGATGTGGAGTATGAGTGCAGTGGCAGTGGGTAGGTGGGTTTAGGATGTGTGTGATGGGTAGTTGTGGCAGCGGGAGTTCCAGTGGTTGGTTCTAAGTTGAGGGTGTGTGGCTAGGAGGTTATAAATGTAATGAAAGCTGGGGTGGGTGGGAGTGGGAATGGGGTTAAAGTAGGGGAACAGAGTGAGCCCGAATGTAGCAAGGGTGAATGTATTAGGCCAACCCAGGCTAAGAAAAGTGTGCAGGTGTTTTTCTAGACTTTTTTTTTCAATCATTGTACTGGGGACTGGAGCAGCAGAAAGTGACCTTCTTAATAACTTTAATACAAGTAAGCAAATATGTAAGTTCCTAAAGGAGTTACTCTGTTATATAGATAATAGAAAAGATGATGTGCAACTGTAGTTATGGGGAATGTGTCTAGGGATAAAAAGGAGCCTGGTAACTGTAATGAGAAGGGAGAAAGGGAGGAAGTTAAGAATAATGGTAAAACGAGCTTTCAGAAGAGCTGGGGGGAGAATGGAGTGCAGCTGATGGGTCCAGACGTAACGCTCAGTCACAGCAAGTACCAGTTTACTAAGTAAAAGTAAATACCACAGAAAATTTAATGCAACAAATAGAGTGGTGCTGAGTTGCAAGAATAGTTATGAGCACCTGGTCAGAACTGGACAGTGCAAACTTTTTGATAGCAGTGCAATAATATTAGGTAAATAGTTTGTTGTGCCCAAGTTGAATGTAATAATGGGGGGGGGGGGGGGACTGGACCCAGGTAGCAGTCACAGAGGTGTAGGCTTTGTTGGAAAATCATCATCATCATCATCTTCTTTCGACTGTTCCCATTAGGGGTCGCCACAGCGGATCATCTGTTTCCATTTCTTCCTGTCCTCTGCATCTTGCTCTTTCACACCAACCGCCTGCATGTCCTCTCTCATCACATCCATACACCTCATCTTAGGCCTTCCTCTTTTCCTCTTACCTGGCAGCTCCATCCTTAGCAACCTTTTCCCAATATACCCAGCATCCCTCCTCAGCACATGTCCAAACCAACGCAATCTTGCCTCTCTTGCTTTGTCTCCAAACTGTCCAACCTGAGCTGACCCTCTAATATACTGATTCCTAATCCTGTCCATCCTAGTCACACCCAGTGCAAATCTTAACATCTTTAACTCTGCCACATCCAGCTCTGACTCCTGCCTTTTCGACAATGCTACCGTCTCCAACCCATATAACATAGCTGGTCTCACTACCCTCTTGTAGACCTTCCCTTTCACTCTTATTGGTACCTGTCTGTCATAAATCACTCCTGGCACTCTTCTCCACCCATTCCACCCTGCCTGTACTCTCTTCTTCATCTCTCTTCCACACTCACCATTACTCTGAACTGTTGATCCAAGTACTTAAACTCATCCACCTTTACCAACTCTACTCCCTGCATCCTCACCATTCCTCTACCCTCCCTCTCATTTACACACATATATTCTGTTTTAGCCCTGCTGACCTTCATTCCTCTCCTCTCTAAAGCATATCTCCACCTCTCCAGGGTCTCCTCAACCTGGTCCCTACTCTCACTACATATCACAATGTCATCTGCAAACATCATAGTCCACGGGGCCTCCTGTTTAATCTCATCTGTCAACCTGTCCATCATCACTGCAAATAAGAAAGGGCTCAGAGCTGATCCTTGATGTAATCCCACCTCCACCTTAAATGTATCTGTCACTCCCACCGCAGTCCTCACCTAAGTCACACTACCCTTGTACATATCCTGTACCACTCTTACATACTTCTCTGCCACTCCCGACTTCCTCATACAATACCACAACTTCTCTCTAGGCACCCTGTCATATGCTTTCTCTAAGTCCACAAAAACACAATGCAACTCCTTCTGACCTTCTCTGTATTTCTCCAACAACACTCTCAGAGCAAATATTGCATCTGTAGTGCTCTTTCCTGGCATGAAACCATACTGCTGATCACTAATCATCACCTCCCTTCTTAACCTAGCTTCCACTACTCTTTCCCATAACTTCAAGCTATGACTGATCAATTGTTATCCCTCTGTAGTTACTGCAGCTCTGCACATCACCCTTATTCTTAAAGATAGGTACCAAAACACGCTTTCTCCACTCCTCAGGCATCCTCTGACTTTCCAAAATTTCATTAAACAATCTGGTTAAAAATTTATCTGCCATTTCTCCTAAGCACCTAAATGCTTTCACTGGTATGTCATCTGGGCCAACAGCCTTTCCATTCTTCATCCTCTTCATAGCTGTACTTACTTCCTCCTTGCTAATCTGTTTCACTTCCTGATTCACTATCCCCACATCATCCAACCTTCTCTCTCTCTCATTCTCTTCATTCATCAGCCCTTCAGAGTACTCTTTCCATCTACTCAACACACTCTCCTCACTTGAGTATGTTTCCCTCACTGTCCTTTATCACCTTTACCTGTTGCACATCGTTCCCAGCTCTGCCCCTCTGTCTAGCCAATCGGTACAGGTCCTTTTCTCCCTCTTTAGTGTCCAATCTCTCATACAACTCTCTATATGCCTTATCCTTAGCCTTCACCACCTCTCTCTATGCCATGCACCTCATCTCCTTATACTCATGTCTACTTTCGTCATCTCTTTGACAATCCCGCTTCTTCTTCGCCAGCCCCTTCCTCTGTATGCTCTCCTGTACTTCCTCATTCCACCACCATGTCTCTTTGTCCTCCTTCCTCTGTCCAGATGTCACACCAAGGACCTTTCTAGTAGTCTCCTTTACTAGCTCTGCTGTAGTTACCCAGCTATTCGGTAACTCTTCACTGCCTCCCAGTGCCTGTCTTAACTCTTCCCTGAACTTCACCTCACAATCACCCTTTTTTAACTTCCACCATTTAATCCTTGGCACTGCTTTCACACTCCTCCGCTTCTTGATCACCAACATCATCCTGCAGACCACCATTCTATGCTGCTTAACTACACTTTCCCCAGTCACCACTTTACAGTCTCCAATCTCCATCAGACTAGCCCTCCTATATAGTATATAATCCACCTGTGTGCATCTTCCTCCACTCTTGTACATCACCCTATGCTCCTCCCTCTTCTTAAAATATGTATTCACCACAGCCATGTCTATGCTTTTCGCAAAATCCGTAATCATCTGACCTTCTGCATTCCTCTCCTTAACACCATACCTACCCATCACTTCCTCATCCCCTCTGTTCACTTCACCAACATGCCCATTGAAGTCCACTCCAATCACTAGTCTCTCACGCTTGGGTACACTCACCACCACTTCATCCAACTCACTGCAAAATTTTTCTTTCTCATCCATCGCACACCCAATTTGTGGAGCATATGCACTAACAACATTCATCATTCCACCATCAATTTCAATCATCATAAACATCACTCTGTCAGACACTCTCTTCACCTCCAAAACACTCTTGGCATACTGTTCCGTTAGGATAACCCCTACCCCATTTCTTCTGCCATCCACACCATGATAGAACAAGTAGGTTTACAACCCTTTAGAGCACACTTGGTACAATAGTTTCTTTACAAAAATTAACAGGATAAATATTGGATGATGGTAACATAGTGCTGCACAGCCTGCTACAGATGTAGCCACATACACTCAAGGTACAATATGCAGCTCTCCGTACTTTAACAGTAGTAGCAGTTATGAATGCCCTACAGCGTGGTTACTTTAACTGGAGCAGGCAGGAGCACAGGGTAAAAAAGCAAGGTAAGGCTTAAAAACAAGCAAGTCCTTGTACAAGATAAAACAGCACTGTAGCTGCTGCAGGCAGGAATAACAAACTGAACACTGTAACAGTAACAAAAGCTAGTCCCTATAGAGTGTAAATCAAAACTATAGCCAATTTTCAGTGACTTGGATAACAATGTCACACATACTTAATTGACACAAGTACATATACAGAAATACAGAGAAGTGCATAGTAAGGAATTCTGACAAACGTGTTTATTTTCTGTCAGTAATATCCTTTGACTTGTATTATGCCATCTGTTAAACAGTAGGTCAATGTACATCTGAATGTTAGACTTGAAGGAGCACACGATTCAGTTCCTTTTGAACAGCCCTCAGTGTTTTTGTGGTTTTAAGCTTTTTCTATTTTACAGGCTGTGCCTGGCAAACAAAGCAGGTTGGTTGCAACGCTTAGTAGCTAAAGACTAACTTAGTAAGTTTCACCTGAAGCCTACGTTTCATTTTAAGCTGATAAACACTGCCAAATGCTGGATGCTTGGCACAATCCCACTCCATACAGTGTGTAACTGTGTGACCACAGTGGTGCAGCACAAATTGATGCCTGGTACCAGGTTACTTCACGTTGCATTTTCAGTTACTCATCACGTTCTGTGTTTTGGTCTGTACTTTTCACACTTATGTGCACAGTGCTGCCCTATAGGTTCAGAATTCAAGGTACTTGTGCTCTGTGTTTTAAGGCTTGAGTGGATCCTTCTGAGACATGTGACTTTTGAAGGCTATACACTTTTTCTTGTGTTTGTATGTCATAATCCTGAAATTAAATTGGCATGTTCCATGTATATGCAGTGCTGCAAAAATGATTCTGTTGCAAGAGGGACTTGTTGTACAGTTTCAGTCATCTGTCATTAGTGCAGTATTTCTTACCTTGGGCAGGTCAGGCACCTTTATAGGTGTGATCTATCTGTAGAGACCCTTACAGGAGGTGGCCGTTGTTACAGGGTACATATATTGGTCTGTTCTGTCTAAGCTTTCTTACACTGCAGTTTCTAACTATTGACTTAGCAGGCTATTCACCTTCTAAGGTGTGAACATTACCTTAGCATTGTCCCGCACTCTAATGCACATTAACTCTAGATTGGATTTTTTTTAATCCTTTGCTTCAATGCTAAGCCACGTCATATCTAATTAATGGATTAGTTATTCAGAGCTTAGCTAAGTAGGACTCCACCTTTGTAAGGAATCAGAAGTCCGTAGCAAGATTTACTGGGCATACACAAGTTCTCACCACTGACAACAACATAAAGTGCAGTCTGGTTGCTTTGCTTTTTTCTATCCCGATTCTTACTCTCATGACATGATGTATCACACAGAGTGCTTTTCTATCTCTGCCCAGCATTCAGGTTATTTTGCAAAGAAGGTATGGTTAACTGTATAATTTGTAAACTGTGTAGTGTGTTTCTTTTTCTAAATGTTTTTTTCAAGTGTTTTTTTTAATTGAGCTGTTTTTTTTTTTACCCATAGGTGCCAGTGATTACACCTTTTTGTTTGTATTGTTATGGATTTCCTTTTGTTTTTTAATGCCCCTCTACAGATTTCAAATGCAGCTTTCATTCAAACAAGTTTATTTTTGTTTTATTCCAGTTTTTTAACATGACAACTTTCTTTTTCAGGAAAATAGTATTTTGCATTGTCTGCTTTGGTTATTTGGACCTAACAGTACAGCTGTACTGTTGGTTGCTAGAAACTATTTTAAGAAAAATGTCTAAAGTGTTCCTAGCCCCACAATATAGAGGGATGAACCCCTGATTATGGGCCTCATGACGTGCTTTATTAGTGCCGTGGGTGTCCAAAAGCCAGACTAGGTAGAGAGGAGACTTGGCTTACACAGCCATTATCAGCTTGCACATTCTAGGAGGAAGGGGGCTGCCAGGCCTTTGCCGTTGGTAACACCTAGTGGTGTCCTGATTTATCACCAGCCTTTGGTAGCCAAGCTAGTTCATATTGTATTGGTAGAGTCAGGAAACTGGAGGCATATGTGGAGGAGCCTACATGCATCCTCTCCTAGCAGGGTTGGCTACTGTGAGCAGTCTATAGGGAGGGAAGGGTAGGCCTGTCCATAGGAAATGCAAGCTGGCCTGCTCTCTACCACATATGTCTAACACCTAGAGAGAGCTGTGCAGACAGGGCCTCTCCGGCAGGAGCAAATAAACTTGTAGAACTTTCATGTAACGACGGGATGCCTAGCTCTAACATCCACAGAATGAATGGCTCTGTGACGATGTAAGGTATTGCAAGCCATGCCAGGAGAAGAAGGGCAGGGGATATGTAACATATGTCAGCACAGCTACCTGGACTTTTGTAAAGAATTATATTTCATTTGTATGTCCAACTGATTTGTACAGATGCTTGTGTTTGAAAATGTGTTTGTAAAGTTGCTTGTGTTAAAATATATCAATAGTGTGCCCTGCTGGACACAAAATAAATATACATGTATTATTGTAACTGCTTAAAAGTATATGTTTTAACCGAGGATACTGGAAAATAAGAGGTTAAGTTATGTAAAATAGCTAAAATTAAATTTGACCATAAAGATTGTATCTTACAGTTCTGATTACAGCCAAAGATGAAATGTCTATGAAAAGCCTGGCTTTGTAGCTCTGTAGGAGGAGTAGAAGTGTTACAATTGTTTTATTACTTCCAGGAGTTGCAGCAGATCTTAGCAAACCTCCATCTTTGTGTATGATAACACATAGATGCTAAAATCCTGGCAGCTTCTAGTGTTTGTGATAGTGTGGGAAACTGAGTCAAATGACCAGATGTGATGTCATTCTCTAAGCTATCCCAGAAGTAATATTTAGACATTATATTGAGAAGTCTCTCAGTCAGACTGAGCAGTCTGTTTCTTGGAACCTGACATAGAAGGATCCCTCACTTACCCTTGCCTTGCCCTTGTAAGTGAACCAAGGAATAATTTGGATTAGTCAGGAAAATATAGTGGGATAAGTTAAGTACTGTTTTTCTGTAATGTGTGAATCTATTTCCTGTGATTGAAACTCTATGTACTGTAAGTAGATGTTTAGTATTTTCCTGTTCTTTTATTATTAAATATATAACTTTTCATTGTGGCTAGTCCTTTTAGAAAATATTTAAGCTTTGAAAGTATTTGCATATATTTATTTGGTGATAACTGTGACCACTCCTGAAAGCCTGGCTGTTTGGTTAATGTTACCATTTGTATTAATGTTAACTTCACTCAGTATAATGGGATACCCTTTTAAGAGCCTTATAGTAACTGACTGGCGGTAGTGAATCTACTTTATAGTTTGGGCAAAGTTGGTAGAGTGGGTAATCTGTGCCAGCCTTTCTTAGGGGTGTGTGTGTGTGTGTGTGTGTGTGTGTGTGTGTGTGTGTGTGTGTGTGTGTGTGAAAATTAAATCTCAGCCTGTGTGTCCGCTACTTGGAACAGGGACATGCAACACTGGTGTCACAGAAAGGGTGCTGGAGGACTTGACTTGGACACTCAGCTGAGGACTTAACCCTACAGCTGTGCTAGTGGGGAGCCTTACTGGGAGCCCTGGAGGAAGACAGATGAAAAGAGAGAGACCCTGGGCTGACTTGTTTTCCGTGTGTGCTTTTAAGGGAAATTGTGCTTGATGCAGAGAGTTCTGCATCTGGAACTACAGAATGTATCAGTTTGTCTTCCAAGTTAACATCTCTCTCCAGTGTCAGTGGTGAGGATTCAGGCTCCTTGATTACTGGCCCAGAGTGAGGACTTCACAGGCTGGACTGGGTGAAAGTACTGCAGCCATTAGACAAGGGTCCTGCAGAAGTGAAAAGGGAAGATTTACACACAAAAGTCTGCTATTTTATAAGCAGAATTATGAAGTTGGGAGGACTACAAGGCTAGGCTTAGAACTTGGTTAAATGTCTGTTGCTCAGAAAAGAGGGAAGTAACAACATTTGTTTGAAACATTAGGTGTGAACTTTGTATTTTGCATCCTTTCAAAGTTTCCCAACTTGAAAATTCATGCAGAGGCAAAAGCTCTGACTTACTAATGAGCTTCTTCCTGTTTCAGGGGTGCAGGTTTTGAATCTTATAGATTCATAGGTAGGTACTAGACTATCTTCCCACGGGCATTTATAAGCCTAGCCAGAGTGTGTCAGCATTCGCCACCCCATTGATTAATTAACTGAGCTTTTGTCAAGAAGAGCCAATGAAGTGATCCCAGGGGTGTATTTTCCGTTACCCATCCACTCATCAAGGTTTCTCTCGAAGAGTGTTAGTGAGGGGCTCTGCCTAATGTAGTTAGGAATTTTGTTCCAAAGCATGGGGAGTCTCTGTGACAGGAATCTATTCCTCCAGCATGTTCTATTTATTGTTGTGACAAGATTTAGCTCACTAGAGCGAGTGGCTCGCAGTGACTTCGATTTCTTTAGGTGGAGCATGTCCATCAATTCTGAGTTGGACATGGGCTTTGTAAGTCAGGCAGAGATCACCTCTGAGTAAGCGATATGCCACTGAGTGCAGCCGGAGTTTTTCCAGTTGGGCTGCATAGGACATATGTTTGAGGCCAGTAATCCTCTTGGTGAGGTACTTTTGTGGTATTTCCAGCTGTTGGAAGTGTCTTGAGGTACATCCCAAATGGGGCATTGTATCTATGATGGGTCTGATGAGTGACGAGTAGAGGGGCACTATAACCTCTTTATTTCTAGATGCGAACTCTTTAGTAATTAGATGGGCTACATAGAAGAATTTCCTAACTAGTTTGGCAATATGATTGTCAAAGGAGAGATCACGATCTACCTGCGTCCCCAGATCTCTTATTACCTCTTCTGTATTAAGGGGGCTGCCACCTATGTGGTAATTCATGGGTGTCTTGTTTTTCCCCAAACAGGATGAATATGCATTTTTTGGCATTTAGCTTGAGGCCATGACTTA
This sequence comes from Protopterus annectens, assembly GCF_019279795.1. Lineage (NCBI taxonomy): Eukaryota > Metazoa > Chordata > Ceratodontiformes > Protopteridae > Protopterus > Protopterus annectens. Next base: position 1,354,211,928 of record NC_056747.1, read on the forward strand.
GGTGTCTGTCTCAGTAAGGCCCTTTTGGAGAATGTCTGTCAGCCGGAGAGTCAGTTATGGCTCCCAGTTTGCAGTGATTGGCGAATTTGGTTAGCAATAGTCCTGTGTTTGCCTGTACTTCTGAGAAGTATATGCTGAACAGTAGGGGTACCAGGATCGAGCCTTGTGGGACACCACTTGTGACTGGTTTAGAGTTGGACCTGGAGCCCACTATTCTTACTGTGTGAGTTCTGTCTTTAAGCCAGTTGGCAACCCATCTCGTGACGTAGGGGTTTATGTTCAGGCTGGTGAGTTTTTCTATAATTTCCGAGTGGGGAATGGTGTCAAAAGCCTTGGCGAGGTCACGGTAGGCTGTGTGAACCACCTTCCCCTCATCTATGGCCTTGGTGACGGTCTCAAAGAAGTCAACCAGGTTTAATAGACATGATCTGCCCTTAACAAAGCTGAACTGGGTCGGGTCAAGTGTTCGGAGGTTTCCAATGTCATTCCATGACGATGCACTCCATAGCCTTGCAGACCAGGGTAGGCAGGCTTATAGGGCGATAGTTACCAGGGTCAGTTGTGGCCCCTCCTTTGTGGAGCAGAATAACAATTGCTGTGTGCCATTCTATGGGCATGTAGCCTGTGGAGAGGCTGAGGCTGAACAGTGTGTTTAGGTGGGGGGTTAGTTCATGCAAGACGCAGCCTAGGACACCATCTGGCCCCACTGACGCTGTGCTTTTGGCTTTTAAAAGGGCTGTTTTCACCTGTGCATCTGTGATTTCCGGGAAACTACACTTTTCTGGTATTGTTGTGGACCCTTTTGGGGATGAGAGGGGGTGAAGTTTGCACTGAATCTATCTGCCAGGATGTTGGCAGTATCAGTAGGTTCAGTATATTTTGTGCTATTTTGCATTAGCTCAGAGCATATCTGCGAGTTGCCACTTAGATTCTTGACATAGCTAAAGATGGCTTTGGGTTATCTTTCAAATCCTTGGCTATTGTTCTTTCGAAGTTAGCCTTGGATGATTTTATGAGGGACCTTAGTTTCTTACTGATACTGATCAGGGATGTTTTTCCTTCTTGGGATTTGCTTTTTTTCTGAACTAGTTTCCTCCTGTTGTATAGCCTGTTTATGGCAGGGGTCCACCAGACTGGTTTCCTTTTCTTAGGGGAGTGAGTCTTGGTTTTACTAGGGATGGCACGCTCCATGCATCCCTGTAGGTGCTCATAGAGTGCATTTGTAAAGGTTCCTGCCTCTTGGATACTGTTATCCTTTATTGTGGGGGCTGTGAAACTTACCACCTCTGTCTTAAGTAAGGTGAAGTTTGCTATAGAAAAGTTTTTCACTGTGGTTTCCTTGGTTTGGGGGTGGTGGTGTGGTGTGGACATCCAGAGTGATTAGTTTATGGTCTGATCTAACCAGTGACGGGTTGACCTCTGGTGCGGAACACCTGTCGCCCATGTTGGTGATGACCAGGTCCAATATGTTTTCACCTCTTGTAGGGGAGTTTGCCAGCTGATCCAGGGAATTTGAGATGATAAATTCCAGGAAGCGCTGGACCTGGGAGTTTGTACTTGAGTAGTTTTCCCAGTTAACGGTAGGGTAATTGAAATCGCCCAATTTCAGGGTGTTCGGTAGGATCTTCATGTTTTCCAGTGTCTCCAGAAAGGCGGAGTGGTGGTCCTGGGTCATGGAGGGTGATCTGTAGCAGGCCACAATTTGCAATGCAGATTTGCCCGATGTTAGTTGCACATGGATGATCTCAGAGGTATCATGCTGCGCCACTAACCTGGAGGTGTAGGTATCCTTGATGAATATGGATACACCCCCTCCTTTTGTGTTTCGGTCCATGTTCTGTGGCCGAAATGTGTGGTATGAGTTGTAGCCTGGTAGTGTTGGGGTGCTCTGTGGAGCCTTGAACCAGGTTTCAGTTACTGCACAGATGTCAACGTTCTTCATACTGAGGAGTGCTTCGAGCACGTGCATTTTGAGATTTAAACTCCTGGTCCTGGCACTGCGTAACATAACCCTCATTTTTTTATTTGTGCTGTATACGGAGGTGGGCTTGACTTTTGAGCTTTGCCTAAAAAAGGCACTATGGTGGCAGCAAGAGCCTTGGCCAGTATTCGAAAGGCTAGGGGTGACAGGTGCAAGCCATCTCTTGCGAAGCAACGAGGCTTATCGAGCATGTCATCCCAGGCTGACAGACACTGGATCCCCTTTGAATGACACCAGAAGCTTAGCCAATTGTTGAAACTGATCATTTTTTTCTTTATACTGCGGTATCATTCTTGATGATGGCAGGATGCTACTCAGGGTCAGGGTCATACCCCCCTGGGCTACATGATCAGAGAGCTCTTCCATGTCTCTCTTCATGTAGTCCAGGGAGGTACATCTCGGGTCATTCACACCAACATGAACAAAGACAGAGTCATATTTGTACTTGTTCTGGAGTGACCTGAGTGCTTGTGTTATGTGGCGGATTCTGGCTCCTGACAGGCAGCTAACAGTAACCTTCTCCTTGTCCAGCCTTATGAGTCGGACGTCAGTGTGCCTGACTATAGAGTCGCCTATTACTAGTGTGTTAGGTATGTTATTTCACCTTAAGGGCTGTGATTGTGCAGCACAGTGATTTTGTGTTTTATGTGTTGTCTGGTTTGTGACGGGAGGTGCAGGTTTTTTGGGTGTCTGCTTTGGAGGTCTCTGATGCTTTTGCAGGATTTTATTTAGAGCCTCTGAGTATGATTTTGTGTATTTATGTGTATTTTTTGCCAGTGCTGGTTTAGTACGTCTATGTGAGACTGGAGGTGTGGTGCAAGTGTTGACCTTCTCCTTATGACTGCCTGTTCCAGTCTTTGGTGGAGAGAGCTTAGCTTCCAATTTAGTTATATAATTGCATCTCTCACATATGTTAATGTTTTGTGGTAGGAGGAGGGAGTTGTCTGTGTCCATGAGGCAGTTGTAACATTGCCTCAGGATACCCAGGTTCACCAGCTGGACTGGAGAGTATACCTGAAATTGCCCTTTGGTCATGCCTGAATAGTGGGGTGAGCTGCTTAGATGTTCATCGTGTTTTACTGTTGCAGTCATCACTGTAGGGTTCTCGCCTGCTGGCAGTCCTCGGTCAGCCAGAATCCCAAAGTCTGGGTCCGGCGTCGGCTGCTCAGCCATGCTTCCTGACGTCAGAGTGCCAGGAGTACAAAGCTGGCAGCCGACACCTTGTTCTCCAGTCTTTCTTGCCGTGCAGTGAAAGCAGTTCGCAAGTGCCAGTCGGCTGACTCCTGACATTTTTTACGTACTTCAGTCCGAAGACTGACTTCTTCTATTCAAAGCTAAGTACCCCGTTGGGGAAACTTTTTTTCTTGCTCCAGTACGATGTCAGAAAAAGTTAATTGTATTTCTTGTGGGAAGCAAATACCTCATAAGGATTTCCATTCTTACTGTATTCCTTGCTTAGGCCCTGACCACGATGTAGCTAGTTGTCGGTTTTGTGCTAGATTTAACCAACGTACGATTAAACGAAGGTACGATTTTGCTTTTCATTACTTCGGTAGGCGATTTAATTACAAAATGTCGTCTGACACGCTTCCGACTACCGGAGTTTACAAACGACGCAAGGATAAAGACAGGTCTCCGAGGTCCAAATCAGATGACGTTTTACAAGCAGAGCCAGCTTCAGGTTTGGCCGTCATCAGTGAGGCACTTTCGCAGCCCCTGTCATCGGCCATTTCGGAACCAATGGCCGAAATGGACTCACACGAGGAGCCAACTAGGCCTTTGAGTATTTCAGCTGCAGGACCTTCGGACAATGCCCCTTCAGATGGGTCCAGAGCCGCTGTGCAGGTACCGGCTTCTGAGGGGGTTTTCAGGCCTACACAGCTTCTGATAAAGGCAAAGCCAAAGACAAAGGCAAAGACTCCTTCCAAATCTAAGACTTCAGCCCAGGCCTTTTCTGATCCGGGACCCAAGTCCCAAAAACAGTTACTTAAGATGGCAGAGGACTTACTTACCATGATTAGGGGTTCACATCCCCCACCAGATAAAAGGCCAAGACAGGAATTGTATTATGACTCTTCTGATCAGGCATCTGTTTCTTCAGTGTCTTCTTCTGACCAGGATTATTCTTTCCCTCCTTATGAGGATTCTGATGCTGAGGAATCCATTCCTTCAGCTTCTCCACCTGAGGATTTTTCTTTTGGGGAAACTTTACACAAAATGAGGGAACATTTTCACTGGGAAGGACAGGAGTACTCGGAATCTAAGAGAAGACTTAGGGATTTCCTTCTTCTTCCCCAACATAGACCCCTGGCTATCCCTCCTATTTTGGATATTGTGGATGATGCTTTTTCGAAGGCTAACTTAACTCCTGACTCTTCCTCCAGCTCCTGTTAAGCCAGACAGATATTATAGGGTTCCTGATTCCCACCAGTTTTTATACAAGAACCCTACTGCTGATCCTGAAACCATTTCTCAGGGCCCTAAGGGGGTTAAGGCCACTTCTGCTAAAAACCCCATTCCCACTGAGAAGGATTCCAGAGCCTTAGAGAGATGGGGCAAAAAAGTGTACACTTCTGCAACTTTATCTATTAGGGTTTTAAACTGTCAATTTCATATGCTAAAATACCAGCAATTTCTACTGTCTGTTTTGAAACAAAAGCTAGCTTCCATTTCTGCTTGTACAGATAATAAGGAATTACATGATTTAATGCATGCCACTGGACAAGTAGGGAAGCATGGTTTACACTGTGGTTTTGATGCCCTGGAGACTTCCTGTAGGGCTGCTGCCTCTGGCACAGTCATTAGAAGACATGCTTGGTTAAAGGAACAAAACTTGCCTGATCAAGTGAAAGCTAAGTTACTGGATGCTCCTGTTCAGTATAATGTTTTGTTTGGATCTAAAGCTGAAGAGGTGATAAAGAAGATGGAGGACAAGGCAAAATCCATGCAAACGGTTAAGGATTTCTTACAAGTACAGCCACCCAGATTTAGTAGGAATTGGCCAACTAAAAATTGGTCCTTTCCCAATTCAGACAGGCCTCAGAAGGGTAGATACAGACGCTCCAGAGGAAGGCCCCAAACGCAGACCTCCTACAGACCAAGACAGTGGACTGCTTCCACCCCTAGGGGTGGAGAGGACAGACCTCAAACTCAAAGAAAACAGGCTCAATGACTCCCTCTGCTGGGCTGCAGGAACTTCTTGCCTGGAAGCCCCTCTCGGAGGAAAACTCTCTCTTTTTCACCTAAATTGGGCTTACATAACCCAAGACAAGTGGGTTCTGGATGTGGTTTCAAAAGGTTACAAATTCCATTTTCATACCCTACCAAGACCAAACCGATGGCCAGATCTACGAAAACATCAATGGTTAGAGGCCTTAAACCAGGTGGAAGCCCTCTTGGCTATGAAGGTCATAGAACTGGTTCCACTTTCAGAAATGGGGCAAGGTTTTTACTCAAGGCTCGTTCTAGTCCCCAGAAAGCAAAATTCATGGAGACCCATCCTGGATCTGTCAGTCTTGAACACTTACCTGGAGATACCAAAATTCAAGATGCTTACTCTGCAGCAGCTACTTCCAATGTTGAGCAAAAATGCATGGATGGTAACACTGGATTTAAAGGAGGCTTGTTTACACATTCCTATCAGACAGGAGTGCAGAAAATACCTCGGGTTCAAGGCCGGATCGAGGCACTATCAATTCTCTGCGCTGCCCTTTGGATTGTCTACTGCACCCAGGGTCTTCACCAAATGCCTGGCACCAGTAGTAGCTTATTGCAGACTCAAGGGAATTCAAATTTACCCTTATCTGGACGACTGTCTTAGTCAAGCAGACAGCAAGGATGTCTTACTCCAACATCTAGAATTTGTTCAGAAACTTCTCAAGTTCCTGGGATTCACTGTAAACATAAAGTCAAATTTGACACCCTCACAACAGATAACTTTTCTGGGTGCTCTTCTAAACACAACAACCCAGATGGCATTTCTGACATGTGAAAAACAATTACAGCTGGCATCAACTTTCAAAACCTTGGCATCATTAACTCAGCTATCTGCAAGGAAATTCCTGCAGGCTTTGGGTTACATGGCCTCCTGCATCCTTCTCGTACCATATGCAAGACTACATATGAGGAAAATACGGTGGTACCTAAAAAGTGTATGGCCCCAGCATTGCCACAGTCTAGACACACAGATCACCGTCCTGGCTTGTCTACAAAAGGAATTCCTTTGGTGGACCAAGGCATGTATTCACAACAAAGGGAAAGCCTTCAGTCTGCCTCCAGCCAGCCAGATACTAACCACGGACGCCTCAGATTATGCATGGGGAGCCCATCTGCAGGGAAAATGTCTGCAGGGCCTTTGGACAAAAGAACAGGAGCACCTGCATATCAATTTAAAGGAAATGTTAGCTGTTCAGAATGCTCTGTTGGCCTTCAGGAATCTTCTACAGCCAGGACAAATATTGATACGGACAGACAACACCACCGTTATGTGGTACATAAACAAGCAAGGGGGTTCACACTCCTACTCCCTTTGCAGACGCCATGAATCTATGGAACACAGCTCAAGCTTGCAAAGTGGACCTACAAGCTCAGTATATACCAGGGAAACAAAACATCCTGGCAGACAATCTGAGCAGGAAACTGTCAGACCCACACGAATGGATGCTGGACACCGAAATATTCAAGATGATTACAGCAGTCTGGGGATCCCCTCACATAGATCTTTTTGCATCCCCCCTCAATCATCAACTACAGATTTTTTGCACAAGGACATTCCACGAGCTAGCATGGAAAGTGGATGCACTATCATTCAGTTGGAGAAACCTCTCTGGGTATGCCTTCTCGCCTCTACCTCTTCTTCCACTGGTGTTATTAAAGATCAAGCAGGACAAGCCCAAGATGATAATTTTACTGGCCCCAAATTGGCCTCGACAGTTTTGGTACTCAGCACTGAAGAACCTCTCTCAGGAGCCCCTTTGGGTTTTACCTCAGACTCCAAACCTTTTGTCCCAACACCAGGGTCAGGTTCTACACTCTCATGTTAAAACTCTCAGCCTGGCTGCCTGGCTAATCCAGGGTATATGATTAATTTTCTCCTACTCAAGCAGGTTATGGATGTCATTTTAGAAGCCAGACGCCCTAGCACAGGAAAATGGAAAAGATTTTGCACCTGGATGCATGCTCAGAATTCAGATCCTCTTCTTCCCAATATTCCTCTGATTTTACTATACCTGACAGACCTATTACATAAGGGTCTCTCCTTCTCTTCCATAAAGATACATGCCTCTGCTATCTCTGCTCATTATAATACAGACTCTCCAATCTTTTCCCACCAGCTCATGAAACAGTTTCTCAGAGGAGCTAAGAACTTAAGGCCCCCTAGATCTCCACCCATTCCTGCTTGGGATCTCAACTATGTTTTGGAAAAACTCACCTTACCTCCTTTTGAGCCTGCTGCCACATTTGACATCAAGTTTTTATCTTGGAAGACAGCCATCCTGTTAGCTCTGACCTCTGCCAGGAGAGTCTCGGAGTTGCAAGCTCTCATGGCTGTGGAACCTTATATTATTTTTCACCGAGACAGGGACTAATCCTACTTTCATGCCTAAGGTGGTTTCCAAAGTGGCTTTAAATCAAACTATTCACCTGCCTACCTTTTTCCCCAATACTCAAAATAGCGGGGGAAAGGATCTTGCATTCCTTGGATGTACACAGACAACTTCGTTTTTACCTGGACAGAACCAAGGACATCAGGAAATCAGAACAATTGTTTGTTTCTTATGCTTCAAGTTCCCAAGGTAAAGCCATTTCAAAACAGACCACTTCTAAATGGATTGCTCATGGAATCAGATTTTGTTACTCTCACCATAGAAAACAAATCCCAGGAAGTATTAGGACTCACTCTACCAGGGCTGCTGCTACTTCAGCTGCCTTCCTCAGAGGAGTACCTACCAAAGACATTTTGGAAGCTGCAACTTGGAGTTCGGTGCATACTTTTTCTAAGCACTACAATCTACCTCTCTACTCTAAGTCTAGGGCAGGCTTTGCTTCTGCAGTCTTGCAGGGCCTTTTAGCCGCCCCCTCTACTTTATGAATACCTCCCTTTTCTTCTGCTTTGGGATTCAACCCTACAGTGATGACTGCAACAGTGAAACACGATGAACATAGTACAGTTGTGTACACTTACCATAAATGTAGATTTTCCAGTGTCTTCACTGTTGCAGTCTGGGTTACCCTCCCTCCTGTCCCCTCTTATTTTTTCTTTTGTGTGGTTCCCTTCTTCACCCTTCTTCTGAGGTGTATTTGCAAAGGGTATGGAGTTATACTCATTTTGGAACACCTGACATCTGGGGCAAGAAAAACTGGAGAACATGGCGTCGGCTGCCAGCTTTGTACTCCTGGCGCTCTGACGTCAGGAAGCATGGCTGAGCAGCTGACGCCGGACCCAGACTTTGGGATTCTGGCCGACCGAGGACTGCCTGCCGGCAGGGGAGAACCCTACAGTGATGACTGCAACAGTGAAGACACTCTAACATCTACATTTATGGTAAGTGTACACAACTGTACTTTGCTTGGTTGGTGAGGGGTGAATAATGAGCCTTGCCCTGCTGGGCAATCAAGTGTTGGGGTATATTAGTGCTTGTTATTAGGTCTGAGCAAGTGCTGGACTGTAGGCTGCTTTTTAAGTGCTTAGGTTGAGAGTTAGACTACTTTCAAGAGAAAAACTGAAGAGGAGACTTGGTGGAGGCGGGAATAATTTAACCCTAGCTAACCGGCACTGCCCGGACGTGCAAAACCGTGCAGACGTGGTTTTTCCAGCAGGGAAATGAAAGAGAAATTTCATTTGTCTAATGCATGACCTTAAGCAATTAACTTGACCAGACTGTGCTTTGGATGATTTGGGAATTTGTGATAAACTCCTTAATGAGCTCCTAAACTGCATGGCTAGCATCTAACTTTGAGCCTAACTTGTAATTGCTGTTTAAATGCCGCTTTGCATTATTTTCTGCCTTCCTCGTGTTATTTTAAGTGCCGCTTTGCATTATTTTCTGCCTTCCTCTTGTTATTTTAAATGCCACTTTGCATTGTTTTCTGTCTTTCTCGTGTTATTTCTTCCTGACATATTCATGACATTTTGGAAGTGCTGCTCACCTCTGAATAGCCAGTAAGCCTTCTGTCTTGAATGATGTCACATTCATTACCTTAACCCTTGCCTGTCTTGATAAATTCAGATTATTTTATAAGATGACCTTTCATGTCATGTTCATAGGTTCATACTAGGCTATCTGCCCTAGGGCATTTATAAGCCTAGCCAGAGTGTGTATGGCTTTCGCCACCCATTTTAAATTAATTTTGCTATGCCCTTTTTCGAGGTTAGTATACTGTGCCTCTGTCTAACAGTGACACAGAAGTGATACCCGGGGTAAACCTACGATCTCCCATCCACTCATCAAGCTTCCTCTTGAAGAGAGTCAATGAGGGACTCTGCCTAACCTGGACTGGGATTTTATTCCATAGTGAAGGGAGCCTCTGGGTTATGAATCTGTCCCTCCAGCATGTTCTATTTATTTCAGTGCTGAGGTTTAAGTCCCTCGAGCGTGGCTCGATGGGATTTGGATTTTCTGAGGTGCAGCATGTCCATTAATTCCGGGTTGGACATGGCTTTATACATCAGGCACAGATCGCCTCTGAGCAGGCGGTATGCCACTGAGTAGAGCTGGAGTTTCTTTAACCGGCAGCATACGGCATCTGTTTGAGCCCCTTGATCCTCTTGGTGAGGTACTTTTGGGGTCTTTCCAGTTGCTGCAGGTGTCTGGTAAGGTACATCCCAAAAGGGGCATTGTACTCAATTATGGGCCTGATGAGGGATGAGTAAAGAGGCACAATGACCTCCCCTGATCTAGATGTGAATCCCTTCATGATTAGGTGGGCTATATAAAATGTTTTTCTAACCACTTTGGCCATGTGGTTGTCAAATGAGAGATTGCTATCAACTTGGGTCCCCAGGTCCCTAATTACTTCTTCTGTACTTAATGGATTACCACCTATGTGGTAATTTGTGGGCACTTTGTTTTTGCCAAAGGGGATGACTTATACACTTTTTGGCGTTTAGCTTGAGGCCATGGCTCTGGCACCAGTTGTCTGTTTCTATGAGGCCCTTTTGGAGGATGCTTGTGTCAGCTGGAGAGTCTATTATGGCACCCAGTTTGCAGTCATCTGCGAACTTGGTCAGCCACAGTCCTTCCATGTTGGCCTGTACCTCCGAGAAATATATACCGAACAAGAGAGGTCCCAAGACTGAGCCTTGTGGGACGCCACTTTTAACTGGTTTGGAGTCTGACATGGCTCCAGCTATTCTAACCATGTGGGTTCTGTCCTTGAGCCAGTTTGCAACCCATCTAGTGACATAGGGATTTATATTTAAGCTGGTGAGCTTATCTATAATGCCAGAGTGGGGTATTGTATCGAAGGCTTTTGCGAGGTCCAGGTAGGCTGTGTGGACCACCTTCCCTTCGTCAATGGCCTTGGTGACTAAGAAATCGACCAGGTTTAAGAGGCAGGATCTGCCCTTAATAAAGCCGAACTGGGTAGGATCCAGTGTCTGTAGGTCCCCAATATCTTTATTTATAAGGTCCAAGATGATCCTTTCCATAGCTTTGCAGACCAAGCTAGTGAGACTTATGGGGCGATAGTTTCCAGGATCCGTTGAGGCACCACCTTTATGGAGAGGGACCACTGTTGCTGTACGCCACTCTTTGGGTACATATCCTGTAGTAAGGCTGAGATTGAACAGTAATTTTAGGTTTGGGTTTAGCTCTTCTTGGAGTTCATGTAGGACGCAGCCCGGGACACCGTCTGGTCCCATTGATGCTGTGTTTCTTGCTTTGGAGAGGGCAGCTTTAACTTGAGCATCCGAGATGTCAGGGGGGCAGCACTCTGGGATAGATATTAGCCCTTTTGGTGGGGGGGGGGGGGGTTTGCGCTGAACCTGTCAGCTAGGATGTTGGCAATGTCTGTGGGTTTGGTGTATTTTTTGTCATTTTGGACTAATTCTGAGCATATCTGGGAATTCCCACCCAGGTTCCTAACATAACTAAAAAAAGCCTTGTGATTATCCTTGGTGTCCTGTGCAATTTTTCTCTCGAAGCTGGCCTTAGACGATTTTATGAGTGCCCATAGTTTTTTGCTAATACTGATCAGAGATGCCTTCCCTTTTTGGGATTTTGCTCCATCATGTAGTAGCTTCCTCCTTCTATTGTATAGTTTGTTTATGGCTGGGGTCCACCAGACAGGACTTCTGACTTTAGAGGATTGGGTCTTGGTTTTATTTGGGATTGCATGATCCATGCATTCCTGAAGGTGTTCATAGAATGCGTTTATAAAGGATTTTGTGGTCTGGGCCGTATTATCCAGAGGCCCGGGGGCTTTGAAGGATTCCACCTCAGTTTTGAGGAGTGTGAAATTTGCTTTAGAGAAGTTTTTCACTGTGGTTTTCTGGGCATGGGGTGGGGTCGGGATGTGAATATCCAGTGAGATTAGTTTATGGTCTGATCTTACCAGTGAGGGATACACTTCTGGTCTGGAGCATAGAGTCCCCATGTTGGTGATGATCAGGTCCAGTATGTTTTCCCCTCTTGTGGGAGTGGTAACAAGTTGTTCCATAGCATTTGAGTTTATAAATTCTAGGAACCTTTGGGCTAGGGTGTTGGAGCTAGAGTAATGCTCCCAGTCTATGGTTGGGTAGTTGAAGTCACCCAATATAATGGTGTTTGGAGAGATCTTCATATTTTCCAGTGTTCTCAGGAAGGCCGAGTGGGGTTCCTGGGTTTGGTAGGGTGGTCTGTAGCAGGCTGTAAAATGGAAGGCAGGTTTACCCACTGTTAGTTGCACATGGATAGTCTCTGATGCTTCGTGCTGTGCCACCAACCTGGAGGTGTGGGTATCTTTGACGAATATTGATACTCCCCCTCCTTTTGTGGTTCGGTCCAAGTTTTGGGGCCGAAAAGCATGGTATGAGGTATAACCTGGTAGTGCTGAGGTGCTCTCGAGAGCCTTGAACCAGGTTTCTGTTACTGCACAGATATCGATGTTCTCCATGCTAAGGAGAGTTTCGAGTGCGTGCATCTTGAGGTTTAGACTTCTGGCGTTGAGTAGCATTACTCTTAGTTTCTTATCCCTTGTGATACCTATGGAGGTGGGTTTGTCTTTTGAGCCTTGCCTAAAAAAGGCACTATGGGGGTAGCAAGAGCCTCTTCATACTGTGGCATCATTCTTGGTGAGGGTAAGATGCTACTCAAGGTCAGGGTCATACCGGCCTGGGCTACATGCTCAGAGAGCTCCTCTATGTCTCTTTTCATGTAGTCCAGGGAGGTACGTCTCAGGTCATTCACACCAGCATGGACAATGACTGAGTCATATCTGTACTTGCCTTGGAGTGACCTGAGTGCTTGTGTTATGTGGCGGATCCTAGCACCCGACAGGCAGCTCACCGTGGCCTTCTCCTTGAGCAGGACGTCAGTGTGCCTGATGATAGTGTCACCTATTACAAGTGTATCAGGTGTGTTGTTTAGCCTTAAGGGCTGTGACTGTTTGGCACACTGGCTTTGTGAGCTATGTGTTGCACGTGTTTTGTTTTGGGGTAGTGGTTGCTTGGGTGTCTGCTTTGGAGGTCTCTGCTGCTTGGGCAGATTTTTATTTAGAGCCTCCAAGTATGTTTTTGTGTGTTTATGTGTTTGGTTTGCTGTCGTGGTAGGTCTATGTGAGACTGGAATTGTAGTGAGTGTGGTTTCCTTCTCCTCCTGACTGGTTACGCCAGTACTGAGTTGAGAGAGCTTAGCCTCCAGTTTGGCTATATGGTTGCATCTCTCCCATGTGTTGGAATTTGTTGGGAGGAGGAGAGGGTTGTCTGTGTACATTAGGCAGTTGTAACATTGCCTCAAGATTCCCAGGTTCACCAGCTGGACCGGAGAGGAGATTGACAACTGACCTTTGGACATGCTAGAATAGTATTGGGAATTCCTTTATAATTGAAAAAAAGGGCCAATGGGGAACAAGTTACTCAAGAGGAGTTTGTGAGGGTGTAGTGCTTTTAATTTTTTAGTGCTGACTTATATAATTGCTTTAGTGAGCAAGTGCTAGGCTTTAGCGTAGGAATATGTGTAGCCCATCTTGCGATGTATCACTCACTGAACTCACTGTATTCTAGTTTTTCTTGTAGTGATTTTGGTGGCATATGCTTTTATTTTTATTGATTTGTGCTCTACAGAAGAATCAGCTTGTATTGTTAGAACTTAAAACCATTCAATGGTATGTATAACAAAGCTGCATATTTTTATATAAATTATGGTGCAAGTATTCGGCCTTTAGTACAAGTTGCATTAACTGTTACCTTGTGGAGGGTTTTTCTGCCTCATAAAATAAATGTGAGTTCACATTAAAGTCAAGTAAATAAGATGTTTGATGGAGTTTCCTTACAGGTGGTGCAGCTGATAACTTCCCAACTACATGAACACAAGTGTTTGAGTGTCGCTAAAAGTGGAGCACACCCTAGACATTTAAGCACGGCGAGATTGCTGTTTGTTTGCGACTCATATACACTTAGTAGGGCTTTCCTCCTGTCTTAGGGTCCACTATGAGTAATTGCATCTCATTTGTCACATGATTATTTAGTCCCAAAACATCTAATACCCTGGGAGATCACTCGTCAAAATAGTGCAAGGCAACAGCGCAAAAGCACTTTTTTCCCGGTGGGAAGTCAATCCACTCACCACCACCACACCTGAGAGCATATATGTGCCAACTGCAAGATTGCACAGGCATGGAGTAAGGGGGAAAGTGAGAACAATGCAGCACTTGCTCATTCGCTTGCTGTCCTCCAGGTCTAGATGCCAAGACAAGATGCTGGTTAACTTTTAGCTTTGATGTTTTTAGTGTTAACCATCTTTTTGGTGACATGATCAGACTTCCCCTTTCTGCATTTTTGTATAACCATGGGAGTATTGACATATGTTTAGGGAGTGTGGGGGACTTGGCCCTTTGCAAAAAGGTTCTTTAAGAAATTTACTGGTTGTCTTTCGGAGAGCAGTGTTCTGAATTTGTTGGAAATGACAATTGTTTGTTTTGTTTGAATGTCTATCAATCTTTCGTAGAAGCATTTTAAGGAATTGAGTATAACTGTGTGTAGCCCATCTTGCGATGTATCACTCACTGAACACACACTCCGTGAAGGTCACTGGTTATGTGCATCGTAATTGAAGGTGTACCTTGCTGGTTAGGGCTCTCGGGTGTGCCATACTTGTTGAGTGATTCAGCATCATGAAATTGTGTACCATGTCCTTCCATAAACGTGGCGTACTATGAACGCGCAGCCACTTATGGGAAAGTTCTATGATAAGTACAGCTGTTTAAATGTACAGGCCGCATTATGTCAATGCAAAGGAAGTAAGGAAGGCATGTGTGTGGGGGGGGGGGGGTCTGCGTATGTGAATATATTTGTGTGTGTATGTATGTATGTATGTGTATATATATATATATATATATATATATATATATATATATATATATAATATGAATAGATGTAGATATTGATAGCTATATATAAATATATATGTATATGTGTGTATATATATTTATACCTATATATATATATATATATATATATATATATATATATATATATATATATATACACACACATAATGTACATCTAACCTGCTTTAGTCGAATTTCATTTAGCAGCATTAAATAAAATATTTGGTCAAATGCTGCAAGGTGTTCAGCAATTTGCTAGGTGATGTGTTTCATCAGTGTAAGTGAATGGATGTTCTGCACTTTACACTGTATTTTTCTGGGTGGCATTAAGTAGGAAATTATCTTTTTCCCACTGTTGTGCAATGTAGGAGTTTGTATCCATTAGATGTAGTGGTGTGGGGGTACAGTGGTGTTTTGACTATCTTTATTTTAAGCGTTTTGCTTATTTTGACAAGACTCTGGGCACTGTAATATTGTGGCATAATATACCATTGTTTGATGTCAGTGATATTAGACTAAATGTTACAGACTAATATATATAGATATAATTTATCAATATCGGTCAGTGATATTAGACTAAGTGGTACAGACTAATATATATAGATATAATTTATTAATATCACACTCACTCTTCGAATCCTGAAATTCCACGACATTTGGGTACCCATAGTTTTACAGGATTGTAAAGTACATCTTCACTTATTTATTTGCATTTAATGCTCTCACTTGTTAATGACCTGTAGCCCAAGGTTTAATTCCCACAGTCTCTGGTTTCTTTAAGACAGTACTCTTGGGCTGACTCTAAAAAAAGGCTCAAGTGGATCAGTGCTGTACTTCTAGCTGCCCCCAACAAGAGAGTTGATAATTTAAGCTGGGGAGTACTTATTGCAGCTGTTGCTGCCCTCAGAAGTACCAGTGAATGCTGCTAAGTCTCAGGTGAACCCATTGGAAGCTCAGGTTTTCACTGGGTGCCACCAGGACATGCTGACTTATATGGACAGTCTCTCCCAAGACACAGTATTATCCCTTCAGTCAGAAATTTTCCTCTCCCTGTCCCTCCGTCCCCATCTCCTCTCTCTCTCTCTCTCTCTCTCTCTCTCTCTCTGTATCTTTCCCTCCCCTCCGCTTATCTTTCTCTCACTTGCTGCCTGTCCCAGGTTCTGTGGCTTATAGAAGCAATGAATTTTGTGGTCCCATTAGCGATGTACCATATAGGGAAGGTTACTGAAGAACTCTAGGCCGATTGGTGTCAGGATGTTGACCACTGTGTTTCTTCCAGTTTTGATTTCTTGTTTGTGCCTTTGGTATCCTAATTGGTATCTGTACACAGCCAGTCTTTGTCACGGATGTTCCTTTTCTGTTCCTCCTCCTCGCTCTGACTGTCAACATGGATTTTTCTTCTCTGGGATGGTGAGATATTGTTTAAGTCAGACAGTCCAACAGACTTTGTTACAAGAAGAGGGCAGTTTGCACATCATTGTCTCAGAGAAAGATGGTCATCCAGAGGACCTCTTCTCTGATGCTGGGATTATTGTCCACTCAGACGATATGATGGCTGTTTGGTACATCCACGTTGGGGTGACCCCGCTCCTATCTCCTGTGCTGGGAAGTTTCATTACAAAATATAAAAGAAACAGTAAAGCTACAGTAGTAGCAGAGCTGTACAGCATGTGCATAGAGCATATACACAAATATCGGTGATATCGGTGATACATTGTAACACATGGAAGAAGTAAGTAACATATTTAGGCATTTCAGTTTGGCATGTAGCATATTAAATTAGAGAACAAATGAGAGGTGTTAGGGGACGAATCTCAAGTTTTTCAAATTCCTGGGCCGTTATTTTAAGTATTTCTAAGTATTCTGCTTGCTGGGCATCTACCACAGATATTTTTATGTCGTTATTTAAATATTTCTCATTTCTATGCGGTAATATAGATTAACCATGATCTTACGTTCTTTGTATTACAAATGTTTCTGATTGCACTTTATTATTCTGTTCTTTAACCATAATTTAAATCATTCCTTGAATAGTAGAGATTATTTGCTGTAACAAAGAAAGACATTTGTGTTGCAGTCTTTTAAGAGAGGTGTTTAATGTCTTCTTCTTCTCTTTTGTCTGTTCCCATTAGGGGTCGCCACAGCGGATCGTCTGTTTCCATTTCTTCCTGTCCTCTGCATATTGCTGTGTCACACCAACCACCTGCATGTCCTCTCTCTCACCACATCCATAAACCTTATCTTAGGCCTTCCTCTTTTCCTGTTACCTGGCAGCTTCATCCTTAGCATCTTTTTCCCAATATACTCTGCATTCCTCCTCAGCACATGTCCAAACCAATGTAATCTCGCCTCTCTGACTTTGTCTCCAAACCGTCCAACCTCAGCTAACCCTCTAATATATCGATTCCTAATTCTGTCCATCCTTGTCATGCCCAACTCTGCCACTTCCAGCTCGGACTCCTGCCTTTTTGCCATTACCACCGTCTCCAACCCATACAACATAGCTGGTCTCACTACCGTCTTGTAGACCTTCCCTTTCACTCTTACTGGTACCCATCTGTCACAAATCACTCCTGACACTTTTCTACACCCACTCCACCCTGCCTTTACTCTCTTCTTCACCTCTCTTCCACACTCACCATTACTCTGAACTATTGATCCCAAGTATTTAAACTCCTCCACCTTTGCCACCTCTACTCCTTGCATCCTCACCATTCCTCTATCCTCCCTCTCATTCACGCACACACATTCTGTCTTATTCCTGCTGACCTTCATTCCTCTCCTCTCTAGAGCATATCTCCACCTCTCCAGGGTCCCTACTCTCACTACATATCACAATGTCATCTGTAAACATCATAGTCCATGGGGTCTCCTGTCTTATCTCGTCTGTGAACATGTCCATCACCATTGCAAATAAGAAAGGGCTCGGAGCTAATCCTTGATGTAATCCCACCTCCACCTTAAACGCATCTGTCACTCCCACTGCAGACTTCACCACTGTCACACTACCCTCGTACATATCCTGTATCACTCTTGCATACTTGTCTGCCACTCCTGACTTCCTCATACAATACCACAACTCCTCTCTAGGCACCCTATCATATGCTTTCTCCAAGTTCACAAAGACACAATGCAACTCCTTCTGACCTTTTCTATATTTCTCCATCAACACTGTCAGAGCAAACATCACACCTGTAGTGCTCTTTCCCAGCATGAAACCATACTGCTGATCACTAATCATCACCTCCTTTCTTAACCTAGCTTCCACTACTCTTTCCCATAACTTCAAACCGTGAGTGATCAGTTTTATCCCTCTGTAGTTACTACAGGTTTGCACATCACCCTTATTCTTAAAAATAGGTACCAAAACACTTTTTCTCCACTCTTCAGGCATCCTCTGACTTTCCAAGATTTCATTAAACAGTCTGGTTTAAAAACTCCACTGCCATTTCTCCTAAGCACCTCCATGCTTCCACTGGTATGTCATCTGGACCAACAGCCTTTCCATTCTTCATAGCTGTCCATACTTCCTCCTTGCTAATCTGTTTCACTTCCTGATTTACTATCCTCACATCATCCAACCTTCTCTGTCTCTCATTCTCTTCATTCATCAGCCTCTCAAAGTAATCTTTCCATCTGCTCAACACACTCTCCTTGCTTATGAGTATGTTTCCCCTCATTATCCTTTATCACCTTTACCTGCTGCACATCTTTTCCAGCTGGGTCCCTCTGTCTAGCCAAACGGTGCAGGTCCTTTTCTCCCTCCTTAGTGTCCAACCTCTCATACAACTCTCCATATGCCATATCCATAGCCTATGCCACCTCTCCCTTTGCTTTGCACCTCCTCTCCTTATACTCCTGTCTACTTTCTTCATCTCTCTGACAATCCCACTTCTTCACCAGCCTCTTCCTCTGTATACTCTCCTGTACTTCCTCATTCCATCACCATGTCTCCTTGTCGTCCTTCCTCTTTCCAGATGTCACACCAAGCACCTTTCTAGCCGTCTCCCTTACCATCTCTGCTGTAGTTACCCAGCTATTTGGTAACTCTTCACTGCCCTCCAGTGCCTGTTTTAACTCTTCCCTGAACTCCACCTCACAATCCCCCTTTTTCAGCTTCCACCATTTGATCCTTGGCACTGCTCTCACACTTCTCCTCCTCCTCTTGATCACCAACATCATCCTACAGACAACCATTCTATGCTGCCTAACTACACTTTCCCCTGTCATCATTTTACAGTCTCCGGTCTTCTTCAGACTGGCCCTCCTGCATAAGATATAATCCACCTGTGTGCATCTTCCTCCACTCTTGTACGTCACCCTATGCTCCTCCCTGTTCTTAAAATACGTATTCACCACAGCCATGTCCATCCTTTTCACAAAATCCACTACCATCTCACCTTCTGCATTCCTCTCCTTAAAACAATACCTGCCCATCACTTCCTCATCCCCTCTGTTCCCTTCACCAACATGCCCATTGAAATCCGCACCAATCACCAGTCTCTCACCCTTGGGTACACTCACCACCACTTCATCCAACTCGCTCCAAAATTTTTCATTCTCATCCATCGCACGCCCAACTTGCAGAGGGTATGCACTAACAACATTCATCATTCCACCATCAATTTCCAACTTCATAAACATTACTCTGTCTGACACTCTTTTCACCTCCAAAACACTCTTGGCATACTGTTCCTTCAGGATAACCCCTACCCCATTTCTTCTCCCATTCACACAATGATAGAACAATTTGAACCCACCTCCTATACACCTGGCCTTACTCACCTTATATCTGGTCTCTTGCACACACAATATATCAACCTTCCTTCTCTCCATCATATCAGGTAGATCTCTCCCTATAACAGTCATACTGCCAACATTCAAAGTTCCTACCCTCACTACTACACTCCTAACCTTCCTCCTCTCTTTCTGCTTTCAGGCATGCTTTCCCCCTCTTCTTCTCCTTTGGCCAACACTAGCCCAATTTCCGCCAGCACCCTGTTGGCCAACAGTACTGGTGGCAGTCGTTGTTAACCCGGGCCTCAAGCGATCTGGTATGGAAATATGTGTTGTTGTCCGCGTCTGTTTGGCAGAGGTTTTACACCAGATGCCCTTCCTGACGTAACCCTCCCCATTTATCCGGGCTTGGGACTGGCACGAAGAAATGTACTGGCTTGTGCATCCCCAGTGGCTCTTACCAGAGAGGTGTTTAATGTAAACTGGATGAAATAGATTCAGCGTGGTGTTTAACACAGCTCTGAATCTCTATGTGCTTGTTTTGGTGTGTTTAGTACACACACGACCTCATCTGGGGGTGTTTTTGTTACATTTATAATAAGATATGAATAATTACTTGGATGTTAGTATTCACGAGATGTCCTTGTGGTGGTTGGTCACTTCCAGTTTGAGCTGTGTGTCTGTCTGATAATGATTAACATCATTTATTGTCGAATCGGATCCATTTTTTAGGGTTTGATTTGCACCACTTATCAATCTCCTGACAAGCTATCAGTTTGCTATGTTTCTATCTTCACGTCTGACGACATTACCAGGAAGTTTACCATCACACTTTTTGTTTCTATCTTCACGTCTGACGACGTTACCAGGAAGTTTACCATCACACTTTTTGTTTCTATCTTCACGTCTGATTACTTTACCAGGATGTTTACCATCGCACTTTCTGTGTACTGGCTCATTCAGTCCATTTTTGTATTCGTGCTCTGAAATGCTGTTTCTACTTTTGAAATATTCGTTAGTCGAAGCATTACTTTCTATTTCTTTCTTTTATTTTTGATGGCTTTTTGCTCAGCCGTGTTGTATCATATTGTTAGGTTCACCTTCCTTCTAGTATTGTTTGGTTTTCATTTCAACATTTGTGAAGTTACATTTCTTAGGCATCTGTTGTTCTGCCTTTCTAGAGTTCTATTTATTACACTATTTTTATGAGCTCAGATTTCATAACTGAGTACTCGTTCACTTCAGATGTCCATACATAATGTGTTATGCATCTTTTCAACAGATATAGGTAATACTATAGCAATAACCCACGCCTGGTGTGGGTAATGCTGGATTTACCCACGGTTGGTGTGGTTTGGTCACGAGGGCGAAGCCCAAGTGGCCAAACAAAGCCAACAGTGGGTAAATCCAGCATTACCCACACCCAGAAGTGGGTTATTGCTATTATACAATGACATTATTTAAGAAATAAAATAATTACTTTTCTTAAATAATGGCCTTGTATAATGCCTCCTTGCTGCCCTTCCACAGCTGTCTGGTATTCTACAGCAGTTCTGATGTACTGCACATGCGTATGCCTACGCAGTACATCAGAGCTGTGGGCAAAAGCAACGGAGAAAGCAAGATCTCTGTTGCTTTTTACAAACTGTTTTGCTGTGTTAAAGGAGTTTGGCATAGCGAGACAGCTTTAAAAAAAGCAGCGGAGAATCTCCGATGCCTTTTTTAAAGCTGTCTCGCTATGTTAAACTCCTTTAACATAGCGAAACAGTATGAAGCAATGCAGATCTTGCGTTCTCCATTGCTTAAAAAAAGAGTTATAGTAGGAAAAAGTCCAGGCGACTGGACCTTTTTCCATTACTATAACTCAGATTTACAACGTGCACACTGACCAATCAGCGTGCATATTTTTGAATATTAATGGGGGGTCGTTGTATAATGTTCTTTTTATACTAGTGTCTCCTGAACCATTTGTAGTCGTAAAATAGTTCACAAAAATGTTTGCTTCTGACAATACTCCATGGAGTAGAGGGATCAACTCTAATTATGACCTAGATGGCCAGAGTAAAATTAATGGCTCAGGTGCTGCACGAACCGGGTGGGGTGGAATTAACAGACTCGGGCTTACCCATCATGGGGGAGGGAGGGATGATGACCCAACGTGCTGCAATACTGACTCCACTAGGAGTGTCGGAGTGCAGCATGCAACACTATGGGTCAGAGTACTGACTTAGCTGCACATGGGTGGGAGCTAGACAGATACGTGTGATGCACGCAGACAAACCCATTGAAGGAAAAGTTATAGTCAGTACAGTGAGGGGGTTAGAGCTGTTGGTCACTAACCTTATAGAGTCATCTTCTAATGTTCAATGCTGACCTTCATAGGGTATGAATTTGCTTATAGAACCCAGTCCAAACCATGGAACAAATAAACCATATGGCTGCTGCCATGGTCAGGAGTGAATGAGTCAATTTTTGCTGTGAGAAAGCGTGAATGAGTCAGTTGGGTTTCAGAAGGGGGGAAGTCCACAACCCCCTCAGGTTAGTCATGCCATCTGCAGCAGATGCCAAGCTGCTGTTCATATCTGCGTGATAGTGAGGGCTTTATTCCTGTGTGACAGCAGAACTACCAAGAGAGGTTCATACCTATGTCAGCTGACACTACATTAGCATTTTTGTAATACACGCTGAAGTATTTGTGTGACATTTCATGTCATTTTACACTTTTTCCATACTTTTTAAGATGCCTTGTGATTTCTGTTGTATAGAAGTAACTTATACAGTGTAGCAGTTATATGAAACCGTGTACTCTCTTAAATTGCAAAGAGTGCACAGAATTGCATTTCTTTACTTTGTGATTCCAATAAAAAAAATAACTTTGGAAGGTTTTAATTTCTTTGAAGGCTTGTAATAGTTTTCTTGTTTTATACTTGTCTCCACGAAATAATGGAATTTTCCTAATTGGTAGAAAAGTGAAATATTAGAGTATGACATTTCAAGGAATGAAGGTCTCCTAAACAACCGAATTGGAGGTCTACACTGCACTGGTACTTATATTGAACAGAAACCTTTACAAACAGTGACTGCTGTTACAAAGTAAAGAGAACTGTTGGGATAAACCAAGGCACAGTCTTTAGCTGGCAACATTCTTATTGTCAGCTTACAGTGGTGTGAATCTAAATGTTTACATTCTTTTGAAAGTCTCTTGAGAGAGTCTGTGTAGTTGTTAGTGGCTTGCTTTGATTCCTCTATTTGTAGCAAGTGTATAAATAGAATTGTACACTAGTCTTGGGTTGCTAAATTGCTTGCTTCAGTTAAACATGTATCTGAGGCTAAGGGACATAACAGCTTCACTCTTATTTCTTCTATAATCTTCTGAGAGCAACATTTTATTTAAAAGCTGATTCAGCAGTATTCTCATGAATTCTTTGTCTAATTTCAAGAGCTAAATGCATTTATTGATCATATTAACATCTCTTAAGTGAAATAATTAGTTTTGTTAAGGCTGTAAATATCCTTGAAATTTCCTTGATGTACTCTACTTTACTGTGTCTCAAACTGCAAACATTGAAATTAGTTACAAAGGCCATCGAAAAGTAGGTGCATCTAGAGAAAAATTTGCACATCTGAGTAGCATAAAAACTTGAGTACCAAAAAAATATAAGCACATTTTGAAATGGGCAGTGTAAAATCTGTAGACATTAATGACCTGTATTGCATATTTCTACAACATAAGGTAATTTTTATTTCTCCTGAAAAAGGGAGAAGTAAGATGTGTGTCCTCTCTGTATTGGTGCCAGTGTTGGTCATGTGACGTGGTTTTCTGTGTTGTAGACAGCATCAAAAATTACGTCTGAGGGATGGTCAGAAAATTGTGTGAAAGGGTAAATCAAGCCTGAAAATGGAGACATGCCTCCAAAAATACATACATCATGTCACAGGTAAATCAGGCCTGAAAATAGGATTGTTCCTTCAAAATAGTGACAGTTGAGAGATCTGTCATTTAACAGACACTGAGAGATACTAGAGGGAAATTGCCCAAAATGTTCCACTCACCACCAGGATGGTGCACAGTGAAGAAACAGACTGTCGAAGGTCAGGTACAGTTAGGAATCAGAACAAGTGATAACGTAATTGTTTTTTGGTGTGTGGCACTTGTGGACTTGATTAGATGAAACAAAAATCGCTCTGTAATGAGAAAAAAATGGATGTTTTGGTGGAGTTGCCCCTTAGTGGTCATATTTCTCCACCCCACTCCTTTGGTTAGTTTTTTTCAGAGCTGTAAATGTTTTGTGATTTAGGTTCTGTTTGCACCAGAAATTAAAATCTGCAACAGCAGTTAAACTAATACAAGTTAATGGCCTGTTCACAGCTACTTATTGTGATGCTTTATCATGAGTAATGGTGCTGCACAAGGTTTTTGTGTCATGTCTTGTTGACCACACTGAGCACCAGGAAACACAATAATATAAATGGTTAGTTGGATGCGTCTGTTCACAGGTGGCGGAACACTTTGTGTTGAAATTGAAGCAGTTCTAAAGATCTGATGTTTAAATCTGTGCATGTAGGCAAAACATTGCTGCATTTTGTTGAACAGGTTCAGGCTTTCACATTTTCCTCTCTTTATCAGAATACCTGTGCATGTTCTTTGTCCTATGCGAGTTATCTGCAGAACAGGACAGTCAGCCTCAATGTGATGTATTTTTCCACAGACTCGTAGCCCTTCCTGAGCAAAATAAAGCATTTTCCAGCGTGATTTTTACACATCTTTTTTCTTCCTGATTTTGTTGGCAATAAAGCCTCTCTAGTTCTGTGTATTCAGCGTTTTTTATTTTCTTCAGTTATTGTACTTGCAATGCTGAAATGTTACTGTCTTACTGACCCTTCAAGAATGTTCCTTAAGGTGCACTTAGAATGTCAGGTTCTTGAGTTCTACCCAAATGGAACCATCTGCAAGAAAATGCTTCTTACCTTCCAGTTTCTTGGCAACATCATTTGTAAAGGCATTAAGAAATGCATGGACACAGATGGTTGTCCTCCCCTTGTTGCAAAAAGTGGACTTGTATCCCCACTCCTACCCCCCCAAGTATGTACTACCCTGTCCAGTTTGCTTGAATATGTGTGTTTTCTTTTCTCTTTTTAGTGGCAAGTACAATATGTTTATGTAAACTGAAAACAAGAGATGGACATATGGGACAACTTAAGATATCGTCCATTGGGACAGCTTCCTGTGTACTGCTCAAGCTAAGTGTGCAAACTTTGAGAACATTGTTCCTTGCTTGGATAATGCTACATTTTATTTCATGTCCTGCAAAGCTTGGGATACTTGTTTTCAAGAAACCAAATTTTGTCTAATGGTTTCCATTATGAAAGAAGCAGTGAATCTTGTATGGGAAGCTGTCAAAGCATTTGTCTTAAACTCCTTATAGTTTGTAACCAATAATCCACTGTGATTAGTGCATTCAGTTCAACAAATCTATCAGATTAATTTAACATGACTTCATTATAGATTACTTTTTAACACATTAAGTTTAGAGTATTTCTTTTCCGGGGCTATATTACATCAACGAACATTTAAATGTTCGAATCTCTAAAGGTCGACCTTTAGAGACTGAACATTTAAATGTTTGAAAATGTAATAAAAACAAAATAAAATTAAGAAAAGGGTTTTATCAGGGGGGCAAGCCCCCCTGCACCCCCCCCCAGATGGGGGGGCTTTGCCCCCCTACACCTCCTGCTACTTAAATATACCAACTCCGAGATCGCACATCAGTGTACTACAGTGCGGAAATGGGAAATTTCCCCTTCACTACACTATAGCGTGATCTTGGAGTTGGTATATTTAAGTAGGGGGGTGTGGGGGGTCCAGGGGGGCTTGCCCCCCTGCCTACACCCTTTGGTTTATGTATTTATTACTTAGTTTTTTTTTTAAAGATTTTTGAACACGTAAATGTTCGATCTATAACAGTCGACCTTTACAGATTCTAACATTTGCGTGTTCGTTGATCTAATATAGATCCTCTTTTCCATATCCTCCACTCCCCCTAACCTGGTCATCTGCCCTAATGTCTCCTTTGCCTGCTTCCCACTTTGAAGCATTCTAAAACTGGACAAGAGCTCTCCAGCAAAAATTATGCTTCTGTGGAGGTCCCTGCTTTATCCCTCCTAACCCCTTCCCATTGGAGGCTGGCTGGAATACAAAGGCTGCCTACATTGGGGATAAATGTGTGCCCTTTGACCCATGTCACCCCTGATGCAGCAGACTATGAGTAATCATCTACCCATGGATAGGCATAACTAATGTGGTGGGATAGGCCACCTTCTTCCCCGAGGATGGGCAAGCTGGCATCAGGCACTCATCCTACTTCTACCTTTCCGAGCTGTTCTAGTGATCTCAAGCGTCTTATCTTACAGTCACCTTAGTCTTCTTTCTACTGCCTTTACAGAAATAAAGCCGCTGTTTCTGTCAGGGTTTTCTAATGCACCAGCCTTGCCATCTTTAAGCTGTTAATTTAGGATCAACTCTATCATGATTCTCAGTTTCTGAGGTGATTTATTAGCCAGTCCTCGACCACAGCTGCAGCAACAGAAACTGCGGTTATTTCCAGATATGGGAAGTAGCTTTATCTTTAGCCATTACATGTTTTTGACTGAGAAGGGACTGGAGAACCTGTTTTGGAAATGCAAAGTTACACAACTAAACCCAGAGCCTGACCTAGCGGAGTCGTCTGAAAATCATTGTCTTAGGGCAGCTAACACCGGTTTCACTAAAAAACACTGATATTAATAAGGCGTCCTTCCGTCTGGATGCCAAGAATTATCCACAAGCAGAGTGGAATGGTAACCTTCCCAGGCTTTGCCCTCATAATAATATACCTAGAGATGTAGATGACTCCTTTTTAACTATCCCAATTGTAAACTTGTATTTTATCCATACTTTTCAACTTTTTATACAATTCCATAATTGGCTACCTAACTTAAAGCAAAACAGTCTGTCTTTGCTATTTCCATGGTGTAATATCTCATATTGCTTATTGCAAACAAATTAATATTCCCTATCCTCACACTGTTTCTATCTCTTTATCAGGTGGTTAGGATTCTTTCTGTCTCAGTTCTTCATGGTTACCGAAATATGACCTACTTCCTTTTTACAGTTTTATTAGTGTATATTTCGTCTTCACTGTTTACCTGACTTTCCCCGCGATGGTGGTGCTGCGGTAGCATTGTCACCTCACAGTCTTCTGCGTGGAAACATGCGTGAATGGGCATACCTTCATTGATGGTTGTGCATCAGGGCTGGTAACTCGGCACGTAAAAATTAACTACCAATCATTAGCGGACCGGAGTTCTGCTGTGGCGACCCCTAACCGAAAGACACAACAACTGTTTACCTGACTTTCAAGGTGAAGAACGCTGTTCTTGTTTATATTCAGCACCTTCTGCTCATTTCGATACATTTTTATGTCTGAATCTCAGGCAAGTCTTCAAAGTTATTGAAATGGCTATTATTCTAGAAGCTATATGCACTCCCCCTGTTTACATCAGTGCAGTCGCACTTGGCTGATATTATTCTAGAAGCTATATGCACTCCTCCTGTTTACATCAGTGCAGTCGCACTTGGCTGATATTATTCTAGAAACTATATGCACTCCTCCTGTTTACATCAGTGCAATCGCACTTTGTTGTCGTAGAACCACTGAGTTTTCAGGCAATACTGAAAACCTGCAGTATTTTGGATTTTTGTAACGGTTAATAATGAGATTGAAATAATAATATCAGTATATCCCATGGCTGTAAAGCAGTTATCAATATCTGGCAAGCAGTAACAGAACAGGAGAAGACTTGCTAAGTGTTGTTATACGTTTTGTGTTGGGCAAGTTTGAGAATGTACATTGCTGTGAGGCAGGAATTTAAAGTATGTATATTCTGGGTGGTCTGTGACTACCATTTTCATGTTTACATGCTTTTAGCTTAACCAGTTATTTAGTTATTTAATCAAAGATGTCTGTTTTCTGTGATTTATAACTGTGTTCAAAAAGTTTTAGAATTGTTTTTTTTTTTTTTCTGGACACCATTTATAGTATCCATTTGAAGATCCGCTGTCATCTGTGTGTTATTTAAATGTAAATGTTACTGTCTGTGATTGCTGCTTTTTTGTGCCAGAGTTGTATTTATTTACAATAGTTTTTGCTATAATCAAATAAAAGGCACTGGTATTCTGAGTGCCTGCCTCTGCTCCAGTCCTTAATACAGACGGTTTTCTGATTGTTGATTTTAAAGTTAGCCTTGCGTTGTTCAGAACATGGCCTAGCTTTCTGTTTGGCTGAACTGCAAATAGCTGCTACTGTTACTAACAAGATTTGGCATGTTTACCTTCTTACTCTGAGTCTTTTCAAGCTGTACTGTGCAAATCTGTGGGGCACCATACACGCCAAAGTTACAGGGCAATTCTTTTAAGTTGTTCTATCCCTTGTCGATGTCTTGCCTAGCATTTTCTAGACTTACTGTGGTCATCACCTGTTTTTAGCCCACTGCAAAAGCTTGCTACACTTGTAATGCTGGGTTCGATCCTGCACTCGGTTGCATTCTCTTGCTGCTCTTGTTTATTTTGGCTCTGTTTGGTGCTTTCTTTTAGCATTATTTTCTGTTGCACTATGTGGCTTTGTGCTTTCTTGACCAGAGCTGCACCACATGGTGTTAAGAGTACGACCACAGTAACCCACACTCCATAGTAGCTAGTGAGAGACTGGCCTGTTACTAATTCGCATCATCTGAAATGCAGTCTTCAATTACCTGCACTTACAGCAGCCTATAATCCCCCACAAAAAACTGTGGCATATGTGTCTGTGTTGGTGTTCTATAGTGTGCCTCCTTCTGTGGCTCTCTGGCTGGGACTCGAGTTATAGCTGCTGTGTTGTACTTGCTAAGTTTTAACACACCTATGTCTATAACGTGTTATTTCTTGCCGTGTAGTACTGAGAACATGGTTACTCGTTGACCGATTTCACCTTGACTATACTACTCTTCTGCATTACACCAAACTGTCATTATGTCATGTAACTGGCAGTTAAACATCTACGGTGCAGTTGTTGTATTGCAGCTAGTATGCTACATAGAACCTGCTGTAGATGTCACTCCCATCTGAGTTGCAAACAGGTTTTTGAGTCTGTATGGTTACATTCAGGCTAATAAAGATTTATTGGACTGAACGTAACCATAAAGACTTTAAAAGAAATGAAAATAAAAAATTCAGGGACATTTAGAAGCCATGGAGCTGAAACACTGGATGTCCTTAAGAAGTCATCTGCATGTATCCCATGGGCCTCCATTACAAGAGGTTTTAAGGCATCACAAAGTGAAAATTCTAGCTTGGCTGGGTTTTTCTTGCAGTTTTTACATATTTAAATTGGAGACCAAGCTTTCACATACATAGTATACCCAGATTGTCATTGCAGACTTGCACAATTGCATCAATCCTTGAACCACCAAACCTACATATGACGAGTCTCTAAAAATCTCTCTTAAATCATCCTAGACGATGTATTAATGTGTCCAGACTGCTGTGTCACACTCGTATATCACCCACAAAACACATTACTGTTTCCCCCACAAGCAAGGGTCACCAAATTGGTTTGCAAAAGCCCTTAAAGTCATCCGAGTGCCATGAATGAAAATGTCCTGGGTTAAGTGACTCAGTTGGATATATTAACAACCCACTCAACAGGCGTGGCAAAGATAGGGAGACCATCAGCCTATTTCAGGTGGTAGAATTTGCAGTGCCACCAAGGCTCTTGGATACCTTCACCTCAAATGTGCATATAACTAGGTGCTGCAGATGTAGAAGTGAATGATCTTTAATGCCCAACCTTGGATGATGAGAAAAGACATTCACAGCTGTGTATACTTCTGGGTCTGGTAAGGAACTAGATTTGAACAGTACTTTCCATCACTAAGAAAGATGCCACAGTCCCAAAAAAATGCAATTGTCTCAGTACTGTCATTTGGCGGGGGGGGGGGGGGGGGGTCACTATTCTTACCTGTCTCACATGGAATGGTTTGCACTTCCCTCTCCAGGGCTTCCTCACATTGGCAGAGATGTTTTGTGCTCCAATAATATATATTTAGGCAGACTCGGTCTACTACAACTACCAGTTTCAAAACATACTTATATTAGCTCAGCACTGCTCAGTGTTGTAGACATCATTAAAATTACAGAAATGTGGGCCCAGTGTAGTGACAGCATGATTAGAATTACAGAAACGTGGGCCCAGTGTAGTGACCACATGCAGTCTCTTAGAATTACAGAAACGTGGGCCCAGTGTAGTGACAACCTGCAGTCTCTCATCCAAGAATGGTTTGTCTCTGGTGGAACCATTGGTGTTTTTATTTAAAATTCAATTACTGCATGTTTAATCCAGCAAGATGATCTCAGACGTCTTCGTATCCTGGTAATTACAAGGTATTCTCCCTTCCATGTTATGGTGAATTCTAGAACTTCCTCTGTGACACCTGTTGCCCATGAAACCCATCTCAACAACCTTAGAATCCCAAGTATTGAATAATAGTTATTCTGGGCCATTTCAGCTTTGTACCTATAGACTGGCAAACATACACTATAAATAAATATGCAAACCAGGCCCTGGACATACACGACAAATAAATATGCAGACCAGGCCCTGGACATACACAACAAATAAATATGCAGACCAGGCCCTGGATATACACGACAAATAAAAATTGCAGACCAGGCTCTGGACATGCACGACAAATAAGTATGCAGACCAGGCCCTGGACATACACTACAAATAAATGTGCAGACCAGGCCCTAGACATGTGGGCACAGTCATTGCCAGCTCTGTGGACATATAGTGCTTTTTTCTACTAGATGTAGTTCCTGTAAATATGGCACCATGCCTGCATTTGTCTCCTTTAACGATCAGATCGGTTCACCGTACCATTATATTCACAATAGGATCCCACACCAAGATGTTCTGAAGTCCAGCTGTCTTCAGAGAGTTCCCCAAGGCCAACTTCCTAGCACTAGCTTCTGATATAAGGGGATTTATAAGCTCCCCATACCATGTAGACCCATATCAAAAATGACCACTTACATTACATTTCTTTTTCCAGCTAAACTCTTGCATTGAAGCTTCTGCCTGTCGCCAAGTTTAAAAAAAAAAAACACACACTGATGGGACCCCTGCATCAAGAAACACTATAATTAAAAAAAAAAAACAAAAAAAAAAACTCCTAGTCCTAAGAAACAAATTTAGGTATCCTCACTCTAAAAGTGACCTTAAGAGGATACATTAAAGAACTAAGACAAGTAGGAAGACCTGCAAACCAAGTATGAATTTAATTTATGAACTTCCATATGGAATGAATCAAGAATGTCATTGGTAATGTTTTCTTTAATTAATTTAAGTCTATGATTGGTTAATTGTTTGTAATCATGCTATTTAAAGATAGAATATGTGAAGCAGGGATATACTCTGTAAAGGCTGAAGAGCCGAGGCGCTAGAGGAGTCTGCATTTTATGCTTTGTATTTGCTGCTGACCAGATTTTATTGGATCCGCTGTGTGCTAATTTTACCTGTTTTGTGGGACTACATTGTGGATCTACTACTGCACTGGACTATAATTTTTAATAAAATATAAAGGTAATCGGTGGCTTCTTTCCTTGTGTGGTGGTCAGCTGTTCAAGTATGAATTTAAACATTGCCACATGTGACATCCCTGCACTGGCCCAGTAATCAAGAAGCCTCAGTCCTCACCACTAGCAACAGTGAGGGACATAACACCATGAGAGGATGACAAGTACACACACAGTAAAGTACAGTTTCCCTTAAGAGCGCACAGATATCACAGTCAGTCTGGGGCTGGTTTCTGCCTCTTTCTCCAGATTTTCAATAAGACTCCCCACTGGCACAGCTGTAGGATTGAGATCTCAGCTGAGTGGTCAAGCCAAAACCTCCACCACCCTCTCTGTCCAACCAGTGCTTTGTGTCCCTGCCCAAGTATCTGACGCACACGCACACTCACACACGCACACTCACTCACTCACACACGCACACTCACTCACACACGCACACTCACTCACACACGCACACTCACTCACACACGCACACTCACACACACTCACTCACTCACACACGCACACTCACTCACACACGCACACTCACTCACACACGCACACTCACTCACACACGCACACTCACACACACACGCACACTCACACACACACACACACTCTTTGAGATGTGATTTTTATACAGACACACGCACACTCTTTGAGATGTGATTTATTTACAGACACACGCACACTCTTTGAGGTGTGATTTATATACAGACACACGCACACATACATACCTGAGAAAGACTAGCACAGGTTTACTAGCTATGCCCTTTCTGTCCAGACTATAAGGTAGTTATCACTGCCACCAACCACTACTTATCAACTGCTATAAGGCCCTTACAAAGGGTGTCCAATCCTACTGTGTAATGTTACTATTATTCAAATGGTAGTTTTGACCAAGACTTGCAAGGCTATTTAGCAGTGGCCTATACAGTGTCACCAAACAAATATGCAAGTACGCTAAGAGCTTAAACATGTGTCTCAAATATCAGTCATAAAGATAAGTTTAAATATATTTAATAAGTAATAAAAATACAAGACAAAACTCAGAAAACAAATGCAGTTACTTCAGAGTTCAAAATCGCAGGAAATATTTTTAAACATTGCAGGACAGTCTCAAATAAATACAGAAAACATCTAAACTAATCTTTATTATATTCCTGTCTATATCTAAGAGAGATACTATGTCCAAAATCTTACTTAAAGAACAACATGCAGGCAGATGTGCAGATGATGATGATGATTGAGTGGATGTTCTTGCTGGGTCCAAGACAGAATTCTTAAATCAATATCAAATATTACTGCTGGGTTAGCTTGGATGACACCACTTTTTTTACCTAGCTTTAGTTCCCAGGCTAAACAGAAACTTAACAGAATTTACATCTCTGTGTGAGAAATACATATCTGTCAGAACTGTGCAGCTGCTAGGGAGTCATAAAGCAATAAAACACTTTTATGTTTTAAACCTAATAACTACTACTCTCCAAGACGATAGAAAAAAACTTCTAGCTCTAGACATCCTATCTCCTTGCTGCATTGCAACTAACTTTTATAGCACATTGTAAAGCACTTAATTTCAACTTATTTTCTTGAAGTTTTGTAAGTTAATCTTCTATGTTCCAGCAGGGTATGATGTGGTTACATTGAAGCTCAGTACATAACATACGCTTCTGTATATATCATATCAGTATTCACAAATGTTATAGAATTATTTACAAAATTACAGATATCTGGGCTGGCAATGTCGCACCACATCCAACGATGACCATAAAGTTTTCTTTAACACTATCTGGAACTTTAGAGATACCCAGCACTGCAGCTAGTCAAACAGCTCCACTTGTCCACTATTGAGAATTATTACAGACAGTGTAGTTCAGATTTTTATCTCCGTCTGTTCCATGCTTCCCTTTGAAGTCGGCACCCCATGGTTATTTTGGAACAAGTACTAGAAGCCTTCTCAAAAAAAAAAAAAAAAAAAAAACAGTAGCTGTATGGATCCAGGCAACAAACCAGGCTGTTTCCTTGCCAGTATGAAACACATCCTCTTAGATTGACTTATAAGCTTGTTCAACCTCAGCCATTTCACTGCTTATGTACCTGAAGTTTGGAGAACAGCTGTTGTGCAGAGGCACTGGGTAAAGGCAAATCTGTACGTCCCACCTACCTAGGCCTAGCCAATGCTTTTCATATTATCCCACTCTAGCATTATTGATAGACTGACTCAGCAAATATAAACCCTTTTGTGTAACTCTTTGGATAGCAAACTGGCTAACGGATAGAACCCACTCAGTCAGGGCTGGTAGCACACTTTCCCAAAAAAGGCTAGCTTCCTGTGGTGTCTCCAGAGCTCTGCTGTGGAACCACTGCTAGGTCTATACCTTGCTGATGTTAAAGCTGTCAGGGTCCTCTGTCTGGTTAAACATGACGATAACTGCTAATTTGGTGTTGTCCAGCGATCCAGATGACATCCCATCCTTCACGAGGACCTTACTAATACAAATTCATGCTGTCTGGACTGTGGACTAAAACTTAATGCAAAAAATATAGTATTGCAATCTTTGAGAAACAAGAACACCCTTGCACCTACCACATAAATGACACCTCCTCAAAATGCTCTCATTAGAGATGTGGGCACATTCCTAGACTGAGCTTTCATTTGGCTGTCACATATGAACTGTCTTTGGAAGCCCTTCTGCTTAACCAGACTGATTTACTAAAGCCATGTATTCCATGTCCATGGAGGTTAATTTCCTTGTCTTCTCCTATGTTAACAGGTCCATATTATACTAAAATGTCTTCTTTGGCACATATCAATCTAAGCACATGGTCCAACTCAAAAAAAAAAAAAAAATTCCTGACCCAATAAAGTCATGAATATGAGCTCCCAAAGATCTATTATAGAGCTATCTAAAGTTTCAAACTCTTTCTGCCTGTTGTAGACTTCTTCTTGGCGATCTCAGATTGGCCTATAAAGCTTCAAATGCCCCCCTTCAGCTTGATGTCCTGTCTATATTTCAAACTGGAAGCACCTCAAATATCTGCTCTAGGAACCTAAGTCTATGTCTTTAGTATACCTAAGACTGCTGACAAGATACACGGCCCTTCCAAAGATGCCCTTCCTTTGGAATAAGCTCCTACAACATGTCAAACAAAGCAGCTCAGTCCCTGTCTTTAAATATAACCCTGAATGAACAGATAACCATGAACTCATCTTGGGTGTAGTCTCTCAGTCACTGACAGACATGGGAAGCTGGAAAGCTGCGCTGGCTAGGTTCGTAATGGTCTTCTAAACCAGTTGCCTAGTGTGCACCTGTAAACCTAAGATCCCATGAAAGAGGAACCTTGTGTGTTATTTACATCTAGTGATATTGATTGTTTTCCACAGTCATGATTTATTTCTTGCTTGTATAAAGGAAATAAAAACGGGCACTTCTACTTCATGCCTTTGTCCCTTCCTCATAAAATGCAGCAGTGGGGATACTCTCCTGACCTCATTTTGTTAGATATGGCTGATAAAGTCAGATAACATTCTTCTAAAGGTTGCTCAGAGACATGGTTGGCTGATAAGGTACCTTCATTTTGATGAAGTGCTTAATTTTCTTTTAGTGCCGTGTGCTTTCGTTGGCTAACTCCTTATAAACTGGTAAAGCACCAAATAAGCAAACATTCTTTCTTTTTTAAAGTCACTGTGAATAATCTTTAAATATGAGAGCCTGTAGTCCGGGTCTTTATTATATCAGTGAATGGTTGAAATTGCAAATGCTGTATAATCGACCGAAACACTTTGAAAATCCAAAATGCCGAACACACGGATAAGCAATTTTTTCCCAGGGAAAAAAATCGCTGATCCGTTAAAAAAAAAACACAAAGTAAAGTGTGGGGGGGGGGGCTGTGGACCCCACACCACCTACTTAAATATACCAACTCAGAGATCGCACCACAGTGGAGGAAATGGCAAAGTCCCAAAAATGGCTCGGTGATTTTTATCTCTGGGGAAAAAAAAAACCTGTTCAGTGCTTTCGGAATGTCGTTATTTCAGGTAAACACATCCGATTAAACAGTGTTTGCAACTTTAATCATTCTGTAGCATAATAGGAACCCTGTAGCCCAAAAATTATCCTCAGGTTCACAGCACACCTATGGAAAATGCCCTTCACCCAAAACTGCTCTTCTCCATCATACCAAAAAACAAATATATCCACAGCTTTCCTCCATCTCCAGGCTCCCACAGCAGGTGTACTCAACCTCTCAAGTTTATGCTTGGCTGTTTGCAACAAACGTGGCTCATACATTGTGCATTTTTTTAAAATAATTGTTTAAGATTCTTTTAGCCTTCCTTTTTTGAATCCCTGAGCCTGTGCTTGAATAGAGTAATGTCAGTGTAGCACAATGCCAATTTTTTTATTGTTAATGTTCGTTCTGTACTCTTGTCATCTCATTTTCCCCTTCTAGTAAGTATTTGTTTTATAAAGGTACCAGATATAACTTCCTGGGTCTAAGGGTTGTTTATTTTTAGTGTTATATTAACTTTTTAACCCGTGTATTGTTTGATTGGTACTGGTCTATGGTATGAAATCAGTACTGTTTTGTGTTAATGTTATTTAGCAAGGTTACTATTTTCCAGTGTTAAATTCTTCCTTTTCATAATGTCTGCCTTTTTCCGATTTCTGTTCTTGATACTGACATTGTTGAATTTTTAATGCCTACTGCCCAGGCTGTGACTGCAATAGGTAATCCATTCATAGATCTGTCCAGATCACTGCTTATCAGATAGTTGATAGATAAAATAAAAACGGTCACAAAATATGGTTAAAATTCTAATCTATAGCTAGAATTGATTCTTGGTGTGTATATCCTCTCCTGCTTCAGTTAACAGTGAGCACCCACTCTGTCTGTGAAAGTCTGGATGATGATGGAAATCGCAGATTGAACGCTGCAATGGCAATGTATGGAAATGATGCCAATGATGGCGAAACAATTCAGATTAAGACTGCACTATAAAACTGAAGCAAATTTTCCATCAGAAATGTCACCTTTCCCATTAAAATGTCACAGTAGTCAGATCACAAGAGTCACAGTAGTCAGATCACAAGAGTCACAGTAGTCAGATCACAAGAGTCACAGTAGTCAGATCACAAGAGTCACAGTAGTCCGATCACAAGAGTCACAGTAGTCCGATCACAAGAGTCACAGTAGTCCGATCACAAGAGTCGCAGTAGTCCGATCACAAGAGTCGCAGTAGTCCGATCACAAGAGTCGCAGTAGTCCGATCACAAGAGTCGCAGTAGTCCGATCACAAGAGTCGCAGTAGTCCGATCACAAGAGTCGCAGTAGTCCGATCACAAGAGTCGCAGTGAAGAAGCTGACAAACATCATGAAAATCGTAAATGTGAGTAGAAACATTTCATTTGATGGCATTTTGTTTCAGCGATTATTATTAATTGAAATAATATAAACTGTTCTTGGAAGTGTGCTACTTGCAGGGGCAGCACTCTGAGTCAAGCTAATTATGAGATTTAATTAATACCTCTCACTTAGATTAACAAGCCTCAACTGATTTACCTGCTTTGTTTTCATTTGGAAGACTGAACTTCCTGCTATACAAATGTTTTTTTTTTTCTTTTCCCACTGTTAATATTGAAACTTTGAACTGTTATGAAGTTGGAAAACTATTTGTCCTGAATAACTAATTTTCTAAATTTACACAAATCCAGCACAGTGGTCTGCAGAAGACTGACTGGTACTGTAGATTTCATTAAGCTGTCAGAATTTTATAAGGAGTTTAATACATCGTGCTAATGTTTTTTGACGCTGGGCAAGATTTTGGTATTTTAGAAATGGTACCACTGTTTGAGATTTTTCTTGGTTTTAAGATGAAGTTAAGGCACTAAGCCTCTAAAGTTTTATATTTCTTGGTAGGTAGAGGAAACAAATGTGCCATATTTTGGAAAACTGCAGCTGATTTCTATGGGTAATATTTTGTTGTTCAAGGCTTTAAAAGCTTTGTTGCATACATTCTTCAGTTGAAAAGAATGAATATTTTCATCAGAAAAAGTACATTCTAAATGGAATGAAATAATGTCTCTACATTGACAAAGTTTATTAAATGTAAATTTTTATTTACTTTATTTTACGTGTGTTTACCAGGAAAGTCTGACTGGCCATAGCTGCCTGTTTTCAGCAGAGGCCCGGGGAGAAGCGCTCCACATGGTAAATACTTAAAATAAGAGGAAGAAACAAAATAATGTACTTAAAGTAAGAAGAAAGAAGCAAAAGCGTGTACTTGCACAATAGTTACCTTAGATACACACACTAATCATTTTACAGAGTTGTACAGCAGTGCAAAGATTTCAAGTGACAGTTACATTTTTTTAGTAGAGTAATAGTAGGTGTTTGAAGTTTTGTATACAGTAAGATCTAAAGAAAAGGAAAACTCTGGCTCTTCATTCAGTAGTTGTGGATATACATCAGTTTAGTCAGTAGTCACACCCAGGAAATGTAAGTATCCAGTAGGACTTTGTTACTATGCATTTCATCTAGTATTACCAGACTAGCAGATTTATGTGAGGCGGTTTTGGGATGGATGAGAGAAGGTGGGAGTAAGGATTTTACCCAGCGCTAGAGCAGGAACATATCCATGAGTTGGATAAGTAGGACTTGAGAAGGTTCTTAAAGATATGTTTGCTGTGTATTGTTTGGATATCTGGAGGAAGTATATTCTAAATGTTTGCGACAGCACTAGTATAGAGGGAGAAGTCTTGTAGGAAGGGGGGATGAGATGGATTTAGGCTCAAATGGGACAGAAGAATGTCAGT
The DNA here is from genome assembly GCF_019279795.1 of Protopterus annectens. NCBI lineage: Eukaryota > Metazoa > Chordata > Ceratodontiformes > Protopteridae > Protopterus > Protopterus annectens. The sequence goes on from NC_056747.1 coordinate 1,354,249,621, forward strand.
GCAATCAGAGAGGTTTGTATTAATGGTATTTTCAGGGCACCAAATTACACAAGAAATGAGCAGGAGTTGGTGTTGCAGTTTAGCTTAGTACTTTTGACATTTTTTTTACTTATTTTCAGTGCTTGGCCAGTTTTACATTGCTGTACAGTTCTGCAAGTGGTCAGCGAGTTATGATCAAGTGTAAAATGAAGAACAAGACATGTGGACATGCACAAATTGAGCCAACGTGGAGTAAAGTTGGTAACAGTCTTCTGTATTTAAAATCATAACTCACAAATGGGCAAACCTCTATATTTTACAAAAAGGACTGATAGCCAACCTATGCCTAGCCTTTGTGGGTGATCATCACTGTACAGACCTTGTCTGCCACATAATAATCTGGTATAGTAGGGCCACTTTTGAATGTCACCATTCTGTGCAGAACAATTCAGGTATTGCTGCTAAATACTGTGGTACAGGAGACCACAGTAAAGGCACTACATGGAAGATCTTTTGTGGCCATAGCCTCCTACTTTCTGTGCCACAGTGATGGTTCTGGGTATTTGGATAACTGTCACACTGGCTTGACCCCCTCCAAGTAGAGCGTGAGTGAGCCACCACCCATGCAACCCAAAGAAATCTCCTGCTACCTAAAGTTGTACCCCTTCCCAGGTGACACTAGGACACCACTGTTCAGGGTAACATGAACTTTTGTAAGACCTCCTGACTTAACATGGACAGTTCACCTCAGTAATATCTCAAGTGTACAAGATCATCGATTAAAAAACAGCATTCAGCCTAATGTCGTGTGAACAGACTACTGATTTTGCCATACTGCTGAAAGTAAATATTTTGTGCTTTCTACTTAATTGTTACCTCTTCTGAGGTAAATTTTATCGTGCCTGTCTGTAAAAAAAATAAATAAATAAAAAACAAACTTTCCATAATGCAACGTAATCCTCCGTAGCTGTACAGGGGCAGTAGGGGACAGTAATAGTCTCTGGCAGTATGCACTTACTGACTGTTAAGGCAGAACAGCTACTGACTGTTAAGGCAGAACAGCTAGTGTTGGGCAACTCTTTTGACAGCCCCTTAAAACAACAAGAAATAATTAGTAATTATAATTCCACTGCATCCCTCAAGGTACAACTCTTAAAAACAAACTGCATGCAAATACAGCTCATATTTCATGAGGTCAGATATTCTGTATTTCATACTACAAGTACTTGAGTTTGTACAAAATATGAGCAAATTCAAACATCTAATTGCAGTCCTTTTTTATATGATCATTACTGTATTCTGTACGGCATGTAGTGATCACTGCATGTTGAATAAGTAATCACTGCTTTCTATCTAGTATCTAGTGATCACTGCATTCTGTCCAGTATGGAATGGTCACTACATTCTAAGTAGTATATGGTGATCACTGTGTTCTGTCTACTGTCTAGTCATGTGGCAATCACTGGGTTCTGTCTAGTGTGTGATGATTACTACATTCTAATGAGTAATTATTCATTACTATCTTTTATGGTCTGCATGGTGATTTAGTGTGTGCCATTCACTGCCTTCTAACGCTGATGCAACAATCATTGCATTCAAACTAGTATGTAGTGATCCCTGTGTTCTAACTAGTATGTTTCACATTTCACAGCCTTCGCTGCTTTTTGTTAATATAAAATTGGCCTCTGCATTTCTCATTTGAAGTAACTGTTTAATGTAGTCAAACAGTACATTCAAAACATATGTACTGCCCCATTTTAAAAAAGAAGGGAAAAACATATGGTATTAAAAGCAGCTGAATTACAATCCGCTGTTAAAAATCCTGACATGATCTGGGCCGTTTTGTTTTGATTTTTAAGTCATGTGATTTCATAGCGCCTACTTAATTTTCTTAATTTTCTTTGGTGAACCGGCTGTGTTGGGTTTGTGTTCATAGCATTCATGACTGTGCTTCTTAATTTAATCTAATACTTTAAATTACTGTCTTAGTTTTGCTAGTCCTGTGTTAACTAATATTAACTGCTTAGCAATGTGTGTCCAACATTACATAAATCGCTCACTTCTCCCCTTCCCTTAGACTTCACTCCTCCAGATCATTTTACTCAGCATGTATTGGTCCCACAATTTCCATTTATTTCTCTGTAATCTGTTCCCACATCCTTTACTAAAGATCCCACTCTCTGTTCTTTTATATCGGTTACAATATTCAATACTTCAAATACGTTTGGTTTAGACTTTGATTAATTTTCTACTAATTGCCTTTTTTGGAGCCACCAGAATTAAACTTAACAATCCCTTGTTATGTCTAGGCAGTTCAGATCCTGTGTCCCACCTCAGCAGAAACATTTCCTTAATTACACCCATTTTCTCACCAAATATTTCTGACAAAATACGCTATGAAGAATTTTTGAAATCTGACAAATGATTACACTCCTAAAACATACGTTCAAGTTGCCTCTTTCTTTCCCCATCACACCTCCAACATTTGCCATCTACCTGAGGAAGAATTCTTTGGAATCTGCTTGGGCTATAAAAATACCTATGCAAACACTTACACGGAAAAGTCCTAAATCTTCTAGACGTTTTGCATATTTACATATCTCCTCACATTGTTCCCTTGTAAATTGCATATTCAATCTCTCTCCCCAATCTTTTTTACCCTCCTCTGATTGATTCCTATAGTTATCACGCAATATTTATATGCCCTACTAATTATCCATTGTTTAACAGCAGCTTTTATTGTAGCTAAAACCTTTACCATAGCAGCTCTTTCACTTAGGATCCTCCTATCCCTTTCTCTTTGCCTATGCCAGATACCAGTTCCTGGAATTAAAGACAGTCTCTATGTAACCTGAAATCCAAAGTCATCTTGGCCCGTTCCCATTCTATTATCTTTCCCTTCTCTCATTATTTGCTTCCAATGCCTTGGTTCTTTTGCTAGGTTTTCTCCATTAAATTCCTCCCCCTCTTGCTTATTATGTGTGCTCCTAATTGCAGCCATCTCTATCCGCGAAATCTCCTTTCTCCATTCTTGTGCTAGCTTAGTTCTCAGAATACTTCCTCCTATTTCATGGATATAGTATTCTGTATGGCTGCTGCTGTTCTCCACGAGGATCTGCATCCAACATCCGACTCTCTCCTTATTTCCTAAAATGTCCTCTGTGTAATCATCATCCCTTTCCACTTTGAATTATATCTTTCTGCTTATGTTACAATATGTATATGAGCCTCAACCATGTAGTTCTAAAATACCCCTTCAAATCAGGTAATCGTAAACCACTGTGTGTTCTATTGGAAGGATCAACTTATCCCACTTAACTCTTGCCCTCTTCTATTCACAGATAAAATCCTTCAACTCTTCATTAATAATTGTCCACAACTTCTCCACTGGTTGATAAAAATAATGCCTGACCTGTGTATAAAACTAGGGTCTATATTACAACGTCGAACTCACAGGAGTCTGAACATTGTAATATCGAACCAAAATGTTCGAAAGATGAAAACAGCGAAAACATGGCACACCAATTTTTTTTTTTTTTCCCCCAGGGAAAAAAATCGGTGAGCCTTTTTCAGGGCTTTGCTGTTTCCTCCACTGTTGTGCGATCTCTGAGTTGGTATATTTAAGTGGGGGGGTGTTGGAAGCACAGCCCCCCCCACATTAGTTTAAGTTTAAAGTGTTTATTTTTTTTTTTGTACCGGAAAAGCAATTTTTTTTTCCCTGTTCTGTGTTTTCGTCATTCTTGGGTTGTGAACTTCATGGTTCGATATAACATCATTCGAACTCCTGTGAGTTCAACGATGCAATATAGACCCATAAAACTAAAGGGACTAAAAACATATTCACTGCTTGTCTTGCTCTCCTTATCCATAAACGAGAGTTTCTAGATTCTCAGTTTTTGCGTTAATCTTTTGTTTACTCTATCTCCACATACCTTTAGCTGCCGTAACAGAAGCATTTTTAATTCATACCCCTAAATACTTAATTTTATAGTGTCCCATTAAATATGATTATTGCTGAACCAATTCATGTGAGAGTGCATCATTTACAGTTATAGCCTATGTTTATCTTCACTAATTTTATATCCCCAAAAGACTTGAAACTATTTCAAAATATTCCACAACACTGAGATCTCCTTTTCTGGTTTTGTCAGATATAAAATAATATTGTCTGCAAATAAAGCCAACTTTTCCCGATTACCATACCTATTATATCCTTGAATTTATGAGTCGCTTATTTTTTGCCATTGTTTATAAATGTAAAGCAAATAATAAAGGGGGAAAGGGAACCCTTGCCTGGTTCCTCTCTTTTTTTAATTATTCCAAGTCTTTTGGGTTTCTATGACCATGATAGGAATGGACCCTATTCCTAAGTCAAAAGATGATTAAAGTTCACAAAATTAGTATTGTTTTAATCTTTGATGTCAGCCAGAAGTGTTCTTCGCAGCACCCGTGATGACTCCTGCAATTCGTATGGAGTTATATGTATTGGTAACGTATCTATATACGATTGTAGATTCCTATTTATAAGATACATTGCTACTACTACTATTGAAAATGTCTGGGATTTTTCTTCCACATTGCTCTCGTTTCGGCCTGCAAATCCTGATATTTTATGACTTTGTGTGTCTCTGTACGCATGACACTGTAGTCACTGGGTGTAGTAATTTCAATGATCGATGCTGTTTTTGTCTTCTTTTCATGACCACTACATCTGGTTTTCGCACATCTGTCTTTTGATCTGTTGGTAATGGGTGATCCAGACGTCATAATTTTCTATGATGCTTTGTGGCTCATGTTTCTAGTGTTTTTCAGCTACTTCAGTACCATAAGATTTACACAGTCCTAGTGCAACAATCTTGCCACATTATTATGCCTTTCAGTATACAGTCCTTCTGCCATTACAGAAGCCTTTTTAATTCATACACCTAAATACTTCATTTTATAGTGTCCCCATGTGTATTGCTGAGCCAATTCATGTGGGAGTGCATAATTTACAGCTGTAGGCTATGTTTATATCCCCAAAAGACTTGAAACTATCTTAAAATATTCCGCAACACTGAGATGTCCTTTTTCTGGTTTTATCGTTTACAAAATAATATTGCTTGCAAAAAAAGCCAATTTTTCTCGATTCCAGTACCTATTATATCCTTGAATTTCTGAGTCCCTTATTTTTGCCGTTGGTATAAATATAAAGCAAATAACAGAGTGGGAAAATGCCACCCGTGCTTGGTTCCTGCGTTCAAACACAAAATATCAGAGAGGAAAGCTCCCACTTTAATTCTTGCCTCCAATCTTTCATACATCCTCTTAATTAACCTTTATTCATAGGTTCATACTAGGCTATCTGCCCTAGGGCATTTATAAGCCAGGCCAGAGTGTGTTTCGCTTTCGCCACCCATTTTAAATTAATTTTGCTAAGCCTTTTTTCGAGGTTAGTATACTGTGCCTCTGTCTAACAGTGACACAGAAGTGATACCCGGGGTAAACCTACGATCTCCCATCCACTCATCAAGATTCCTCTTGAAGAGAGTCAATGAGGGACTCTGCCTAACCTGGACTGGGATTTTATTCCAGAGTGAAAGGAGCCTCTGGGTTATGAATCTGTCCCTCCAGCATGTCCTATTTACTTCAGTGCTGAGGTTCAAGTCTCTTGAGCGCGTAGCTCAATGGGATTTGGATTTTCTGAGGTGCAGCATGTCCATTAATTCCGGGTTGGACATGGCTTTATATGTCAGGCACAGATTGCCTCTGAGCAGGTGGTATGGCACTGAGTAGAGCTGTAGTTTCTTTAACCGGGCAGCATATGGCATCTGTTTGAGCCCTTTGATCCTCTTGGTGAGGTACTTTTGGGGTCTTTTCAGTTGCTGCAGGTGTCTGGTAAGGTACATCCCAAAAGGGGCATTGTACTCAATTATGGGCCTGATGAGGGATGAGTAAAGAGGCACGATGACCTCCCGTGATCTAGATGTGAATCCCTTCATGATTAGGTGGGCTATATAAAATGTTTTTCTAACCACTTTGGCCACGTGGTTTTCAAATGAGAGATTGCTATCAACTTGGGTCCCCAGGTCCCTAATTACTTCTTCCGTACTTAATGCATTACCACCTATATGGTAATTTGTGGGCACTTTGTTTTTGCCAAAGGGGATGACTATACACTTTTTGACGTTTAGCTTGAGGCCATGGCTCTGGCACCAGTTGTCTGTTTCTATGAGGCCCTTTTGGAGGATGCTTGTGTCAGCTGGAGAGTCGATTATGGCACCTAGTTTGCAGTCATCTGCGAACTTGGTCAGCCACAGTCCTTCCGTGTTGGCCTGTACCTCCGAGAAATATATACCGAACAAGAGAGGTCCCAGGACTGAGCCTTGTGGGACGCCACTTGTAACTGGTTTGGATTCTGACATGGCTCCAGCAATTCTAACCATGTGGGTTCTGTCCTTGAGCCAGTTTGCAACCCATCTAGTGACATAGGGGTTTATATTTAAGCTGGTGAGCTTATCTATAATGTCCGAGTGGGGTATTGTATCGAAGGCTTTTGCGAGGTCCAGGTAGACTGTGTGGACCACCTTCCCCTCGTCAATGGCCTTGGTGACTGTTTCAAAGAAATCGACCAGGTTTAAGAGGCAGGATCTGCCCTTAACAAAGCTGAACTTGGTAGGATCCAGTGTCTGTAGGTCCGCAATATCTTTATTTATGAGGTCCATGATGATCCTTTCCATAGCTTTGCAGACCAAGCTAGTCAGGCTTATGGGGCGATAGTTTCCAGGATCCATTGAGGCACCACCTTTGTGGAGAGGGACCACTGTTGCTGTATGCCACTCTTTGGGTACATATCCTGTAGTAAGGCTGAGACTGAACAGTAGTTTTATGTTTGGGTTTAGCTCTTCTTGGAGTTCATGTAGGACGCAGCCCGGGACACCGTCTGGCCTGATTGATGCTGTGTTTTTTGCTTTGGAGAGGGCGGCTCTTACCTGGGCATCTGAGATGTCAGGGGGGCAGCACTCTACTGGGATAGATATTTGCCCTTTTGGTGGGGAGGGGGGGGAGAAGTTTGCGCTGAACCTGTCAGCTTGGATGTTGGCGATGTCTGTGGGTTCGGTGTATTTTTTGTCATTTTGGACTAATTCTGAGCATATCTGGGAATTCCCACCCAGGTTCCTAACATAACTAAAGAAAGCCTTGTGATTATCCTTAGTGTCCTGTGCAATTTTTCTCTCGAAGATAGCCTTAGACGATTTTATGAGTGCCCGTAGTTTTTTGCTAATACTGATCAGAGATGCCTTCCCTTTTTGAGATTTTGCTCTATCATGTAGTAGCTTCCTCCTTCTATTGTATAGTTTGTTTATGGCTGGGGTCCACCAGACAGGACGCCTGCCTTTGGAGGATTGGGTCTTGGTTTTATTTGGGATTGCATGATCCATGCATTCCTGAAGGTGTTCATAGAATGCATTTATAAAGGATTCTGCGGTCTGGGCCATATTTTCCACAGGCCCGGGGGCTTTGAAGGATTCCACCTCGGTTTTGAGGAGTGTGAAATTTGCTTTAGAGAAGTTTTTCACTGTGGTTTTCTGGGCAGCGGGTGGGGTCGGGATGTGAATATCCAGTGAGATTAGTTTATGGTCTGATCTTACCAGTGAGGGATACACTTCTGGTCTGGAGCATAGAGCCCTCATGTTGGTGATGATCAGGTCCAGTATGTTTTCCCCTCTTGTGGGAGTGGTAACAAGTTGTTCCATAGCATTTGAGTTTATAAATTCTAGGAACCTTTGGGCTAGGGTGTTGGAGCTAGAGTAATGCTCCCAGTCAATGTTTGGGTAGTTGAAATCGCCCAATATAATGGTGTTTGGAGAGACCTTCATATTTTCCAGTGTTCTCAGGAAGGCTGAGTGAGGTTCCTGGGTTTGGGAGGGTGGTCTGTAGCAGGCTATAAACTGGAAGGCAGTTTTACCCACTGTTAGTTGCACATGGATAGTCTCTGAATCTTCGTGCTGTGCCACCAACCTGGAGGTGTGGGTATCTTTGACGAATATTGATACTCCCCCTCCTTTTGTGGTTCGGTCCAAGTTTTGGGGCCGAAAAGCATGGTATGAGGTATAACCTGGTAGTGCTGGGGTGCTCTCGGGAGCCTTGAACCAGGTTTCTGTTACTGCACAGATATCGATGTTCTCCATGCTAAGGAGCGTTTCGAGTGCGTGCATCTTGAGGTTTAGACTTCTGGCATTGAGTAGCATTACTTATTAGTTTCTTATTCCTTGTAATACCTATGGAGGTGGGTTTGTCTTTTGAGCCTTGCCTAAAAAAGGTACTATAGGGGGGGCAAGAGCCTTTGTCAATATCTGAAAACCCAGGGGTGACAGGTGCAAGCCGTCCCTAGCGAAGCATCATGGCTTGTCGAGCATGTCATCCCAGGCTGACAGGCATTGGATCCCCTTTGAATGACACCAATACTTAAGCCAATTGTTGAAATTGATCATCTTGTCTTCATACTGTGGCATCATTCTTGGTGAGGGTAGGATGCTACTCAAGGTCAGGGTCGTACCAGCCTGGGCTACATGCTCAGAGAGCTCCTCTAGGTCTCTTTTCATGTAGTCCAGGGAGGTACTTCTCAGGTCATTCACACCAGCATGGACAATGACTGAGTCATATTTGTACTTGCCTTGGAGTGACCTGAGTGCTTGTGTTATGTGGCGCATCCTAGCGCCCGACAGGCAGCTCACCGTGACCTCCTCCTTGTTCAGCCTGGTGAGCGGGACGTCAGTGTGCCTGACGATAGAGCCACCTATTACAAGTGTATCAGGTGTGTTGTTTAGCCTTAAGGGCTGTGACTGTTCGGCACACTGGCTTTGTGAGCTGTGTTGCACGTGTTTTGTTTTGGGGTAGCGGTTGCTTGGTTTCTGCTTTGGAGGTCTCTGCTGCTTAGGCAGATTTTTATTTAGAGCCTCTGAGTATGTTTTTGTGTGTTTATGTGTTTGGTTTGCTGTCGTGGTAGGTCTATGTGAGACTGGAATTGTAGTGAGTGTGGCTTCCTTCTCCTCCTGACTGGTTACGCCAGTACTGAGTTGAGGGAGCTTAGCCTCCAATTTGGCTATATGGTTGCATCTCTCACATGTGTTGGAATTTGTTGGGAGGAGGAGAGGGTTGTCTGTGTACATGAGGCAGTTGTAACATTGCCTCAAGATTCCCAGATTCACAAGCCGGACCGGACATGCTAGAATAGTATTGGGAATTCCTTTATAATTGAAAAAAAGGACCAGTGGGGAACAAGGTACTCAAGGGGAGTTTGTGAGGGGTGTAGTGCTTTTAATTTTTTAGTGCTGACTTATATAATTGCTTTAGTGAGAAAGTGCCAGGCTTTAGAGTAGGAATAGGGTGTTTATTATGAGAGCTAGATCAGTTCTAAGTGAAAAAGTGAAGAGCAGACTTTGTGGAGCCGAGAATGGTTTAAACCCAATTAAGCGGAGCTGCCCAATGCTGCGCTATGCGCAAAATCGCTCAAAGCTGCACCAAAGCGGGTTTTATACAGGGGGACTTGAAAGAGATAGAAATTGGCACAAAACAGCCAATAGACTATCAGATTCTTGTGCTGGAAACACTCCTCCAGGGATAGATAGGCTGCTCTAAGCTCCCCACTGCCACTGGTGAACAAAGAAGCCTCCCTTTATCCAAGAAAGGAAATGGGCAACACAGGAACTTTCCAAAAGTCCAGAATACAGCAAAGCCTGTATTTGGACTACTCTAGGTCAGGAAAGATGGGAAACAAGGATAATTTTTTTGTTTTTTTTTCTTTTTTGCAACAAACAGCAGGAAAATGTAATAAATATGTAACACAGGATATGTAACACAGGCTAGCGCACTTGAGTGTGTAGCCTCAACAGGTATATGCAACAAACAGGACATACTTTAAAAGTGCAGGTGCAAAAACAACTTTAAACAGTTTAAAACAGTTCAAGAAGCAGAAATACTTGCAGTTTAGCTAGATCGGACAGTTGCCCAGGTAGTAGCAGGAAAAAAACACTTTTATCAGGTTAGCAGTCGCTCTTTTAGCCTCTCTGCTGCTAGCACCACTCTGCAGGACCACGAGGAGCTTGGCTGAGTAGTAACAAGTGCAAAAACCGCGCCAAAGCGGGTTTTATACAGGGGGACTTGAAAGAACTAGAAATTGGCCCAAAACGGCCAATAGACTACCAGATTCTTGTGCTGGGAACACTCCTCCAGGGATAGATAGGCTACTCTAAGCTCCCCACTGCCACTTGTGAACAAAGAAGCCTCCCTTCATCCAAGAAAGGAAATGGGCAACACAGGAACTTTCCAAAAGTCCAGAATACAGCAAAGCCTGTATTTGGACTACTCTAGGTAAGGAAAGACGGGAAACAAGGATAATGTTTTTTTTTTTTTCTTTTTTGCAACAAACAGCAGGAAAATGCAATAAATATGTAACACAGGCTAGCGCACTTGAGTGTGTAGCCTCAACAGGTAAATGCAACAAACAGGACAAACTTTAAATTACAAGCGCTAAAGCTGGCTTTAAAGCAGGGGGTTAGAAAGAGATAGGAAATGGCCCAAAACGGCCAGTAAGCTACAAGTCACTGGGCTGGAACCACTCCCCAAGGGACAGATAGACTGTTCAGAGCTCCCCACTCTCACTGGTGAACAAAGAAGCTTCCTCCTATCCAAATAAGGATATGGGCAACACAGGAGCTATAACACAGCCCAGAGATCAGCAATACCTGAAGACTGGACTATTCTAGTTCAGTAAAGGTGGGAAACAAGGATATTTTTTTTTTTTTTTTTTTTACAAAGTAGCAGAAATTAGGTACAGAAACACAGTAAATGCTTTAATTCGGCTAGCGCACTTGATTGCGTAGCCTACCAGTTAAACTAAGCAAAAACAAACTTTAAAAGTGCAAAATACTCAGAAATACAGACAGGAATGCAATAAAACAACTTTGCAGTTAAAGAAACTTTAGTTAAAGAAACAGAGAAGTCTATATATACAGAAAAGCAGCTAAAACACACAAACACTTCAGATGCAGTGCAACATAGAGCACTTGAGTTGTAGCAATATTAAGGCAATTACAGTTATAATAAATGCTCTGAAATATACTGTATATTTCCAAAATGTTTGAGAAGCACAGTCAGAACACAAGGAGATTCAGGCAAAAAAAAAACATTTTTTTTTTTTTGAAAGGGAAAAAGGAGAAACAGAAGGCCTTCTCAGATGTTCTCTCTGTATTAGGTAGAATGAGCTAATGACACTAGACTGGGAGGAGTGGCACAGATCAGATTTACAGTAGGGGCGGGCAACTGCAAAGCCACCAAGTATAACAATAGCCTACAGACAGTAAGCACTAGAGAAAGCCACAAATGAAAGTTTTTAAACAAAGATTTGTAAAGATACAGAATGCTTTTAACTGCTAATAAATCAGTTACTTGTGCAGATTAGTTAATAGCAATAAAATACACTCAAAGAGAATGCAATTGTTTACATTGCCCTACTCATAAAGACCCAGCTTTGTCTGTCAAATGCTTTCTCCACATCAAGACATACCAACAACAGTGGTGTTTTATTACATTCTGCTTCCCTTTGGATCATCATTGTTCTATTTATATCAAATGTCCCCCCTTCCACAAAACCACATTGATTGGTATCTATCAGTTTGGGCAACACCTTTGCCATTCTTTTAGCTGTCATAGACATAAACACTTTTTAGTCATGGTTTAAAAATAAAATGGGTCTATATGAAGGTGGGTCTGAAGGGTTTTTGCCATCTTTAGGTATTACAGCCACCCCCGGTTTCTTCCACGAAATTAGTGCTTCCCCTCCTTTTAAATACTGTGAAGTAAAACCTTCCAGATATTTATTGCTTTCATCCCTCATAGCTTCCAAACTTCCACAGCAATACTATTTTTTTCTAGAGACTTTCCTGCAGATTGATTGTGTCACCATTTTTATCTCATCTACTCCTATCTCAACTAATTGCTGAGCCTCAGCTACCTCTTTTTAAGTCAATGTGCAGAAAGATTTTGTGCTCTAGAGTTGTCATCATAAACAGTTGCTTAAACTTAGCAGCCATCTTTCTAAAGTCATGCATGTTCTTATTATCTTTTTACCACTCTGGAGTTGCACTTCTTCTTGCCCTGTGAGATCCTCCTTTTCTGCTATACTTTCTAAGCCCCATGTAAATAATTTGTTACTTAACCATAGTTCTCATTTGTCTCATTTTTACTTCATTACCCAGGATTATCTTATTTTTATTGGAGCATGATCTGAAAACAGTTATTAGATGTGTATCATAGTTCTCAATTAAATACACATGTTCCTGAGAAATGTAATTTCTCTAGTATAGCGCAGTTATTGTACCCTGGGTAATAATATGTAAATTCTGTGCAGGTTCCTACTACTGAATTCATGTCTTCCATGCCAAATATTTTCAGAAACCTACCCTCTTCTGTTATTTTCCCTTCTAGGTCCCCCATATACATCCTGACTGTTGCAAATCAAGTTTTAGTCCCCACCTAGAAGTGCTGAAAGCTGATTAGTTCTCCCCAAATTTTCTTAAGCTCCATAATAGCAGTTTTAGGTGGAATATATAAGTACATGTTAGCGTAATCCTCCTCCCATGACAGTAGTCCTTTAGTACCACAAATCTACCATTATTATATTTTCTTTCCTCTTCTAGCACTATTGGAACTCCTTTAGCAATTAATGTAAGTACTCCCTTTTTCTTTTGCATCTGATATTCTGCTGAATATCCATCCTGAAATATTTTATCAAATTTGCATGCTTATTTCTTTCCAAATGTATATTCTGTAGCATTGCTATTTACACTCTGCATCTCTTAATATAATTCAGTAATCTTACCTTTTCCTCTGTATCTGTGAGGCCATTTACATTCCAGAATGATATGGATATCGTAGCTATTATGATAAGTTCTTTTTTCCAGTTATTATTCATGATAGCTTTTCTGAATGTCTGTTTCCACCTTTTGTGCTACATGCACCCACTAATGTTTGGCAGGTTAATCTTTTATAGGCTCATAGATTCATATGAGGTTACTAGGCTAATGGCCCTAGGGCCTTTACAAGCCTAGCCAAGTTCAGCTGTTGTTCCCTTAAGGGTCTAGAGATAATGGTATATGTAAATCTAAATCAGCACCGAATGCCCCTATCCAAGAGGGGCACAGGTGAAACCCCTGGGGTGAGTTTGCGGTTTCCCATCCAATTGCCCAAGTTGCACTTAAAAAGGATTAATGAGAGGCTCTGTTTAACCTTTATTGGAAGTTTATTCCAGAGGGAATGCGACTTCTGCAAAACATACCTCTCTCTCCAGCAAGTCCTGCTGATGTCACATACTAGGTTAAGGTCCCTCGAGCGAGTGAATTGTGTACCATTTGATTTATGAATGTGCAGCATTTCCATCAAGGCAGGAACAGAGGTTGCTCTGTATGCAAGGCACAGGTCATCTGTGAGTAGTCTATACAATTCAGAGTATAGTGGCATTGATTTCAGTCTGTCCACATAAGACATGTACTTAAGAACCTGACTTTTCTTTGTGAGGAACCTTTGAGGTCTCTCCAGTTGCTGCAGATGCCTTTTTAAGTACATACCAAAGGGAGCATTGTACTCTATTATTGGCCTGATGAGGGAAGAGTACAGAGGGGTTATAACCTCTTTTTTTTTTTCTGGAAGCTATGCCCTTGCTTATAAGGTGAGCAGTGTAGAAGGCCTTCTGTACCACCATGGAGATGTAGTGATCAAAAGTAAGGTTGCTGTCAATCTGTGTGCCCAAATCTTTTCCCATTAATTTGGAGCTTAGGGTGTTAATATGGTAAAATCTCCAGGGACATCGCCTTTGCCAAAGGGGACGATAATGCATTTTTTGCATGGAGTTTGACTATGACTTTGGCACCAGTCACTGGTTTGCTTAAGTCATTCTTGTAGAATGTTGACATCATATGGGGACTCAATGACCGCTCCCAGTCTGCAGTCATCAGCAAACTTTGTCAGCCACAGACTTTCTGTTTTTGCCTGTACTTCTGAGAAATAGATTCCGAACAATAGGGGCCCCAGCACCAGGGATATTTGTAGTTAGCTTTAGAGAACTTTACAAGATGTTTTGTTTGCTTGTTCAAGCTGAGAAGGGCATGCTTCCAATTCTGAGAGTTTTCTATCTTGCTCTTAAACAGCAATTTCTTCCTGTTTTTATATAATTTGTTTACCAGGGAGGGCTGCACACTTGTGGTGGTGCACCATTCTGCCATGTTGGTGAGTACCCAAGTCTACAATGTTTGGACCCCTTATGGGGGTGCCAACTATTTGTTCCAAGGCATTTGAGTTAAGGAAGTTTTTTCTTGTCATCTCCATTTGAACCTATGCTGCATTTCTCAAGACTCTTTGTTTTAATGAAAATCCTCAAAGAATCAAACATGACCCCAGAACCTGTCAACTTAAAACACACACAAAACGATGCACATCTTAAAATAATGAAGTTTAAACCTTCTGTTAGGAGTAGTTGGCCCAAATCAACAGCTGCACTCATAGGCATTACCAAACTTAAAATTAAGGTTATCCATGCTAAAGCTCATGATACAGTCTGTGCTGCCACTTATTCTAACACCTGCCTGTTCTTTTTTATCTCTGTTCCCCTCCCAGATGTGGTAAACAGCTTATATACTTTCAGAAAACATTAACTTTTAGCATTAGAAGAGTGTAAAGGGTATCTTTAAATACAATTAAAGTATACACTGTTCTAGTAAATGCACTGAAATATTTAGGCTATCAGGGAAGCTGCTGTATCTTATTCTATTTCAATAATTTCAAGCTTTATTATTATTTTTTTATGAGCTGCTTGCCCTTGTACCATTTTGTCTTGCATCTCCCTCAGCAAACAAGATTTATTGTTGACACCTGTAGTCCGCTTGTCTCAATGGAAACATAACAGAATGTATGTACAACTGCCCGTCACCTGCATACTTCTCAACTTGCACTGAAAATGTATTTGCTAAAGGAAAAACACATTCACCATGTTTTCTTATTTTTCAAACTCATATGCTTACAGAAAACACTTGTTCATAGATTAGGGCATTAATCCAGACATTCACCCATGCAGAAGTAAGAGAAATTATTTCAGATCTAAATATGTTATAATTAGTGCACCTTTACACTCCATCCCCCACCCCAGCAGCCCAAGATTACACCATATTAACTTAAGTATGGTTTTGTCCAGCATTTCCTTTTTTTTACATTTTAATGCCTTAAACTAAAAAACTACTTGTTTACTTTAGCGTCTTTATCACATACAGCAATCACTGAAAAGACTCAACTCCTTGGATATCCTTGACTATATACTTCACAAATCTACTTTGCTGTACAACATGCAATTTATATCATGAAATGTAAATACTGATAAGAACAACAATTGTTTTACTTAGTTACTTTTGTTTTCCTTTTAGTATGCTTCTAAATACTAATGACATAAAGGGGGGTATATGCTTTTCAGTCCAGCCAGAAGTTTATCAAAGTCAAAAAGTCCAATTGTTCCCAGCCACGTTTTCTTGGAAAGGCATATTTCACAAATGTGATTGAGACATTATAATCTCACATTTATTCACTAATGTCAGTGTTGATGTTTTTTTTTTTTCCTGTTCATCTCCATCTTCCAGCACCAGACTCTGGTTCACGTTTAAGGTACTCCCGAGTCTTCCAGTCAACTCCTGTGCTTTTTTCTCTCTCAAGCATTTTCATTTGGAACATTGGAAAAGGTTTCAATGGCAGAGTCCCTATGAGCTTTACCACCAGAACAATGAGAAGCAGAGTCCTCTACTGTTTAATGGCTTATTTTTTGTTGGGCAGACTTTTATATTTTAGCTTGTTCTGCATCAAAAAATGCCTTTGATTCTCCAGGAAAAATATATTGAATATAGTTGGATACAGCAACTTGAATCTCACATCTGCCTCCCAACATTCATTGATTGCTGGGATAAATTTATTTCTCTTTTCCTGGTGTACAGTGCGTAATCATTTTCTATAAACACTTTACTGGCTCCATTTTTTCATACTTTGCTTGCCTGCCACAATTTTGTTAGGATCATCTCTTTCTGATAGTATGATTGAGTCTTTACCATTAAAGGTCTTGTCTGGTTTCTCATGGTCAAGTTTTGAGCATACACTCACTCTATATGCCCTTTCAGTGAAAAAATCCTGCCGTGGAATACCAGTCCAGTTGCTTACTTGTGTTTTCTATAACATTAATACAGTCTGTTCCTTCCAGTTTTTCCAGTACAGCAGAAAATCTTAGGTTTTCCCTACATGCTCTGTCCTTTTTCGAACATCTCTTCTTTAGCAGTCTCGTACTCTGCCAGCCTTTTCTTTATTTTGACCTTTGTTCTTTGCAGTTTTATCAGTTCATCTGAATAGCTGTTTAAAGCTTTTTCTGGAATACCACTGGTAATGGGTCTGCCTTTTGATATCTAAGTAGATGTACTCCTTCAGTGGTTCATTTATTTAAATCATCTGTGTGTGCATTTGATTTATTTTTTTGTACCAAAGTTGGAGCTTGAACTGCTTTGTTGAATGCAGGATTCTTCCCAGCCAGTCTGTGTCCATGTTTTCTAGTCGATTTTTTCAGGCTCTTTAAGTTTCTTCTTTGCTGGAATCCAAGCAGTGTACTTAATAGCCAGTAACTGAATTTTACTAAAGCTGGCATAATTACTAGCCTCTCTCTTTCTTTTTCACTGTGGGAGAGTTGAAATGAAGCTGTTGATCAGTGTGCAGACATATTGGAAATCCTTGTACGTCACCATCTTATAAAGTTTTTCTGTAGTTTGGATGAGACAGTCATCCGAGGTCCATCCACTTGAGTTGTTGGTAGCTCAGGTCAATGTAAGACATCCAGTGGCACCTATCAGAAGAGTAGAGGGAAGTTCCCGATGCCCTAATCAGATTTCCCATAGTAGTATAAATTAATAACTGAGGTTTTCCTCAAAAAGTTTATTCACCAGCCTAGTGGGATTAACCTGGTCAACAAAGGAAGTAAAATAAATAAATAAATGTCGCACACCATAACAGGATGTAGTTTTGCCAGACAGAGAGGCACCTTGCACATGTGGACTGCGTTAGCCATGGAATGTAGAATAACTACAGTTATGTAATGCCTCACCTGAGGGCACATTGCGCGTCTCTTGGGTAATATTTTTAGAAGCGTAAAAGAGTTTCTTTGTTTGAGTTAACATTCTGTCAAATCTTGCTTGCTTGTTTTTGCAGAGCCCTCACAAACCTGCTTGTCTACATTTTGCTCCCTACTGAAGAGGATGAAAATGGAACATTTTCTATGTACAGGGTATGAATGGCTTACTGCTTAGCATTAGTAATGGCCTCATTCTGGAAACGTGCAGGTCTGGGGTTTTTGTATCACTATTTGCATATTACGCAACTGAAAGCAAATACGTGAACGTTTTTGTTTCTCTACCATGCCAGGAAATAAGGCTTGCCACACTTTTGTTCTGGCTCAAACCTGTGAAGTGAAATAGATACTTTAAAAATGTTTGCATTTTTTGCACGTAAGAAAAAGAAGGTAAGATGGTTGGTATTCTATTATGCTAAGACAGTGAGAGCATCACATTATTTTATAAGCCTCGTCACACTTTTTTAATTTATTTTTTGTACTTATATTGAAGCAAAGTAAAGACACCCAAAGTGTTTCTCTGTTGGGTGCAGGTAAGTCATTATAACTTTCCTATCTGTGAAAGGTGTTTTTTTTTTTCCCTACTTATGACTGATGTGTACATTTCTATATCACTATATATCTGTAAATATTTATATCTCAAATATATATATATATAAAATATACATATATATATATATATATATATATATATATATATATGTGTATGTATATATATATATATATATATATATATATATATATATATATATATATATATATATACCCACATACTTCTATTTACCGAAAGGCCGAAATACTGACAAGACCACTGGTAATGGGTCTGCCTTTTGATATCTAAGTAGATGTACTCCTTCAGTGGTTCATTTATTTAAATCATCTGTGTGTGCATTTGATTTATTTTTTTGTACCAAAATACAACGCCGAGATGAAAACCACGAAACATGGAGTCATGAGTGAGGGAAGCATTCACAGGCAAGTAAATACTTGCCTACTGCGAGGATTATGCTTTTTCTCCACTGTAGTGCGATCCCGGAGTTGGTATATATAGTTAGGGTGGCAAAAGCCCCCCACCTAGGTGGGTTTTGGGTGGTACATTGTTAGTTATTGTTGTTTTAGGCAAGTATTCACTTGCCCTGTGCATACTTACCTGATTCGTAATTCTGTGTTTCGTGATTTTTGTTTTGGCATTGTGGTCTTCTGTATTTCGGCCTTTCGGTAAATAAAAGTAGACCCATATATACACACATATACACATGCACACACATGTGCCCTTAGACATCTATTCCTAAAAAAGTGCCTCTTCAGTTATGTTTTCACTTCCACACAGTCTCTAAAATTAGTGAGCTGTCTCCAAGTTATTCTGGTTGTAGTTCTTATCCAGACCTCAGTCCCATCTCTCTCTCTGATATAGGCACTTCAGTTGGTGTCCTGTCCACCAAGCAGCCCATTTTGGGATTACGTATACCAATCCTCCAGGTCATCCTTCCATAGTTGGAGGTTCACCTAGAATTAACTGTTTGTGGCCCTCGCCTGCTGCTACTGTATTGATTTTTATCCAGCCTTACTCACACCTAAAGGTACTTTCCTCAGATAGTACCCACTCTACTATACCTGACCTCTCTTCCACAGATTCTGATAACCATGGATGGACAATTTCCTATGGTTTCTCCTGCTAGTCTGGTTGATATGGGCATCCTAAGACAGTGTAACAACTGCCTCATGTACACGGACAACCCTCTATTTCTACCACCTACGAACATAGAGATGCAGTCAAATACGGATACAGCATTAATGGAGCTGGGAACCGCTGATGTAAATACGGATACAGCACTAACGGAGCTGGGAACAGCTGATGTAAGGCCAGGAATTGAATACAGATACAGCATTAATGGAGCTGGGAACAGCTGATGTAAGGCCAGGAATTGAATACGGATACAGCATTAATGGAGCTGGGAACAGCTGATGTAAGGCCAGGAATTGAATACAGATACAGCATTAATGGAGCTGGGAACAGCTGATGTAAGGCCAGGAATTGAATATGGATACAGCATTAATGGAGCTGGCAACAGCTGATGTAAGGCCAGGAATTGAGTACGGATACAGCATTAATGGAGCTGGGAACAGCTGATGTAAGGCCAGGAATTGAATACGGATACAGCATTAATGGAGCTGGGAACAGCTGATGTAAGGCCAGGAATTGAATACGGATACAGCATTAATGGAGCTGGGAACAGCTGATGTAAGGCCAGGAATTGAATACGGATACAGCATTAATGGAGCTGGGAACAGCTGATGTAAGGCCAGGAATTGAATACGGATACAGCATTAATGGAGCTGGGAACAGCTGATGTAAGGCCAGGAATTGAATACGGATACAGCATTAATGGAGCTGGGAACAGCTGATGTAAGGCCAGGAATTGAATACGGATACAGCACTAACGGAGCTGGGAACAGCTGATGTAAGGCCAGGAATTGAATACAGATACAGCATTAACGGAGCTGGGAACAGCTGATGTAAGGCCAGGAATTGAATATGGATACAGCACTAACTGAGCTGGGAACAGCTGATGTAAGGCCAGGAATTGAATACGGATACAGCATTAATGGAGCTGGGAACAGCTGATGTAAGGCCAGGAATTGAATACAGATACAGCATTAATGGAGCTGGGAACAGCTGATGTAAGGCCAGGAATTGAATACGGATACAGCATTAATGGAGCTGGGAACAGCTGATGTAAGGCCAGGAATTGAATACGGATACAGCATTAATGGAGCTGGGAACAGCTGATGTAAGGCCAGGAATTGAATACGGATACAGCATTAATGGAGCTGGGAACAGCTGATGTAAGGCCAGGAATTGAATACGGATACAGCATTAATGGAGCTGGGAACAGCTGATGTAAATACGGATACAGCACTAACGGAGCTGGGAACAGCTGATGTAAGGCCAGGAATTGAATACGGATACAGCATTAATGGTGCTGGGAACAGCTGATGTAAGGCCAGGAATTGAATACAGATACAGCATTAATGGAGCTGGGAACAGCTGATGTAAGGCCAGGAATTGAATACGGATACAGCATTAATGGAGCTGGGAACAGCTGATGTAAGGCCAGGAATTGAATACGGATACAGCATTAATGGAGCTGGGAACAGCTGATGTAAGGCCAGGAATTGAATACAGATACAGCATTAATGGAGCTGGGAACAGCTGATGTAAGGCCAGGAATTGAATACAGATACAGCACTAACGGAGCTGGGAACAGCTGATGTAAGGCCAGGAATTGAATACAGATACAGCACTAACGGAGCTGGGAACAGCTGATGTAAGGCCAGGAATTGAATACAGATACAGCACTAACGGAGCTGGGAACAGCTGATGTAAGGCCAGGAATTGAATACGGATACAGCACTAACGGAGCTGGGAACAGCTGATGTAAGGCCAGGAATTGAATACAGATACAGCATTAATGGAGCTGGTAACAGCTGATGTAAGGCCAGGAATTGAATACAGATACAGCATTAATGGAGCTGGGAACAGCTGATGTAAGGCCAGGAATTGAATACAGATACAGCATTAATGGAGCTGGGAACAGCTGATGTAAGGCCAGGAATTGAATACGGATACAGCATTAATGGAGCTGGGAACAGCTGATGTAAGGCCAGGAATTGAATACAGATACAGCATTAACGGAGCTGGGAACAGCTGATGTAAGGCCAGGAATTGAATACGGATACAGCATTAATGGAGCTGGGAACAGCTGATGTAAGGCCAGGAATTGAATACGGATACAGCATTAATGGAGCTGGGAACAGCTGATGTAAGGCCAGGAATTGAATACGGATACAGCATTAATGG
Source organism: Protopterus annectens (assembly GCF_019279795.1). Classification (NCBI taxonomy): domain Eukaryota; kingdom Metazoa; phylum Chordata; order Ceratodontiformes; family Protopteridae; genus Protopterus; species Protopterus annectens. Next base: position 1,354,270,644 of record NC_056747.1, read on the forward strand.
AGCTGGGAACAGCTGATGTAAGGCCAGGAATTGAATACGGATACAGCACTAACGGAGCTGGGAACAGCTGATGTAAGGCCAGGAATTGAATACAGATACAGCACTAACGGAGCTGGGAACAGCTGATGTAAGGCCAGGAATTGAATAATTGCACCAAGTAGATGTAACAAGTTATTTGATTCCAAAACAAACGAAGCCACACGGTATAACACAAGCTTTTGTCCCTGCTCAGTCAGGAACGTCTTCAGAGTGAATTAGTTTCTAAAATCAACCTCATTTAAATACAATCATAAAACATGCCCCCCTTCCCTTACATATCTAATTAAAACATACTTACAAAATAAATAAATATCAACAACTAAATACTGATACAATTGATAGAATAACTAAGTAAGTAATAAAATGTAAAACATCCTAATATCTTTTATATAAAATGTTAAATACTTTTATATAAAATACTGTATAATTCATCTCTCCAGAGCTTTTAATTTTAAAAAACATACAAGTGAAAAACAATCATTTAACCCTTGCCATTGTAGGGAGTTCGTTCTTAGTTCCCATAAGGCTTTTTGCTTTTCTAATATTAATGGCCATGGACCACCCCTTTACATCTTGTATAATTACTTCTAATATTATAAATTTAAAAGTATGATCAGGATAGTCCATATTATGTCTGGCTAGAGCATTTGTTTCCTTTCTATTCTTTATGTCCCTTACATGTTCATAAATTCTACTCTTTAATTTTCCCTCTGTTTTACCTATATAAAACAGGGTACTTGCGTATCATCGCAACCACATTCCTAACCCGATATAATTCCTGCAGTGACCGCAAAACAAGTTTATGTTAAAGGCAGAAGGGTTGTGTAAGGTCATTATTACTCTTGTATCACCTTGATTCTGAAACAAAAATAGGAATAGAGGCAAAAATCTTCTTCCTTGTTAGCGTCCTTTAGCAGCGTGACTTATTGAGAAAAAGTATATGGCTGCTTTTACAGATGTCGTTGGTGGTGCGGCATTTGGAGCTGTACTTAATCATGAGAAGGTAAAGTACAGGTGTTGCTGGCTTACTTTGTCGAACAAGCTGCACTCATTTCCCTCAGCACCACCCTTTTTCTTCTCTTTTGTGACTGCTAGTTCGCTTCCGTGATTACTGAAGAGGAAGTAAAGGTATCCCAATGCTTGTTCATGGCAGCGACCTTGACACTCGTCCTAACAGGTACAGAACAGGGTTCAAATAATTTTATGGCTTGTTTTGCATTGCTACAACCCTACCATTTCACTGAACAAGGGAAAAAAATAAAAGTTAATCTGTCTATTTCGCACTTTTTTTTTTTTAACCATAAATGTGCAACTAGACAGTAACCCATTTTTCAACAAAGACTCATGGAGAAAAGCTCCACAATGAGTTCAATGTTAGAGTCGGTGATTCCATTTTTTTTTAAATATTTTTTCTGTCTAAGTTTTACTGTTATCCAACGAGGCTGTAATTCATGGCTATATAGAGTTCTTCACAGAAGGGGGGGTTTCTTTTCTGATTACAAAATGAGTTAAGTGAGTTGTTCGGGAATGTGGTTGTGAGAATACTTAAGTACAAACAGGGACATTTTGTGCAAACTGCTCAGTACACTACTTTCTCTGGTACATGTACATCTGTTAGTCATTTTCACTGTTATATTATTAATATTAAGGGAACTACCCTCCTATATATAACCACAATAACTACATGAACCACATTTTTTCATGTATCCCTTTTGTGGGTCCGAGTGTGAGTGTGTGTTCTAAAATGTTTTTTTATGGTTCTACCTTTTTTGTACACAATGATAGGAGATTCACATACTATTTGTCTGGTATCTTTATTATTGGTCAATACCACCCAATTCTTAAATAAAATATCAGCAAGGTTCTTACTGCTGTTATTAAAAATTATAATAAGTGCACTACAAAAATTCTTTTCGTCTCATGTCTGAATACTCAAATCTGTTTCATTAAAGTAAGACTGAACTTCAGTACTGTTAACAACACTATCTATCCGGCTTGTATCATCTTGTTGTCCTTGATACAATAAGGGCTTAAAATGACCCCTCTCCCGTTTATTCACTACTTCTAACATCACCTCGTTAATCAAGGAACTAGGGTACCCTCTCTTCTGAAACATATCTTTAAGATTATCACACTCATCCAGAAAACTCTCAAAGTTGAACACCATCTGTGCAGCCCTTGCAAATTGGCCTTTGACCATGGCTTTCTTTTGTTTAAATGGATGAGAACTACTAAAATGTAAAAAACTGTTTGAGTAGGTTGGTTTCCGATAAATCTCTGATTTAAACACCTTGGATACCTTATCTTCTCACATCAAGGTATGAAATTTTATCCACCTCCACATTATGTGTGAATCTTAAAAAAGGGGTACAGTCATTTAAATATTCAATAAACTCTGGTATGGTCTCACCCGGGCCCTCCCAATACATAAAAATATCATCCAAAAATATCATATAGCATGTACAATGGGAGAAGTAAGTTGAGTTAAACAAATGCTTTTTCTCCCGTTGTAACATAACTATATTAGCATATGTTCCCCCCCCCCCCCACAGGCTGAGCCCATTCAGACTCCTCCTGTTTGCAAAAAGTACTCTTTATCAAACAAGATAAAATTGTTATATAAGACAATACTTGATAAATGTTCAAAGGTGTATATTTTTATCTGTGGCACATTCTTTTCCAAGAGATATTCACAAAACCATTCTACCCCTATATTATGGGGTATGACAGTATAAAGATCTTTTACATCAATGGTAATGAAGTAACACTTTCAGTGTACTTTAATAAATGTATTCTCTGTAGAAAATCCCACAAATCTTTACATAAACTATTCTCTTCTGAAACAAAATATCCAAATACTTTGCTATAGGTTGTATAATTGAACCACGAGTGTCTACAATAGGTGTCATGGGGTAATCTTTTAAATCTTTATGCAGTTTAGGTAAACCAAACATACAAGCAGCCTTAGGATGGGGTACTAACATAAAGTTCAGTTCTTCTATGGAAATGCAACCTTCTATGAAAAGGTCATTGATTTCATTTTTTTATTTTCCTTAATGCACCGTTTAATTCATTTAATGAAACGTTTTTGTAAGAACAACCTTCTAATCTATTTTTCCTTTTCATATTATAAAGTTCCATACTCATAATCGCAATCCCGCCCCCCTTGTCTGGGTGCATAATCCTAATCACCCTATTCCCTTGCATAGATCTAAGGAATTCATTTTCTTCACTAGATAAGTTATAGGGTACATTCATAGGATTATGGGTTCCTAAACTGCAAAGGTCTATCTCACAGAGACTTTCAAACAACTATAGGGAGGGATGAACAAGGGGGATACTAGATGCATACAAGGGATTTCTTGTATGCTCTACATTATGAAACAACATATTTAGGTTCAATTTTCTGACGTATAGTTTCAGATCTACTTGTATTCAATTTTTGCTCAGGTACAAATGAAAGATCCTTTGAAAAAATATCACATAATTCCGGACTACCAGATACATCAGAATAATTGAACATTTTAAAGTCTTTAGTAAAATTTTCCGAAATTACAGGGGTATGGCCTAGAAGTTATTTCCAGGCACAGTTTCTCCCTCTGTAGTTCCCTCTGCTATTTCCCCTCTGGTAATTGTAGTTGCCTCTCACTCCCCAGTTTGATTGAGGGGCTTCCTGTTGAAATGAGTCATGGTTGTTCCTGGCTCTTCGGTGTTCCGAATGCCTCAATGGTGGGATCTCTTCCTGTTGATCAAAAAAATCATTATTACAGTCATTGTCAGTGGTTGCCGGATTATTCCTATGCCTATTGGCCCAAACTTGTGATCGTGGTGGTTCTGGATAGGTAGAATTATTAGCATAGGCCACTCTGGCTCTCTCTCTTTTTTTTTTTTTATATACTTTCCAACTGGTTTTCAATACTTTTAAAAATACAGTTGTATTCATATAAATTATTTGTATGTAGTGCATCATTAACAGTAATTTTATCCAAATCCTCTGCTTCTTAAAGTTGTGATATCAGCTTGGTTATGCTTGGTCACCAGCTCCATGTACTCGAAGCCATGGTGATCAAACATATTTAGTAATTCATTATGGAAAGATGAACTACAAACCAAGCCTGTAGGAAAACGCCACATTCTAAGCTCTTTGGGCACTATTTTAAGGAATAAACATTCTTTAAAGTACATGCTCTCCATTTGTAACTTCTTGATCTTTAAAAGCAAACTATCTAATTTTTGCAGGTTATTGAAACAGTTGTCACTTACAGTATTTGTTTCATTACCAGACAAAAAACTTGGGTCCACATGCAGCCATTCATTAATATTAACGGCTTCTTGTCTCACTGCAAAGCCGTTTATCCTGCCTGAATTCCGGTCATTCACGTTGTAATTCATTTCCCATTGTTCTGTTGAAATTAGTGGCCTGAAACCTTCAGCATTCAGCCCATTTTGATGCCCAGAAATGAGCCATTGTGTTCTGCTGCCTGCTTGAGTTCTGGGGGCGTGCTCTTCCTGTTCAACCAAGGAAGTAGACATAGTATTCAGTTCCAAATGCCTTCGTTTGGGGAATATCCAGCCATTGAGTTAAATTGCCAATTGAGCAATTTAGCTCAGCTAATGTTTGACTGAAAAGCATCAGTGAATCTACCTCCTCAGTGCCAGAAGCCATCAAACTAATCCAAAAAGCACAAAAATAAACCAAATACAGATACAGCACTAACGGAGCTGGAGAACAGCTGATGTAAGTCCAGGAATTGAATAATTACACCAAATAGATATAACACAAGTTATTTTATTCCAAAAAAAAAAAAAAACAAATCCACATGTTTAACACAAGCTTTCGTCTCTGCTCAGTCAAGAACTTCTTCAGAGTGAATTAGTTTCTGAAATCAACCTCATTTAAATAGCAAACAGTCGTAAAACACGCCCCCTTCTCTTACATAGCTAATTAAAACAGAGATGCAGTCACATTAAGAACCTAGAATCCTTGCTGTCTCAATCGCAACCCAGTACATTTGACACTGAGAAGGTTGTCTGCGCAAACACTATTAACACCACACCTCTAACACCACCCACATCTGTACAACACACTCCTACATATGTGGGGGTTCTCAACAAAAACATACCTAAACAAAAGAGACCTCTGAAGCAAAAACACACATGCACATCATAACCCACAGTACCAAGCATCACACACAGTACACACATTTGTGTCTCACAGCCTCTAAGGCCCAACCACAAGCCCAACATACTAGTCATAGGAGACTCTATCGTGAGAGACACAGATGTGCCCCAAGTCACAGTAAGTTGCTTGTCAGGTGCTAGACTCCACCATGTCACGCATGCACTCAAGTCTCTTAACAGTTAATGTTATGGTTCATGTTGGTGTGAATGACTTGAGACGTACCTCTCGACTATATGAAGAGAGACATGATTGAGCTCACCGAATATGTGTCCCAGGCAAGTATGTCCCTAGCCTTAAGCAGCATCCTGCTGTCACCCAGAATGATACCTCAATACAAACAGAAAATGATTGACTTTAACAATTAGCTTAGATTCTGGTGTCATTCCAGGGGGATCCAGTACCTGACAGCCTGGGAGGACATGATTGACAGACCAAAATGCTTTGCCAGAGATGGCCTTCATCTGTCTCCCCTGGGCTTTAAGCTTCTTGCAAAGGCTCTTGCCTCCCCCATAGTGCCTTTTTTTAGGCAAAGTTATGAGCACAAAATTACCAACATGAAAAATTCTTATAAATGAAATTTAAAGATCATGCTGCTAAACGCTAGGAGTCGTACCTCTCAACTGTCTGTGATTTTCAGACGTCCCTGATTTTGACTCAAATTTTAGCTCTGTCCCTCTTAATCCTTCCTAAAACTAGTGACTTTTGGAGGAAAGGTGGTGAATTATACTTAATGAATAATGACAATAGTTAAGAGTTATAGACTTCTTTTACTTCAGAAAATGTGTATTAATTCATATGCTCTAATTCTGTCAATGTTTCAAGTTAACAGCACTAATATTTTAAGTGTCCCCGATTTTTTCTTGACTTGTCCCTGATTCTGTTGAAATTTGTCCCCGATTGGTTGAGAGGTCTGCTAGGAGTCTTAGCATGAAACTGCACTCATTGCAAGCATTCCTTGCTCTGGAAGATGCTGACATTTGTGCACTCACTGAAACCTGGTTCAAAGTTGTGGAGAGCACCCCAGCCTTACCAGGTTGGTTACTCATTCTACCATACTTTCAGACCCCAAATGGAGGGCTACAAAGACAAAGGGAGGTGGAGTTTCAATATTTATCAAAGACATACAACCTCCAGGCTGGTCAAACGGTACAGCACACAGGACAAAATACCTATTCAAATCATAGCGAGCTACAGACCCCCAACCATGACTCAGGATGCCCACACCACCTGTCTGGACTTAATTGAATCCATCAAGATTCAGCCCTCTACCCTGATCCTGGGTGACTTTAAGTACCCAACCATAGAGTGGAAGACCTATTTTAGCCCATACATGAATGCTCAGAGATTCCTCGACTTCGTCAATGCATTGGATCAGCTGGTTGACACCCCTATGAGAGGTGAAAATATCCTGGACCTGGTCCTAACCAACATGAGTAGCCACTGTAGCACTCCTACAGTGTCATCTTCCTTGGTAAGATCCGACCATAAAGCGATCACTTTTGAAGTCACCATCTCCCCTGACCCCCCCCCCCCCCAATCAGGGTCAAATGAAAAAATGTTTACAAAGCTGACTGCAATCTCCTCAGAGCAGGTATAAGCAGCTTCACAGCCACCATCACTTCAGTTGGAACTAGCACTAATATCCAAGCCTACACCAAAAAACTATATGAGCACCTACACAATATGGACTCAGCAATACCTGACAGGACCAAATCATCTTCCTCAAGGAAGAGTAAACCTGCCTGGTGGACAGCAGCAATAAACAGACTCTATAATAAAAGGAATAAATTGCTGTCCAGGGTCACGAAGGAGCAGGTGCCAAGTTGGAGGCGATTTCTCCTTTGTCTAAACAAGCAAATAGGGTCACTGGTGAAATCCCCTAAGGCGAACTTCGAGTCCAAATTGGCCACATCCACAAAGGACAGTCACAAGGCCTTCTTCACATATGTCCACAATCTCAAAGGCAGCACCTAAATCTGCTCTGAACTGGTGGTCAATAACACCACATACAGAAACACCATAGATATAGCCAACCTGCTGGCAGACAGGTTCAGTGAAAACTTCACCCCCCTGTCCCCCATCAGTAAACCAGGACATCCCAAGCACCTGCCCCCCTCCCCTCATCACCAGGGAGCAGGTCCTTAATTCTCTCTCAAAGGCAAAAAATAGTCTCCATGGGACCCAATAACATTCCTGGCTGTATCCTACATGAACTTGGACATGAGCTGTCAATCCATTAGACACCCTATTCAACCAAAGCCTGAGCACCGGCTTCATCCCAGCTGAATGGAGGACAGCCGCTGTCATCCCTCTATACAAAGGTGGAGCATCCACTGACCCAAGCAATTATAGGCCCATCAGCCTAACTAGCCTGAGATGCATGACCATGGAACACATTTTCATGGACCTTATAAACAAGGACATTCGCAACCTCCAAACGCTTGACCCCACACAGTTCGGTTTTGTCAAAGGGAGTTCTTGCCTGTTAAACTTGGTCGACTTCTTTGAAACAGTCACCAAAGCCATGTACAAGGAGAAGACTGTGCACACCACCTACCTTGACATAGCCAAAGCTTTTGATACTATTCCCCACTCTGGCATAATAGATAAACTATCCCAGCTAGGCATCGACCCATATGTTACCCAGATGGGTAGCTAACTGGCTCACTGATAGAACCCACTCAGTCAAAGTAGGGGAAGCCACCTCTAGTAGTAGACCCGTAACAAGCAATGTACCCCAAGGATCGATCTTGGGGCCTCTACTGTTTGGGATATACTTTTCTGAGGTACAAGCCAAAGCCAGTGGTCTGTGGCTGACCAAGTTTGCAGATGACTGCAAGCTGGGCGCTGTCTTAAATTCCCCTAGATGTGAACATCCACCAAGAGGGCCTTACCCAGACTTATTGGTGCCAGAAGCATGGCCTCAAACTGAATGCCAAGAAATGCATCATTATCCCCTGTGAGGAAAATGTCATCTGCACTAATTATCACATTAATAACAACATACTAAGCACGCAATCAGTTGTGAGGGACTTAGGCACCCAGGTTGATAGCAACCTGAATTTTTGACCACCATGTTGCCTCCATTGTACGGAAGGCTTTCTACATGGCTCAACTCATATATGAGGGTATTTCATCCAGGAACAAGGAGATTATAACATCCCTTTACACCTCCCTTATCAGACCCATTATCGAGTACAGTGCCCCCTTGCCCAGCACATGCAACAGTTAGAGAGACCACAGAGGTTCCTGACCAGGAAAATCCAAGATCTTCAGCACCTATCCTATGCAGACAGGCTAAAAGTCCCGTCCGTCTACTCAGTCTCATACAGACTTCTCAGAGGTGACTTGTGTCTGGCATACAGGGCCATTTCAGACCCAGCCTTGATGAGTTGCTGCGTATACTTATGTACTAGGAAGACAGCAAGGAGTGAATAAGATTTAAATCACATATCCTAGCAAGGATTTATAGGCCAGGAATAACTTCTGAGCTGGCTGCTTTGATTGTCAGAAGATGGCACATCATCCAGGCTTTAAAAAACCTGATTTTAGTGCCTTTCACAGAGTGGCTATTTAAATGTGTTGCTATGTACGTTTTTGGGCCACGGCTAAAATCATGCAATGTATTTAATTAGACTTTGGTTATTTTGCACTGCATAGCTAAGTACTCTGACAGCAGTCCCCTGTGTAAGGTTTATGCTGTCTGTAGCTAGGTACTTAGTATTGTTACTCTGGAAAATAATTACTAAGAAATTACTCACCGACCAGAGGACTCCATTTATATCCAGAATAATGCATTAACTGTTTCAGTGCTTTAAGGTCAAGTAATTAAACTCAGTATGCTGTCCCCATTAGAGAGTTTTAAGGGAATGTTAAAATCCATGCTGAGAAGTTTTAGGAAGATGGTATGTAGTATTGTATGATAAAAGTACCACATGTCTTACAAGTCTCATCAGCAAAGCCATGGAACATATTATAACAGACCTAATAAACTCTGATGTCAAGAATCTTGTTATATTTGATCCCCAACAGTTTGACTTTGTGAAGGGTAGGTCCTGTCTGTTTCATCTGTTAAATTTCTTCAGAACAGTTACAGAGGCTTGCACTCCATGAGGCATATCATGACTTGGCTAAGGCCCTTAACACCTTTCCCCATGCTGACTTTATACAAAAGCTAAATGCTTTAAAAATCAACACATATGAGCAAATGTGCATTACGAACTGACTAAAAGAACCCACACAGTGGGAGCTGCAAGTACTTCATCAGAAAGTGTGAAGGTTGCCAGTGGTGTCCCTCAAGGCTTGATGCTGGACCTATCCTGTTTGGCATTTACTTTTCAGATCTCCAAAGTGCGAGCCAAGACCCCTGGCTAATGAAATATGCAGGTGATTGCAAAATGAAGGTTGCTATTAAGTCACCCTATGACGCCTTAATATTGCTGAATGAACTCGTTCTACTAAATTCTTGGTGTACTAAAAGTAGGCACAAACTAAATACTAAAAAGTGTAGCAGTGTACTAAAAGTGGGCACAAACTAAATACTAAAAAGTGTAGCAGTGTACTAAAAGTGGGCACAAACTAAATACTAAAGTGTAGCAGTGTACTAAAAGTGGGCACAAACTAAATATTAAAAAGTGTAGCAGTGTACTAAAAATGGGCACAAACTAAATACTAAAAAGTGTAGCAGTGTACTAAAAGTGGGCACAAACTAAATATTAAAAAGTGTAGCAGTGTACTAAAAGTGGGCACAAACTAAATACTAAAAAGTGTAGCAGTGTACTAAAAGTGGGCACAAACTAAATACTAAAAAGTGTAGCAGTGTACTAAAAGTGGGCACAAACTAAATACTAAAAAGTGTAGCAGTGTACTAAAAGTGGGCACAAACTAAATACTAAAAAGTGTAGCAGTGTACTAAAAGTGGGCACAAACTAAATATTAAAAAGTGTAGCAGTGTACTAAAAGTGGGCACAAACTAAATACTAAAAAGAGTAGCAGTGTACTAAAAGTGGGCACAAACTAAATACTAAAAAGTGTAGCAGTGTACTAAAAGTGGGCACAAACTAAATACTAAAAAGTGTAGCAGTGTACTAAAAGTGGGCACAAACTAAATATTAAAAGTGTAGCAGTGTACTAAAAGTGGGCACAAACTAAATACTAAAAGTGTAGCAGTGTACTAAAAGTGGGCACAAACTAAATACTAAAAAGTGTAGCAGTGTACTAAAAGTGGGCACAAACTAAATATTAAAAAGTGTAGCAGTGTACTAAAAGTGGGCACAAACTAAATACTAAAAAGTGTAGCAGTGTACTAAAAGTGGGCACAAACTAAATATTAAAAAGTGTAGCAGTGTACTAAAAGTGGGCACAAACTAAATACTAAAAAGTGTAGCAGTGTACTAAAAGTGGGCACAAACTAAATACTAAAAAGTGTAGCAGTGTACTAAAAGTGGGCACAAACTAAATATTAAAAAGTGTAGCAGTGTACTAAAAGTGGGCACAAACTAAATACTAAAAAGTGTAGCAGTGTACTAAAAGTGGGCACAAACTAAATACTAAAAAGTGTAGCAGTGTACTAAAAGTGGGCACAAACTAAATATTAAAAAGTGTAGCAGTGTACTAAAAGTGGGCACAAACTAAATACTAAAAGTGTAGCAGTGTACTAAAAGGGGCACAAACTAAATATTAAAAGTGTAGCAGTGTACTAAAAGTGGGCACAAACTAAATACTAAAAAGTGTAGCAGTGTACTAAAAGTGGGCACAAACTAAATACTAAAAAGTGTAGCAGTGTACTAAAAGTGGGCACAAACTAAATATTAAAAAGTGTAGCAGTGTACTAAAAGTGGGCACAAACTAAATACTAAAAAGTGTAGCAGTGTACTAAAAGTGGGCACAAACTAAATACTAAAAAGTGTAGCATCAACATTTGGTAGACAAACCCACCTCTCATCATACTGCCCAGACAACACACCGCTACAAAACGAAAATGTAATTAGAGAGCCAAGTACTTGGGTTGATAGCTTCCTCTCTTTTGACCATCATGTACAGTGGTTCTCTGGAAATCCTTTTATGCCATCCATCTGATTGCCAAAGGAATATCATCATGATCTAAAGAGGTGATCACTTCCTCATACCCAGCATTCATCAGGTCAGTCATTCTGTACACTGCCCCTTTTAGGAAGTATATTACTAAACATATTGAACAATTAGAAGGTCCCCAAAGGTTCCTACCCAAAAAGGTCACATGCCTAAACTCTGTAAACTACCAAGAAAGGCTTGATGCTCTCTTTATCTTGTGTCTTACAGAATTTTGAGTGGAGATCTCTGTTTTGCATAAGACTTTGTTAAAGACCTGATTGTCTTGGACCCATGTTTTTCCAGTAAGACTAGAACCAGGGACCTAAATCTTTAACAGATGAGTAAAACGTGATGGAGGGGTACGCTTATAACCAAGCACCTCTCAAACGTCTGCAGTAACTTTCCTGTATGTTAAGCAGTGCCTATCCTCTTTTAAATATAAACAATATGACTGAATGGGTTTTGAGGAATTTACTCCAGGGATTGACTGATATGGCCCTCCTGCAGAAAGGAGGTGCTGCTTGAGGGGGGAGGTAGTAGCACTATGAGAATGGCCATTGGTCATGAGACTCTGGCCTTGGAATAACTATGAATTCAAGGCTCGGCTTTCATCTTTTTGGGTTATGTGGCAAAAGCACCCACACAGACTACTGAATAGTGTCAGAAAAACTTAAGAAGAGCGAACCCCATTTTATGTGCTATAAAAGGGTCTACTTCTAAATTTTGAACTTTCAGATTTCTTATGGTTAAGACTTATATTAAAACCATATCAAGGAGCATACATCTCTGTAGTTAATTTAGCAGCAGAGACTCCTAGATCTGATGTCTGTGCCTTCAGTTTTCCAGAAAAGTAATGTACAAGAAGGAAAGTTGTAACCCTCTCAGTTTAGAGAAGTTGGCCCCTCTTCACAAGGGGAATCCTGGATCTGGACCAGCGGTTCTGGGAGAAATGCTTTAGAAGGAAGAGACCTTGTGGGAGTTTCTGTTGGAAGACAGAGGTTTTCCGAGCTGTCTGACAAACCATACCTGATTTAACAGCATTATCGAGATTGTTCCTGGGGAAAACGTGAACTTAAAGCCTTAAAGTCACAGAGAAATGCTGTACAAGATGAAATGCAAAAAATGTTTAAGATAAGAGTGACAGAGGAGTCCTAAGGGAATGAACAACGTGACAGAGGAGTCCTAAGGGAATGAACAACGTGACAGAGGAGTCCTAAGGGAATGAACCACTCCATAGTGTTCATCCAAAGCCATGATGGGACAATCACATTTTGTAGTGAGTTTAGGTAGTGGAGAAAGATTTTAAAATTTGACAGCTACCCAGAATGCCTAGAGTGGCTAAAGTAATATAAACATTGAGGAAGACAAGAATATTGACCACATTAAACCTAATATATAGGGATATTGACAGATCCCATTAATGGCCAAACCACAAAAATGGTAGCCTTTTCAACAGCAGAGAGCCTATTCCAGTATATAGTGCTACCTTTTGGGTTACCCGATTCCTATGCAACCTTTCTGAGACTGAGAATCTTAAAACCTCATGTCAGATATGCCCCTGCTTATCTACATGATGTCATAAGTCCAAGAACTTGGACTCCAGTCTATCAAAGGCCTCATAAAGAAAAACATGAGGCTGTGGGAAACTGCTCTGTTAATGGAATGAAGAAGCAGTAGAGGGCATTCTTAGGTCCTATTTAAAATTTGTACCCCCATTTTTCCTTAGTAATATTCCCTCTTACAGATTTGCTAAAAGGAAATATGTCCCTTAAAGTAAATTATACAGTAGAGGTAGGCAAAGTTTTTAAAGACGTTTTTATTGTCAGAGCCTCCCACAGCCTGTCTGGTTTTCAGTAGCCCTTTTATAGTATGTACGGAGCCTTCACAGGTAGGTCTAGGGATAGTGCTGCCCAGACATTGGATGGAAAAGAACGTTCCATATCTCTCTGAGTCATAAGTTGAATAGAACAGAAACCAGGCATACCGTTACTGGCAGGGAATTTTTGCCAATCGAGTGGGCCTCTTTCCCCCAAAATATTACATCCTCAGGTGAGAATTTCTGTACGAGTCACAGACCATGCTTCCTAGTGTGGTTGAATAGCAGTATAATGTAACATTACATACAGAACAGCCTCTTCCCACCACATTGCAGATGACCTGTCTGGAGCACACAACCCATTCTGTGGACGTGAAACTGAGGATTTCAAGCTGGGGTGGGTCATTGTAACATAATGTAGTGGTTCTTACCAGAATAGTACCCTAATGTGATGTAAAAGTGACATAAAATGATGCAAATATTATTGCTGTAAGTAGAACTTTGCTGTAAACATTGTAAATGGAGCGATGTTTCTTTTTATTAATTTGTTGTAAATTAAGTAGTCAATGAAAGTAATGTATTATACAGAGAAAGTTGTTGCAGGATATTGTAAATTAAGTCAGTTACCCAGTAAAGGGATGTATAAGGAGGAAGACTGTAATTCTCTTCATTCACAGAAGCTGGCCACCTCTTGAAAGGGGAATTTTGGGCCTAGAACAGTGGTTCCAGGTTAAATGTAGATAGAAGAGACCTTTTTGAAAACACCTGAAGGGAAGTGGATACCCCCCCCCCCCCCCGCACACACAGGGGAATCCAGAAAGAGGAGAACCATTGGAAAGTAATTATGGACTTGATGTGAGAGACAGCGTTCCTGGTTGTACTGGACTATGATAGAATAGGTACATCACCATCTTCTTTCTGTCTTAATAAAACTGTTAATTTTATAAACTGATGGATTGTGGTGCATTTCTATACAGTGTGTATGCACGAGTGTGTGTGTGTGTGTGTGTGTGTGTGTGTGTGTGTGTTTGCATGCGGGGAGAGTGTTTTTTTTTGGGGAGAGGGGGGTTGCCTTTCATCTCAATGTGCTGAATGTAGAAAGAGCAAAATAGGAGTTCCAGCTGAGAAATATTGGAAGACGCAGTCATGAGTTTATTACCGTAGGAAGTGTTCATCATTAATACTAATTAACAGTATTTCACATATGTGTTCCACGTAAAGGTTGGGCTTGTGTGTTTTGCTTATACATTTGCAGTTGTGACTAAATCCTGTAGCTCTATAGGTACAAATGAGCATCCTATTAAAATAAAGAAGCTGGAAATGTTGTTTTATTGAAGAGTGTATGTGATCCCTATTTGTGCAGAACCATTGTGTTTTAGGCAGTAGAAGTGTCCTGATCTCTAATAATTGGGTATGAAGGATGCAGGGGGGGCTAGCCCTCCTGTCAAAATAGTTGTTTTTTTCTTATTGTTTGCATTGATATTTCAGAATTCTCTACATTTTGATTAAGTTTCCAACACACTTAATTTCAGCATTATTTCTGTATTTTATCAAGAACTCTGTTTTTACAAATATCCGTGGCTGTCTAAGGGACACTGTCCTGTACTTTTGCTGAAATACCACACTAAAAGAATCACAGGCCTAAAGCAGATGCCCTATGCTGACCATCTAAACAAACTCCAGCTATACTCTTTCGCATATCGTGTACTCAGAGGCAATCTCTGCTTAACATACAAGGCCATGTCAAACCCAGAGCTGTTGGACATGCTACACTTAAAGAAATCCCAATCCCTCAGCGCCACATGCTCCAGGGATCTAAACCTTGTCATGACGATGACTAGAACATGCTGCAGGGATAGGTTCCTGACCCAGAGACTCCCCAGACCTTGGAATAGGCTGCCCATAGATGTCAGGCAGAGTGCCTCAATGGCCCTCTTCAAGAGGAACCTTGACGATTGGTTGGGAGATGGGAAATTCAGTCCGGGGATCACGTCAGTCACCCTGCTAGACAGGAGTCCAGGGAAGTAAATATTGTGGGAAGAAATAGCCAGGGAATTGTTATTGCTAGGTTTGTATAGACCCTAGGGCTGATAGCCTAGTACCTACCTATGAAATGAACAACTATTCACTTTTTTGACTATTGATGCAGATTTAGTTTGGAAACTAAATTTTAACCACTCAATAGCATGTACGGTGAAACCGTGCTATAGAGTGGGGCCTAAGCATTGTGGGTGTTTGATTCCTGTGCTGGAATTAGCTTAGCTGCGGAAAACCACAACAAAGGTGTGTGTGGTTTCTATGGAAGAGCGTTTACAAGGTGCTTCTTATCCTGTATTGCATGCCAGAAATGTAGAAGTAACGGATATTAAATGGGATATCATATGTAACTTTCAGTACTGAGGTAGGGTTTACTATCAAATGGGTGATCAGACTTTTTGCAATTTATGTTAGTCTGAACGCCCAATATGATAGTAACAAAAAAAAAAAAGAAAAACTAAATGTTGAAATGCACAACAGCGAATGCACTATAGCATTCCCTGTTATGAATTTCAACATTTTAATGCAGATCGCACTATAGTGGGGATCTGGGAATGTACCCTTTCCCTCACTGTAGTGCGATCTTGGAGATTGTATATATAAGTGGCGGGGGGGTGTGGGGGAGCAGCCCCCCCCCACATGGGGGTGCATGGGGGCTTGCCCCCTTGCAAAAACTTTTACTGGGTGTTGCACAGTGCTAGCAGTTGCAGAAATGTGGAGAATGTTTGAATTGTGTCAAATTTAACATTCTCCACTTCCATGTTCGATTTTTGTGTCTGTTGAGGTTTTTTTTTTTTTTTTTTTCGGTTATGTAGTTTGTTAAAATAACTCACACAAAGTGTGATCGGTGACATGATAGTAAACCCTGAAGTAGAACACCTGCAACATTACTTTCCTTGGACTGATGTATAACATGGCTTTTTCTGTTTTGTAGTTAGAACACTGGGTGTGATAAATGTTTGCACTTTATAGCACTCCACAGGTTGTCCTTTTTACATATTTAAGGTAAAAATTTACAAAGTTTACCTGTGATCACTCCTCCAGTTTTACTTCTGACCTCTGGCCAGGTACAGTTTGAATGAACCTCAAAGTTGCTTGGTCAAACCTTCATCCAAACCTCAAACCAGTTGTGTTTTGGCTAGTGAAATTTGTGCCATGGATTTATAAGGATCAGTAACATTGCAGGGCAGTGTACTATGTAACTATGTGAGTATCTTCCACTGTTTAATTTACATATAAGAAAATGGAATTTTCTCGCTGTTGTAGTGTGCAGTCACGAGTAACTGATCCCATTGTAGTAAGCATTATGACAATTAATCGGTGTGTAGCCTGATGTCATGCCAGCAAAGTTTTTTTATGTCTATTTATCAGTGTGCACATGCATTCTGGGTTGGTCCCACTAAACCTGTGGCCTTTTTCAAGGGAAATATGCCAACTAGGAGTAATTTGTCCAGATGTCTT
Organism: Protopterus annectens; assembly: GCF_019279795.1. Classification (NCBI taxonomy): domain Eukaryota; kingdom Metazoa; phylum Chordata; order Ceratodontiformes; family Protopteridae; genus Protopterus; species Protopterus annectens. The sequence continues at coordinate 1,354,287,251 of NC_056747.1, forward strand.
GTACTGAAGTTGTACCCTTTAGATTGTTTTTTTGTCAGAGTTGATGAGGGTATTTTTTACTGGAGAGGGCAATATATTTTCTTCATTAATGTATACTGGCAGTGTTAAAGCCTGTGGAATTTTTACACATCAAAACAGGTGAATCATTTTCTTAAAAATAATCCTGAGCTTTGAACTAGGTATCCATTCAGAAGGTCATGCAGGACAGTATGAGAGGGCGTACTTGTTAAGTCCTGATACATACCCTGCAACAGTTAAGCAATTATTTATTTCCAGTTTGATGACCGGGGAGGTCCACTGGGCTCAGGGAGCCCATTTTCAGTGGAGGCCCGGGGAGAAAAGCTCCGCATTACTTAGTTTAGTTACATATACAATTTATAGTAATGATACCCTCTTAGTACTCCCTTTCCATGCTATACATTGTTATAACTTGAGTGTGAAACCTAGAGGATCATGATCTGTTCTCCAGTCGTAACTACCTGTTTTGTGTGTTCCAGATATGAATGTCAAGAAATTCACCTTAGGAGTGAAATTTGAGAGGTGAATTTTGACTTGTATGTTGAGAACATGTAATAACTCTGGTTATAATCGGACAGACCTGATCATAGTTATTTGTATGCATCATAGCCTGCCTTAGGCGTAGGCCACCTAGGCGGCTGCCTAGGGCACCGCTGTAGCAGGGGTGCTTTTCCAGTAATTTGGATGGTGTATGTAGATCAGGATGGGGGCACCGGGTGGTGTGGGGGTGTGCTGTATAGCCCTTTTGTTTAGGACAGGGCACCAGTTGACCAAAGGCGGTCCCTGGTATGCATGGACCTTGACCTGCTCCCATGTACTACAAAGATGGACAGAACAAAGTATAGGCGCTGCAATTGTTTTGTGGCTTTGAACACTGTGGCGCACTTAATGCTACGACTGAAGAGTGACAAGAATCTGTTAGATAGTTCACCCAGACTTAGATTTGTGCCTCTCCTGTGTATTGGCTGCCGATTGTTAGTGCTCTAGTGTGAGACTAGAGCTTAACAGGAGTGAAGAGACCTTAACAAGCCTCTCTGTCCCCATTTTCAGAGCATAATCCCAGTGATTCGTTCACTGCATTGCAGTAGAACCCTGTTACTTCACATATTCTGTTAGCATTCATGTCTTTCTATGGTGTGTGTGTGTGTGTGTGTGTGTGTGTGTGTGTGTGTGTGTGTGTGTGTGTGTGTGTATGTATGTTTACAGTTTTTTAAACTGGGCAGGAAAGTGGTACCTTAAACTGCATCACCTATTTACATCAGGCGCTATTACAGGGCAGTTGACTACAAAATATAGCCAAACTGATGTTTTGTTTTCAAAGTTTGTGGTCTTTTGTATATCATCAATACTGCACCCAAGAAAGGTAGGTATTAATTTGTTTGCATTTCATAACTAGTTATGTCCTTATGATATCTCTCAACATTTTTGGTAGTCGTACCTGGGACAGTAATTAAAGTATTTAACATGGATGAGTTCATTCGGTTGGTTAATACTTGGAAGAAATCGCCTTGATGTTCATTTATTGAATGATACTGGCTTTTACCTGCGCAAGTGGCCACATGGCCAGAGCACAGTATTCTTGCACAGCCTTTAGTGTCATGATAAACTGTCCAGTCCTGCTGAGGGCATTATCTTCTGTTGTCCTCGAATGCAAGACTGAGGTAAGGGAGAGAGCATTTGCACCATCATCTATTGAGAATGAACAGCTCGATTCTTCTACACTGGCATCAAAAAGAAGAGCACCGATTGTGATCAACATTGACCACTACTAGTGCGCTGCAGGTATGGACTTTGTGAGCTCTGTGTTGTGTGCAAGTTGCTGCAGAGTTGACCTCTGTAACTCTGCACATGGTCTGCCTAGCTCACTTCAGATGTATTAACATTTGTATCGTAGATGACTGTTGTCTTGCACAAAGTTATTTACCGATAGTAGCAGAAACATTTCATCGTTTAGGCATAAAGAAACAAAGACCCAATAATTTGTGCAGATATTTGCTATGAATGAAATTCACAAATCATTTATATTGTTGCTGTTTGTGAATGTACAACAAAGAAACCATGCAGAATGATATCAAATACTTTGTCCAAGGGGATACTTTCACCATGCTCAGTCTGACAAACCTTATATGAAACCGAACGTGTGATTAGTTACATGTCCAAAATGTTGCATTCTCACTAGTTGTTAATTTTCTGAGAGCTGTTGATTTTGATAATTTTTGGGAACCTCGTCACTGAATTCCTTCAGCAGTAGAACTGTTTGTTTACGAACGTGGATGCCACGTTATCCTTAATACAAATAATCCAGGAGAATTGTGTACTGTATCACTTGTTCCACGTGCTCTGCTTATCTACATACATCAGAAGCATGAGTTATCACTTACAAATTTTATTTTAATGTGATATCTGGTTGATGAAGTGACTGGTTTCTTTAATGGGCTCTCTTTCTTTATGGATGTTTTTTTTTTTTTTTCACATTACGTCACAAAATGTTGTTAGTAGAACTTTCTGTTAGTAACCGTTAGGATCCTTGACTTTTTTGCCAGTCATTTTTGATGGTTGTTTGACATATTGTAATCAATGTAAATAATAAAACAGGAAAATCAAAGTATGAAGTAGTTTACAGTAAGTAAAAAAAGGCTTGAATTATTAATATACTCGTTTTGTGTGTGCTGCCCTTTAGTGTATTTTTCAGCCGACCATCAGCTGCTCAGTGTTGCCAGCCATAGTGCACACCTAGGTACTACTACGAGGGTCTGGCGCCACTGAGTAACTGGTTGGTTGGGAAGGAAAACAGGGAAACATGGAGCACTTCAAACTGTATGTGCTGGCCTAGTACACTGGCAATTTTGTTATGCTGTAAATAAGGCGGAAACATTCTCAAACTGTACGTGCTGGCCTAGTACACTGCGGATTTTGTTATGCTGTATTAAGGCGGAAACATTCTCAAACTGTACGTGGTGGCCTAGCACACTGGTGATTTTGTTATGCTGTGAATAAGGCGGAAACATTTCTGAAGTATAAAAAGCCATTTACATTAAGTATCTCTTCCCACATTAAATTCAGCACACAAAATGCTTATGCTCCCCTGTGTGCCTTCCTGAAGTTTAAGTATATGAATTAAAAAAAATGTGTATAGAAATGTGTGTTAATAAAATATGAACGTTACAGTGAGATACTGTTATGTGGAACATTAAACGTGAAGAACCAGGCATCCAAGTCAAATTATTACAATCAAAAATGCCACCAAAAATCCTGTAATAAACTGAGTCATCTCTACGTTTGGGAGACGTTAAGTCTGTGTGTGCAGTTAATTAAGTGAAGGGTTTAAAATAAAAGAAAAACACAAATGATAATAACAGTAGCTGTGAGCTTTTCTCAAGGGTTCTGTTTAAATCCAGGCTAAATCACTTCCCAGGGCTTGAGACCGTCTGCTTTGTCCCCCCAGGAGTTGACTAATTTGAAAATGCCTGTGTTGTCGGCAGGATTTGCACGTCAGTTGCCAGTATTCTGGGCATGACAGTCGAGGGTACCCCAGAAACAAGGGTTAAGGCTACACCAAATCCCCCTGTGGCTATGTAGTGTAGCTGTTGTAATTTACTTTTCTCTAAAGCCCCTTTATAGGGGCTTTTGGAGATGGAAACCCTGGTATTTAAACAGCTTCTACCCAACAGTGTTGAGACTTATAAAGTCTGATACCAGCCACCGATTGTTTAGTCAGTAATTCACAATACGTAGCTCAGATGAAAAGTGTGGACTATCTTTTTTTTATTCTTTGATGTAGCATTATATTTTCTTCTTCATGTGCGATTGCCTGCTGTTTGTCTGATGCAGATGAACAAAGGAGGACCATCTATCTTAACATGTGCACTGCTACACTGTCATGTTGCTATGTAAAGTATTCTTCCTATGACTGTCTGGGGGGCTCGTGTGTTTTTGCTGTTATTATTGGTTTATTTGTCCTTCTCTGGGTCTTGTATTGAAAATCTTTTTTTTAAATTGAAATGTTATACTGTTGTCCTTGTTTCCTATGTACTGTCTGGATAGTTAATACTCGGACTTTTGTTTAGACTGCACTTGTATAGTCCTGAGTGACAATAAAGTTTATTTTGAACTTTGAATTCATGGACAGCATGTGAAAGAGATGTTCATACTTCAGTAAAACTTCATGCAACATGAGCGGATTGCAGACCTTTGGGAGGGCAGACGACGCAGTGAAGGAGCACACAGGACTATGGGTGAATGTCCCAAGGGGTAGCATAACATCAGAAGGCTAGGTACCAGCCTTGTCAAAATCCCTACTAGAAATATAAACTCTTGTGAAGTTAGATTTCTTATAACTGAGCTTGTATTTATTATTTTCTGCTCCTGCTGTTTCAGTCATTTTTGTGCGTTCCCTAAATGTAAATGATTATTCCTACTCGCATTTGATCTCCACCTCTTGTTTTCATAACAAAAAGTTCTTGTTAAAAAGTACACGTTTGCTTATGTTGTGTTTTATAAGTAGTAAGGCACACACTGCAGTGGTATAACTTCTTAGTTGTGCCCTTGGTTTGTTTGTGTCTTTCGGCTTTTCCCGGTTAGGGGTCGCCACAACGGAACTCCTGTCTGCTAATGATTGGTAGTTGATTTTTACGTGCCGAGTTACCAGCCCTGAAGCACAACCTTCAACGAAGGTACGCCCATTCACACATGTCTCCATGCAGAAGACGCTCTAGCTGAGAATCAAACCGGACAGCGTCTTACTGTGAGGCGACAACGCTACCGCAGCACCACCTGAAATGAGAATAGATAAAAGGGAGTCCTGTGCCATATCAGGGATTACTTTTTTCAAGTTACAAGCAAATGCTGATAGCCCATTGGTCTATTTTCTTAATTCACAGAGCTGACTGTGGTGTATGAAGGACAAACCTGCAGATTTTATTACCTGTAGTTTGCAGAAGGTTCAATTCTTCCTGGAGTGGAGGGATACAATAAGTACCCTTAAGTCCAGCTTTGGAAGGAGAATATTCTTAGCCAGGGCATTGTGCACAATAGGGGAGAGAGGTTGCTACTTTCTAGAAAAATTTTAGTTGTGATAATTTTTTTAAACTGCTATTTTAATATGTATTTTAAAAGATGAGCTTTAAATATCTTTGCTAATCTCCTTAATGGTGGATGAAATTCTTTAGAGGGTCTTTAAAAAACAGCACTGATTTTTCCAGTATCCTTTTGGGGGGGGGGGGGGTTCAGAAATACCATTTCCAAATATCTGTAAAGCTGGTTTGCAGTTTTGTTGTAAAGCATGGTATGATGTTAATAAAAGGATGTCACTGTGCATATTAACATAAAGAGAATAGATTTGTTTACCAAAGCTGACTGTGCTCACATCGCAGATTGCAGCCCCCATCTCCTCTCTTTGTGTGGCAGGATTGGGCTAGGCTTTACAAATATTTTTATAACCTGGCATAAATTAGATATTGGTCTGAAGTCCTGTGGAAGTGATGGTGCTTTAACCTTGGGTATGATAGGTGTGTGCTTAAAAGGTGCAGAAGCCATTCCATTTTTGAGAGAAAGGGTTGACTATGTATGCCAAGGCCTCAGGCACTGGGCTGCTACTTTTAGAAAGGCTAGATGTGGAATGACAGATTTAGTATATAGGTTCTTGTCCAACTTCTCAAGAATTTCTAATGCATTTTGCAGGTTATTTCCCAAAGTGCAAGTTCGGTTAAAGGTGAGTTTTGCAGTGCTATAGTCCTTGAAAGGTTAGCTACAGAATGTTTTGGGACCAGGTTACACTGAGATGACGTTAACAATTACAGTTAAACATTTGGCTTTATAGTTCATTCATTAACAAAGGAAGGTTTTGGACAAGGAGAATGTGTGTGTGATGAATTGTAAATGTGACCCTGTTTAAATACTTTATGATTTCCAAAACTGCTTGGGCAGGAAGCAAGAGTGACTTGTTTATTCCTAAACAAGTAGCTTTAGCAAAATTTGTGGGAGTTCTGCAAACTTTCTTTAAATCTAAGAAAGCCTGATGGAAGTTTATGTTGACTTCTCCTATTTTTTTTCCATACTAAATTTCTCTGTCTTAATATTCTTAATATCTGTAGTGAGGCCAGGGCAGATTTTCCCTCTGAATTGTCTTCACTTAATAGGGAATTGAGACTATCTTATCGCTGTCAGGTGATCGGTAGTTTAGGCTAGAGCCTGGTTAGGATTTTGTTCCTAGTATGGAACAGTCCAGTCAATATGTTGAGAGAGGATATGTAGACTGGTTTCCCTTGATGTGAAAATCATTCTGCTGTTTGTAGAGGTGCTTTGATTGCGTTAAATGACCAGAGAGCAATATTACAATGCAGCATATGTCTCAACCTCTTAGAGCAAAAAATCTGGACAAAGCCTAAAATGATGAGGGGACAATTAAGAACAGATATTAAATATTGGTCTGACAAACTTAGAAAGTCGGTAGAATAATAGATTTTGCATTAGCATGAATTTTCTGAAGGATGTGGAGTCAAACTCAAATGTTTGTTATTATTTAATGACTTCAATCCTCAGCTATTTGCAAAGTACAGATTTTAGGAGGAACACACCAAAAACATGAGACAAAAATCTGGACATTTTGCAAAAATCTGTACAGTTGAGAGGTATGCAATGCAATGATTACTTAAACATGGACAAACCCATTTATATGTTCCATGTTTACGTGCAATCAAAAGAATCATGCTCCATCGGCTCACTGGTTTCTGGGAAATGGATATCAAAACAAGTGATTCAAAAACACAAAAAAAAAAAAAACAAAAAAAAAAAACTGTTTTTTGCAGTAGGGCAAGCCCCTCTGCATTCCTCATTTAGGGGACTCACCCCACTCAAATCAATATTATATGTACCAATTCCATGGCAGCACCACAGTGGAGAAAAGGTGAAAATCCCTAAAAACTGTTCCAGTGGCTAACAGTACAACACATTATGGTAAAACTCTCCATGATTTTAAAGTCTTGAACTAAAGCCACGTGTCCGACAATGCATCACCCCTTGTAACTATGCCTTTGTTCCTTCATAGTGGGAAATCCCAGAATCATAGAGGTGAGAGTCATCTGGAGGGGTCCTCATTTAGGCATCTATGAAAGCTGCAAGTGAACTGTCTGACATCCTGGATGTAAGGACATTTTAAATAGTCTAACCCTAGCCCCTGTACAGGGGAACTAGCTAACAGCATCACTGTGTGGAACCTCAGTTTCCTTCCACTGAAAGTCAGCACTCTGCTGCTCATATTGAGGGCTACCACCAGACGGTGGGTTGTAGGACCAAAAGCCCCCCAGGGCACCTGCCCCTCTTCCAATGGATTATAGTTGTAATAATCCCACTCCCCCCAGATTGGTCATGCTCATCCTCTGTTGCTAGCTTTGTCACCTACCTGAGCCACGAATCAAATTCATATCGCCTAAGCCACAGACGGGGCTTTCAGTTGATATATCACTTAATGTTAGTTCTAGCACAGAAATGTGCACCATTAAACCCAGGTCCCATCTGCCTGAGTTGATGGTAGCTCAGCTGGATGAAAAAGATCTCACGGTACTACTGAAAAGAGTAGGGGCAGTTTCATAGTGCCCTGGCAAATGAGTATGAATGCCACCCGTGGTCTCCTCAAAAGAGGCCATTGGCCTAGTGGTACTAACCTGGTTAAACAAGGTGTAAATAAAAATAAAATAAAAAATAAATAGGTTATGGAGAAGGAATATAGATAACTACTACATGTAGGTGTGTGCGCTTCCCTAAGGGGAGATGTGTTTCGAACCATTCAGTCCTGTTATCTTTAGTGTGGTTGGCCTGTTTAGTTTGAAAAGTGTCGATTTTCAGGCTGTTTTTAATAAGCAGGATTACCCTCCCCTCTGTTCTGAGATTTTGTCTGTGTGAAGTTTGTAATTATTTAATGCGTGTATAGCTTGTCTATGATTGCACCCTTTTATGCACATCTTAGCTTGCATTTTACATCTTTTTTTTCTGTGCACTCTCTCTCTTGATCTTTTCATGTTGCCCTATCTGCAGTCTGTCTTACTATGTTCTGAATTTTGCTATGTGCTCATTTGGTATGTAATGTTGATTGGAAGTCATTGATATATTTTCTGCTCTTTGAGCTGAGGTCGAGGTTGAAAAGGGTCAACAGACCACTTCACTTATCCAGCAAACAAGTAGTAAATAAATAAGTTATGTCGAGTGAAACCTGAGGGACGGGAGTGTATGGCAGCTGAAATTTCTGATCATTTTGTGATTAACCCATTTATTATTTATAATGTTTGTCAAGGGGTGGTGGTTAGAGCCTTTGAGTGATTTACAGCAGCGTTAGCAGAGCAGTGAGTTGCTGACCATCTCCTCATAAGATTGTTAGTGTGAAACGATAAAGCCTACTGAGTATTTTTTAGTAAGAACTAGTCCTGGGTAGTTTTGGAAAATATGAAGCGTTGTCGCCTCACAGCAAGACATTGTCCCGTTCGATTCTCAGCTAGAGTGTCTCCTGTGTGGAGGCATGCGTGAATGGGTGTGCCTTCATTGAAGGCTGTGTGTCAGGGCTGGTAACTCTGCACGTAAAAATCCACTACCAAACAGCGGACCGGAGTTCCGCTGTAGTGACCCCTAACCGGGATAAGCCGAAAGACACAACATATAGAGTTGTTCCTGTAGGGAATATAATCTTTAAGAGGTTTGGCTGATTTAAAGCAAAGCAGCTGTGAGAAGCATGCACAATATAAAGGCAGGATTGCAAACCTATTAAGAGGTTGTAGTTATACTTTTTTGACTTGGGCTAGAATAGTATTGAAGACACCAACGTTATTTTTTTTGACGCATGATGCTTTTGGAAGGACATAGTGTAATATTCTCAGTTCCATCTCCTTGCCCTTTAAAGAATTTGCATATTATTTTGTGTCTGGATATTGGAACATTGGCACACTGCAGAGCTGCTCACGTGATGATGGAGCAGAGGCATGACAGAGCAGCAGGTATAACAGAACTCACGTTAGCAGTATGCGCTAGCTGGCTGATTTGGTATTCTGGCGAGATTTCCCAATATGTGCATTCTCACAGAGCTGTTTCAAAGCTGTTGGCTACTAGTTGCTCCAGAATCTTTGAGATGGTCATAAACGATTGAGCATATCATCCAGTTGCTGACCTTCCTTGCAGACAGAAGGCATTATGTATTTCTGAAGTACAGTAGTTGATTATGAGGAATGCATACTCCATTCTTTTTGAAATAGGCATTCCTGCTGTCAGTAAGTGCTGCTGTAGTATCACTAAAAATTCCATCAGAGTGGTAGCTTACAGGTGTCTGTCTGCTGTGCTGATTTTAAGAATCAGCAAGTGATCCTGGAATTGAAGAGGTGGCTGCAGTAAGATGGATTCAGAGGGTCAAAACTCTACTTTCCATTTTCAGGTAGAAAGCATGGGCTGTAGTTGCAGTAGGTTTGAGCCTGACGTCAACCAGATGTATCATTCGGCAGTGTGCACATGTTACCATCCTCTGTTTTTTTGTGTGTGAGCGAGCATGTACAGCAATGGGCACATATTTGATGATAAAGACTACAGTAGAGAATTGGGGGCTACATAACAGGACTGCCCTCAATTTGCTGCAAAACTGGAGAGCTCTCATCCTTAGAGAGGAAGCTTGAGTGCTGTGGGTAGTTGGTAGCCCCCCAGCAGCAAATGTCATTGAGGGTAGAAGGAAGATGCACCAAATAAAAAGTGGTTTCAAAATGTGTATTTAGAGATCAACAGCTGAAGTTTTGTGTGGCAGTTGGACTTGAGGAGGAATACAGTATATTTGGTTTCCACATACTCCATTATTTTATTACCTGGGATGTCTGGTACCATAAAATCCACATGAGCCAACTGACTTTGTTTTTTAACTGGCTAGATAAAGGATCATATCCATAGTGAACCCTTTAAGCACAGTCTGTGCCAAACTGCAGTGCAAATAATTTTCACTTGTATTAAGAAAATTACCAATGTAGTTATGAATATGATCCATCAAATAACCCAATTAACAGTCTCTGCCATCCACTGAGTTTATTAGCATACAGCCACTGATGTCTCCAAACAGGTTGGCAGTAATACTCCCAAACTACACATTCTATAGATCAGGCACACAAACTTACATATGCTGAGGCTCTTAAATGCACTCTACCCAAACCTCAAAGGCCTTCTATACGCGTCTATATTACTAAATCAATGGGACAAAACAGCAAACGCCCGAAAATCGACAAATATTACACTAGATGTCAATATCTCGAATGGCCAGAACAGCGATTTTCACTGTGCCATCAACAAAAAAAAAAGACAGACAAAATAAAGTGGGGGGGCTTTGCCCCCCCTCCCCCCACTTAAATATACCAACTCTGAGATCATACTACAATGGAGGAAATGGCAAATTCCCGACAACTTTCCAGAGATTTTTTTCCCAGGGAAATAAATCGCTGTTCTGGCCGTTTGAGATTTGGGCATTTCATGTAAAATGTATCAACATAAGGGCGTTTGCTGTTCTGCCCTGTCGACATCCTAATATTAGACCCCTTTTATACATGGTCCCATAACTTCCCAAAACATTCTATAAAGACAGTACTCTGAGGACACACACAACCACATCTCCGAGTGTCTCATCCTGTATGATCTTTTTCCACACATTTAGAGCAGCTACTGAACAAGAAAGGACAGTAGTTGGAGGTATAGATCACTCCATTACCATATCCTTTCTAGCTACAGGTACCCAGCTATGAACCATGATAACCAAACCACATGCTTGAATGTCACCACAGTTCAGCCAAACACCATATTCATGGTGATTTCAACAATCCCATCATAAACTGAGATACATGCACAGCTGCTAACATGCAGGTTCAAAGGTTCCTGGATTTATGTTAATGTAAATACCCTGGAACAGCTAGTTTGCACACCTACTAGGGGTGCGTGTATATCCTGGATCTGATGCTCATAAGTAAGAGGGAACATTGCTCCCCCTTGTGTAATGTTTTCACTAGTCAGATCAGATCACAAAGTGGTAACCTTTGAAATAAATATAAAGGCTGCATTCCCAGCAAACCCCAAAACTGTTAAAAACTTATCCAAAGCTACCTCCATCCTATTAAGGGAAGGCATAGCTAATTTCCAAGCCCCGACATTCAGATAACAGGGTGGTCTATGTGGAAGTGTTTATGGAAACCCTGTACAAGCATGTAAGTAACTGCATAGAAACAGCAGTACCAAAGTTTAAGAAACTTGGGACAAACTCCAAAAACAAGCCCCCCCTTGGTTGCCCCCCCCCCCCCCAGTATAAATATGTTGTACACCAAAAGAAAGAAAGAAAAAATCCTGTTCAAAAATAGGAAAGGCTATGCACAAAAGACAAAAAAAACACCCTCACGAGTCTCAGTAACCAGTTCAGGGGACTAATCAAGTCTACCAAAGACAACTCTGAGGAAGAAATAGCCTTCTAGGCTAAGGATAACCATAAGGTATTTTTACAGTTATGTACGCATCCTTAGAGAATGCCTGACAGTGTACTTAACTAACAGTAAATGGAACTTCCTATACTGAACCAGAGGATATAGCAAATTTGCTGGCTGATCAGTTTAGCTATAATTTTACCTCCCTATCATCTGAAGATTCAGCCTCCAGGAAATATCCTCTACCATTTTTTCCCATACTATCGCTAAAGAAAAGGTCTTCACTGCACTCTCCAGACCTAAAAATACTGCATCAGTGGGTCCTGATAATATCCCAGGATGTCTCCTAAATAACTTGAAATGTGACCTGTAAGCCCACTAGAATCTCTGTTCAAATACAGCCTCCAGACAGCCTTCATCCCTAGGGAATGGAGAGCTGCATCTGTCATTCCTCAAAGGCAGACCATCAACACACTTATGAGTCTGTAGTTCCCTGTGTCTGACTAGCCTTATATGGAAGGCCATGGGAAGAATTATTGTGAGCCTGATAAACACACAAGAAATCTTTAAACACTTGACCCATCCCAGTTCGATTTCAGCAAGAGCAGGTCATGCCTACTAAACTTGTCAGACTTCTTTAAGAAGGTCACTAGAGCCATGGACTAGGGAAAAATGGTACATACTGCCTACGTTGACTTCACAATTCCTCACTGTGCTATTAAACTCGCATCTTTAGGCATAAATCCCTATGTCACCCAATGGATAGCCAAATGACTCAAGGGTAAGATGCATGAAGTTAGGGTGGGGGAATAGAGCTCGACCAAGAGGCTTATTACTAGTGGTGTTCCACAGGGCTCGGTACCAGGATGTCACCTGTTTGGAATGTACTTCTCCAAAGTCAAGGCAAATGTGGAGGGCCTTTGGCTGACCAAATATGCCGATGACTGTAAGCTGGGTACAACCAGTGAATTCCCCAAAGATGTAGATATCCTCCAGGAGGGTCTGACACAGACAAATAACTGGTGCCACAACTGTGGCCTAAAACTCGATGGAAAAAAAATGCATGGTCATCTTCCAAAAGGGTATAATTATCCCTGAAAATTACAACATAGATAACACTCCCACTTGGGAACCAAGGTTGACATTAACCTGAACTTTGACCACCATGTGTCTATGGCAGTGAGAAAATCCTTCTAGATGGTCCACCTTATAAGTAAAGTAATGGCATTTAGACATGAGGAGGTCATTGTGTCACTGTACTTGGCCCTCATTAGACCAATAATTGAGTACAAGGCATCCTTTGGCATGAACCTGTCCAGGCATTTGCAACAACTGGAGTGGCCACAGAGGTTCCCCACTAAAAGAATACATCATGTAAATATGTCCTAAGTGGCCACCTCAAAGTCCAGCCCTGTCCCTGTACTTGGTGTCCTACAAACTACTGAGGAGTGATCTATGCCTAGCAAGGCATTCTCTGAGCCACATTCACAAAACAAGCAGAAATAGAATTACCACATCTAAGCTCTAAACCTCATCTGTGACATAAAAAAACATGTTGGTGGGACAGAGTATGAATCTCAGGGTTTACCCCCTCTTCAGAACAGACTCCCATTCAGGTAAAAATGGAGCTTTTTTTCTAAGCCTGTTCAAATGCAGTTTGGACCAGTGATTGGGAAATCTGAAATTCACCCCAGTGTGTCACCTGTGGCCCTTATGGATAGGGTCAGTTTGTAGATGCCCTACGTCAGAGGCATATCCCAAAGCCATTCTAGCCCATGTACATTGATGATTGTGAAATTTGGGGCATGAATGACTGGGCTGATAAAGGCTCTAGGTCAGTTAACGTAGTAACCTCCTGTGATTCTATGAATTTGTATTGCCAGTCCACTGACAGCATGACTTTGAGAACACAAGGCACCTCATCTGGGAACCAAACCAGCGAACCTCTTGTTGTGACACATTAAGTGCTATTCACTTTATCATGCTACCTCCCTAAAATAGCCAGATGGGTGGGGGTAACTGCAGCGTAACGAGTACTGTTAAACCACACTATTAAACACTACTTCATTCATCTTCCCTAAAAAGCCAGGTAGGTGGTGGTAACTGCAGCATGACGATCACTGTTAAACCTCACTATTAAACACTGCTTCATTCATCTTCCCTAAAAAGCCAGATAGGTGGTGGTAACTGCAGCGTGACGAGCACTGTTAAACCACACTATTAAACACGGCTTCATTCATCTTCCCTAAAAAGCCAGATAGGTGGTGGTAACTGCAGCGTGACGAGCACTATTAAACCACACTATTAAACACTGCTTCATTCATCTTCCCTAAAAAGCCAGAGAGGTGGTGGTAACTGCAGCGTGACGAGCACTGTTAAACCACACTATTAAACGCTGCTTCATTCATAAGTGCAATGTTTTATTCGCTACTTCCCTAAAAAGCCAGATAGGTGGTGGTAACTGCAGCGTGATGAGCACTTTTAAACCACACTATTAAACAGTGCTTCATTCATAAGTACAATGTTTTATTGCTAACCTCATGATCCACTGGCCTTGAAGAAGGTTGCATGCCGTTATTTTATGCCGGTACTTTCTGTTGTCCAGGGAGTTAAGAATACTGTTAGTGAATGCTGCAAGGGTTATTTTTACTGGAAATAGTATTTTATTCCAGACGTTTTCTAGTTGTTGGATAATAAATCTGTCCCTTTTTGTGTTACTTATGTTAATTTTAAGTAGGAATTTACTATATGTTGTGTTTACTCCATTCCTTCTATGGTCTAAGTGCACATTTTCAAATGTAATTGGGACAGACATGCCATTGTATAGCAAATGGGCACAAACTGCTGTCTGCAGGTTGCAAATGACATACCTTTTTGTTCTTTGTTGGAGTAGCACATGTTTTCCAACCCTTCTATTTTCTTAAGGAATCTCTGAACTTTCCTGAGCTTGAATTATTTAGCATGTGGGAGTTTGGTGTAATGGTTAAGGTGTTTACCTTACAGACACAAGAGTTTAATTCTTAGCTGGGATAATTGGGTAGGCTTAAAATGGCCCATAACATCCGTTAACTTAGTACTAACCTATGCTTTTAGGGTACGCAATGCAGCATATTGTTCTATAATTAGCCTTTTCAAAGTAACCTGTATATGGATATATATATATATATATATATATATATACATATATATATGTATATATGTGTGTGTATATATATGTGTATATGTATATATATATATATATATAAAAATGTGTGTGTGTGTGTGTATGGGTGAGTGTGTATAGAAGGGCGTAGTAGCCTTACGTTTGTGTGCAGAGGCATACTAAATGTGCTGGTTGTCACGGCATATCTGTGTCTTGGAGAAAGTGTGAAGGAAAAATGCTGGGCTTTGCAGGCATGGTGATTGCCCCACAGTACAGGATGCAAGGGAGCATGGCAACTGGCAACCAGTAAGCCACATGAATTTAGTCCTGGCCCTCCAGGTGTGAATTTGATTTGAAAAAGAGATGGCCTGATCTTGGGACTCATGCATATGAGATGGCAGGTCAGCAGAAACAAAGGACCAATGCAGTACTGTCATGAAAGGTAATGATGTCCAGAGGTCCTGTCGAAAGAGTATAAGATGCGACTTCAAGCTCGGCTAGCTCGGTCAGAGCCTCAGTCCGAGTTTTTGTATGGCCCACTAGGAACATTTTAATGCAATCAAGGCTTTACAGAGGTGGTTTAGCTGTTTATTATGGGAAGACAATATCTAACTTGAGAAAGCTGTGTTCCTGATACTAATCCAAGTCTTTGGAGCATAAAGTACAACTTTAGAACCCTTCTAGCCACGGGCAGAGACTAGCATTGAACTATATGAACTCTTTTTAACAATAAGAGGGTGAGGATTATATTTCATTTGCAATTACCATGTTAACCTCATACATAAGAACAGATGACTTCCTTCTTGTTAGACATAAAACCAAGCCAAGTAATTCATTGTGTGCTAGGTGATAGAATAGTTTGTGCATTCCTGTTGTGCAAAATAATAGGTTGTACTTAACAGAATCAAAGTTTTGTGAGTTCCGCTGATGTTCTTCATGTTTCACTGTTGCAGTCATCACATTTGGGTTATCTGCTTGCAGTACCCCTCAGTCGGCCTGATTATCAAAGTCTTGGGTCCTGCATCGGTGGCTGTCTCATCTTCCATGATGTCTGGTAGTCAGGGGTATAAAGCATGCAGCCGACACCATTACACCAGTCTTTCTTGCCGTGCAGTGCCCAAAGCAGAAGCAATAAGTGCTGGTTGGCCGACTCCTGAAATTTTCGTTTTCGAGTTTCAGAACCGAAGTCTTCAACTAAGCTAAGTACCCCATTGGGGAACCTTTTTCTTGCTCTAAACCGATGTCAGTAAAAGTTAACAACTGTATTTTTTTGTGGAAAGCAAATACCTCATAAAGATTTTCATTCGTACTGCATTCCTTGCTTAGGTCCAGACCACGACGTACCTTGCTGTCAGTTTTGTGCCTTAGTCAAACCTCGAACTATTCATCGTCGGTTCATTTACACTTCTAAATATTTTGGTAGTCTGTTCAATTATCCAGAAATGGCTTCGGTAAGCCACCCGATTACCGACTTTCTGAAAAAACGCAAAGTTAACGACAAAGACAGACCGCATAGGTCCAAAGCTGCCGACGACACTTCTCTTAAGCTAGTCACCAGTTCACTGGTACTCAGTGAGGTGCTTTTGCAGCCCCTAATACCCGCTACTTCAGATTCACAGGCCTCTACTGAGGCCCATTCAGAGTCTGGTATGCTGCAAGATGCTTCTTTGACTGTGGAACCTGCGGATATCTCTACCTTGGATGGGTTTGGAGCCGCTGTGCAGGCACTGGCTTCTGAGGGTGTATTCAGGCCTACTGACTTGCATGTTAAACTGACACCATCTTCTTCTTCAAGGCCTAAAACTTGATCCATGCCTAGAAAACCAATGCCAAGACCGCATGGTCAGGCCTGTATGCCTAGAAAACAAATAAGAATGGCTGAAGACATTATTACTCTAATCAGGGGAAGCCACCCTTCCCCCTCTAAGAGACCTAGGACTGATTTTCCTTCTGATTCTTCTGAGCAGGACTCTGAAATTTCTGTTTCCTCTGATGACCAGGATTTACCCTTATCTACCTATGAGGATTCTGATGCAGAAGACTCCATTCCCTCTTCTTCTCCTCCGGAGGATTTCTCTTTTGGTGAAACCTTGCATACTCTTGGGGAGCATTTTCGCTGGGAAAGCCAGGATTACTCTGACTCCAAAAAGAGGCTTGGGGATTTCTTACTCCTACCCCAACATAGGCCTTTAGCTATCCCTCCTGTACTGGACTTTGTTGATGATGCCTTCTTGGAATCTAACCTGGCCCCTGACTCTACTTCCTGCTCCCAGAAAACCTGAAATGTATTACAGGGTTCCTGACTCTCACAAGTTCCACAAGACCATTTCACAGGGACCCAAGAGCACTGAGGCTACTACTGCTAAATATTCTACCCCCTCTTATAGAGATTCCAGGGCACTGGATAGATGGTGTAAGAAGGTATACACTTCTGCAACCTTGGCCATTAGGGCCTTAAACTGCCAGTTTCATATGTTCAAGTATCAGCAGCATATTATTGGATTGCTTAAACAGAAAATTATGTTGATTCCTGAATGTGCTTAAAATAAAGATTTATAGGATTTAATGCATTCTGCTGAACATATTTGAAAACGTACTTTGCAATGTGGTTTTGATTCATTAGAGGCATCTTGCAGGGCTGCTGTCACTGGGTCTGTACTTAGAAGGCATGCTTGGCTTAAGGAGCTATCTTTGCCAGATAATGTTAAAGTTAAATTGCTGGATGCTCCCTTAAACCAAGACCGCCTGTTTGGCAACAAAACAGAAGTACATAAAAAGATGGAGGAAAAAGCTAAATCTATGCAAACTGTTAAAGATTTCCTGCAAGTACAGCCTCCCAGATTTAGTAGGCATTGGCCCTCTAAGAATTGGTCCTTTCCTGCCTCTTCCAGACCTTCTCAGTCCAAACCTCGAACCAGCAGAACACCCAGACCGCAGTCCCAAGGGACTCGCAGGACTAAGCAGTGGGGGGCTCCCACTTCCAAAGCAGGGAGTAGTAAGACTCCCACCTATGGTAAACTGTCTCAGTGACTTAACTTTAAACCTTCCAAGCCCTGCTCAATTGACTGTTCCTTTAGGGGGAAAGATTGCCCTGCAGGCAAAAAATTGGGAACTCATTACCCCGGACAAATGGGTTTTAAATATTGTTTCCCGAGGATACAGATTCCACTTCCACTCCTTACCAACCCCAAATAGTTGGTCAGATCTACCCCCAAATCAGTGGACAGAGGCTCAAAAGCAAGTTCTCTCTCTTTTAAGCATCAGGGCTATTCAACCTGTCTCAGAAAAAGAATGGGGGCAAGGTCTCTACTCAAGACTTTTTCTGGTACCCAGATAAGACAATTCCTGGCATCCTATCTTGGACCTGTCTGTCCTAAACACATTTTTGGTAATCCCAAAATTCAAGATGCTAACTCTTCATCAGCTGCTTCCTATGCTAGGCAAAGATGCCTGGTTGGCAACACTGGATTTAAAGGAAGCCTACCCGCACATCCCAATAAGGGAATCTTGCAGAAGATACCTACGCTTCAAAGCAGGCTACATGCACTATCAGTTCTCTGCACTGCCCTTTGGCTTATCTACTGCGCCCAGGGTATTCACAAAGTGCCTAACTCCAGTCATTGCATTTTTCAGACAAAGAAATATTCAGGTATACCCATACCTGGAGAACTGTCTAATTCAGGCAGAAAGCTAGGACATACTGGTGAATCATCTGGCATTTGTAAAGAAATTGCCAACTTCTCTGGGGTACACCACAAACGAAAAGAAATCACATCTTGTACCCTGCCAGCAAATTGTATTCCTGGGAGCAAGCTTGAATACAGCTTCCCAGATGGCCCACACCAGTGAAACAAGTTCATTTGACAGCCTACTTCAAACTACTGGCCACAAAGACCCAGCTATCTGCAAGGAAAATACTGCAAGCCCGGGGGTTCATGGCCTCCTGCATTCTACTAATTCCATATGCCTATGGTGTCAACATTCTCAGGATCTAGAATCAATGATTCCTATCATACCTGGTCTACCGAAAGAGTTCCTTTGGTGGCAGGGGACTGCCATTCACTCTACCTCCTGCCGTCCAAACCCTAACAGACACATCAGACTATGCATGGGGGGCTCACTTGGCAGGGAAGTGCATTCAGGGCAAATGGAACCCATGTCAAATGCACCTGCATATCAATCAAAAAGAAATGTTAGCTGTACAGAATGTTCTGACAGCCTTCAGGGACCACATTCTTCCAGGACAATTATTGGTAAAGATGGACAACACCACTGTTATGTGGTACGTAAACAAGCAGGGAGGAACCCACTCATACCCTCTCTGCAGACTAGCCATGGCTCTGTGGAGCACAGCCTTGAGCTACCAAGTGCATCTACAGGCTCAATTCCTGCCAGGAAAGCTAAATACACTGGTTGGCGAACTAAGCAGAAATCTCATGGACCCACACGAGTGGAAACTGGAACCAAAGATATTCAACATGTTGGGAAGCAAATGGGGGAGCCCAGAGATGGACTTTTTTGCCTCCCCCCAGAACTACCAATTGGACAAATTCTGCACAAGGACTCCCCACAAACAAGCTTGGAAAGTGGATGCAGTGTCCTTCAGTTTATGCCTTTCCCCCTCTGCCTCTCCTCTCCAAGGTACTACTAAAGATCAAACAGGACAAACCAAGGACAATGCTGATTGCACCAGACTGGCCACGCCAGCACTGGTACCCCCTCTTGCACAGTGTGTCACTGCTGGCACCATGGCACCTGCCTCAGACCCCTGCTCTGCTGTCTCAGCAGGAGAGCCAGATTCTGCACCCCCAGCTTCAAACCCTGAACTTGGCAGCCTGGCTAATTACCTGATCTCTCCGTTACCATCCCTCAGTAAACAAGTGATGTATGTCATTCTGGAGGCAAGGAGGCCTAGTACTAGAAAGTCATATGCTGAGAAATGGAAAAGATTCTGTTCCTGGAGCCAAACTCATGGGATGGGCACAGCAGCACCCAATTTACCTCGGATTCTTCAATACTTAACTGAGATGCTTCACAAGGGCCTTTCATTTTCCTCCACCAAAATTCATGCCTCAGCCATTTCAGCTCATTACAATACAGGACCACCCCTCTTTTCGCATCCACTGTTGAAACAGTTCCTCAGAGGGGCCAAAAACTTGACCACCCAGGAGAGCCCCTACTCCAGCCTGGGACCTTAACTTTGTATTGGAAAATCTCACTCTATCTCCCTTTGAGCCAGCTGAAAATGCAGAGTTGAAATTCCTTTCTAGGAAACAGCCTTCCTTCTAGCCATCACTTCAGCAAAAGAGTGTCTGAATTACAGGCCCTCATGGCAGTGGAGCCTTTCATCATCTTTCATGTGGACAGGGTGTACCTCAGGACCAATTCCTTCTTCATGCCCAAGGTGGTATCCAGTGTGGCCCTTAATCAGTCCATTCATTTGCCAACCTTCTTTTCTAGTCCACAGAACAAAGGGGAACGAATACTGTACTGCTTGGACGTGCACAGACAACTTAGATTTTACTTGGACACGACTAAATCTCTCAAGACATCTGAACAGCTGCTGGTTGCATTTGCTGCAGGGGCAGAGGGGAAGGCCATTTCAAAGCAAATCATTTCTAAGTGGATAGGCCACTGCATTCATTTCTGCTATAAACACCATGGAAAACCTACCCCACAGGGGATAAGACCACATTCAACCAGAGCTGCATCTACCTCTACAGCCTTTCTCAAGAGGTGTCCCTACCAGGGACATCCTAGAGGCTGCTGCCTGGAGTTCTGCACATACCTTCACCAAGCATTGCCACTTGCCAGTTTTTTCTAAATCCAGTGCTGGTTTTGCCACTGCAGTCTTGCAGGGCCTTCTAGCTGGTCCTAATGCTATCTAATTACCTCCTCCCATCCTTAGCTTTGGGGATCTACCCAAATCTTATGACTGCAACAGTGAAACACGAATTCCCTCCAGCCCCCTGACTTCTATTGACTATACCTCTATTCTTAATAAAATCTAAATGTTCGTGGAGCAAAACAATGAAAGGGATACAGTCACATCAAATCCACACTTGAATACGAGCAGCAAATAGTCCAGAATCTCCAAAATAGTAAAAAACAGGTTTATTCCAATAAAATGAGGTGAGCGCTTTCGCTAAAATAGCTTCTTCAGACCTAATTACATTTCAGGCATTAAAACAATAAACTTATATACAAAAAAGGCGCCAAAAATAAGCACTCATTAAAGGGATATGAACCTAATAACTGCATCAGAATATAAATAATAAGATACAGTTGAATGTAAATAAAAAATGTGTATAGAACTCATAAATACACAATAAAAGTGATAAAAAAAATTTAAAATCACTTATGATTCCTAAGTCTTCTAGATTTCAACAATGGACGTATAGGGACCTTGCCATTAAGTCCCGGTGGGACATCAGCCCTAAATTTGATGATCCAATTGATCTCACGGACTTCTGTGTAATTTTCAATGTCACCCCTCCTGTGTGTTCTGGAAATTTGTTCTAAGATTCTAAACTTAAAGTTATGATTCAAACCACAATCTGTAGTATGTTTTGCAAGTGCATTGAAAAGATGACCTTTCCTAATATGGTAAGCATGTTCACGAATCCTATCTCTGAGCACCCGGTTCGTTTTGCCTACGTAGTAGGCTGGACATGCTGTACAAGATGCTAAGTACACCACGTCTTTGGACATGCAGTTACCTCTAACACGGATGGTGTATACACCTTTCCCATGAGGAAATTTAAAAACTGGGTCACTGAGTATATACAGACAAAAATTGCACTGATTGCAAGGTACCATATAAGGACCCTCTGTCAGCTGGCTGGGGGGGGCATGTTCTAGGGTAGCATAGCATATGCTTAAGGTTCTTCTTATTGCGGTACACGAATCTTGGTCTATCTCCAGTAATTCCTTTGACCATGGGATCTACTGATAAGACGTGCCAGTGTTTAATAAAGACATCCTTGATAGTGCCAATATCTCTAGTGTAGTATACAGGGAACAACACATTATTACCCTGAGGTGGAATGTGTTGAGACTGTTGTACTGGGCTATCAGCCCTGTAGAACCCAGAAGCCCCTTCTGAGAAATATGGCATGGCTCTGTTGTCTCTAAGGGTGTTAATGGCTTCCATTCCTTCACTAAGATCCAAAACACTGTAACCACGTTCCTTAAATCTCTTGCCCAAATCATCCAGTCCCAAAGAGAACTTAAGGGTGCATGGTGTATATCTAGATAAACGCATAGACTGTCCACGGACTATGTTACTGTAAACATAGCCAGGATGCATGCTAGAGCGATGTAGCAGGGTATTCCTGCAGCTGGATTTACGATACAATCCTGTATTAACAATTCCACCTGGTAACTTTTCCACATATACATCTAAAAATGGGATACTAATATGTGACCACTCCATAGTAAAGTTAAGAAACCAAAGGGAACCATTAATTTGTCTAAAGAAGTCATCCAACTGTGAAAGTGTACCTCTCCAAACAATAAATAGGTCGTCCACAAAACGCCTATAGAAAGGTACAAATAGTTGGTATGACTCATTCTGAAAAAGATATTGATGTTCCCATTCAGCCATGACTAGGTTGGCGTAGCTATTGGCACAAGAAGTGCCCATAGCTACGCCATCCCGTTGTAAATAAGTAAGCTCCTGAAAACAAAAAACATTGGATTCCAGGACAATACCCAACAGCAAAAGAACTAAGTCAATATCCAGGTCTGTAGACAAAACTGACCTTCTTAAATAAGTCCCTATCATATCAAGCCCCTCCAGATTGGGTATGGCCGTGAATAGGGACTGGACGTCCATGGTTACCCAGATTAAATCATCTACATTGTTACAGGTACTCACAAATCCATAAAAATCTAGTAAAAACTGTTTGGTGTCTCTAAGAATAAAGGTATTTGATTCAACCAAAGGTCTTAATTGCGTCTCAACAAATATGGATAGAGGTTCAGTTGACCACCCCCTACCTGCAACTATCGGCCTCATAGGTGGTCTCACTGGATCCTTATGGATCTTTGGGAGGCCTTGGATAGTCGGTAGGAGTGGATGTGTGACAAGAAGAAACTCATGTAACACTTTATCTATGACACCATCAGTGAGTAATGTGGAAAGTGTAGATTGTACTCTGTGAACAATTGTATCTACTCTTTTCTCAGAGATAGGTTCATAGAACCTCTCTTCCATCAACATCTGTATCATATCAGACTGATACCTAACTGTATCGAATACAACTATCCCTCCCCCTTTGTCCGCAGGACGAATCACTATATCATAGTTGTTACGCAAACTATTCAATGCTTCTCTCTGTTTAAAACTCAGATTATGCCTGTACTTATTATCTATAGTGGGTCTCCCTTCCATATTGTAAAGATCATCTTCCACTAGTTTGCTGTAGGCAGCTACTAGTGGATGCACTGGTGGAACAAATGTGCTCGGTTTCTTAAGGGCTTCACTGTATTCTGAAGGGCCTGAATCTTTAAAAAAGATCTTTAAAGAAAGATTCCTAATAAACAATTTGAAATCCTTCATTGTTTCCTCGAACCTACTGGTCATGCTCGGAATGAAGGTGAGACCTTTAGAAAGTACTTGTAGCTCATGACAACTCAAATTATAACTAGATAAATTAAATACTAACTCTGTTTCTTCCCCTCCCACATTTTCTTTATACTCCGGTTGGTGGATTTGTCCGGAGATAACTTCCTCTTGTAGCGCCCCCTGCTGTTGGAGCAAATCCTCTCCTCTCTGTGATCTGAATTGATGGGAAAAGGGGATTTGTTGCTGGAGGATTGAATGGAACCTGCTGAAGTAGCAGAAACTATCCCATTCACATTACCAGAAGGTTCACCCTCCCTGCCCACAATGGAACTGAAGGTTTTCCTACGAACTACCGGTTCAGGAGGTGATGGATGTGTCCTTTCTGCGCTACCCAAATGTGTAACCTCAATGTTGTTATCAGCAATCACAATGTCCCTAATAACAGTGGTTGAATTCACATTCATAATATCATTGATAACTGTAGTATCAGAGGCAATTGAATTTATGTTCTCCATACAAGTAGCGGAGTTCACATTAACAGTATTAGTTGAAGTATTAACAATAACATTGTTCACTGAAGGCTCAGAGCTGATTGTATTAACATTATTACTGACATTTATATTATATCTGGGCCAAGTGAAAATGTGGCCCATCTTAAAATCGGAACTATCCCTTTGAAGTTTCGCTTTTTTCTGATTCAATAGGCGTCGTTCATACTGTGAGACATTGTCCAACATACTGTTAAAAGCATTGTCCACAGCAAAAGCAGGATATTTATCATAAATACTCAATTGACAGTCTCTAATTTCTTTTCTTAGTGCTCCTTCAATCGGTGAGAAAAAGTCATTCATTAATTTCATGTAATTGAGGCTTACCTCAATATTAAGTTGTTGCCAGTCAAACAACAAATCGGGATATAGGGTGCCCGTAGTCAGCATCTTGAGCACCCTGAGACCTCTTGGTATAAGCCGACGCTGTATGCAGACTTCGAAGTGCTGCCTCTGCGTCTGCATACGCTTAAGTTTGAACAAATCCTGCTCCAATTTCTCCGCTGCTGACCGCAAACCTTCACGGTCAAAATTCAAACTGCTAGAACTGTCGGAGTTGTCCTCCGGACCAACGAACATCACTAACGGATTACTTTCAACTTTCAAGCAGTCCATCAAACGGTTAGAGACCGATCGTGACATCATCTGTACTTCCTGTGTATCATATACAACGTAAAGTAGCTCCACTTGCGTTTGTTCCCCTCCAATCATGCCTCCGAGTGGACTGAGTAAAATAACAATAGAAACCAAGTAACAAGAAGACCAGTCGGAGTTAATGCTCCACAATGAACAGCAAAACAGGAATAATAAAATCTAAATGTTCGTGGAGCAAAACAATGAAAGGGATACAGTCACATCAAATCCACACTTGAATACGAGCAGCAAATAGTCCAGAATCTCCAAAATAGTAAAAAACAGGTTTATTCCAATAAAATGAGGTGAGCGCTTTCGCTAAAATAGCTTCTTCAGACCTAGTTACATTTCAGGCATTAAAACAATAAACTTATATACAAAAAAAGGCGCCAAAAATAAGCACTCATTAAAGGGATATGAACCTAATAACTGCATCAGAATATAAATAATAAGATACAGTTGAATGTAAATAAAAAATGTGTATAGAACTCATAAATACACAATAAAAGTGATAAAAAAAACATTTAAAATCACTTATGATTCCTAAGTCTTCTAGATTTCAACAATGGACGTATAGGGACCTTGCCATTAAGTCCCGGTGGGACATCAGCCCTAAATTTGATGATCCAATTGATCTCACGGACTTCTGTGTAATTGATCTCACGGACTTCTGTGTAAGTGATTCGTCCTGCGGACAAAGGGGGAGGGATAGTTGTATTCGATACAGTTAGGTATCAGTCTGATATGATACAGATGTTGATGGAAGAGAGGTTCTATGAACCTATCTCTGAGAAAAGAGTAGATACAATTGTTCACAGAGTACAATCTACACTTTCCACATTACTCACTGATGGTGTCATAGATAAAGTGTTACATGAGTTTCTTCTTGTCACACATCCACTCCTACCGACTATCCAAGGCCTCCCAAAGATCCATAAGGATCCAGTGAGACCACCTATGAGGCCGATAGTTGCAGGTAGGGGGTGGTCAACTGAACCTCTATCCATATTTGTTGAGACGCAATTAAGACCTTTGGTTGAATCAAATACCTTTATTCTTAGAGACACCAAACAGTTTTTACTAGATTTTTATGGATTTGTGAGTACCTGTAACAATGTAGATGATTTAATCTGGGTAACCATGGACGTCCAGTCCCTATTCACGGCCATACCCAATCTGGAGGGGCTTGATATGATAGGGACTTATTTAAGAAGGTCAGTTTTGTCTACAGACCTGGATATTGACTTAGTTCTTTTGCTGTTGGGTATTGTCCTGGAATCCAATGTTTTTTGTTTTCAGGAGCTTACTTATTTACAACGGGATGGCGTAGCTATGGGCACTTCTTGTGCCAATAGCTACGCCAACCTAGTCATGGCTGAATGGGAACATCCATATCTTTTTCAGAATGAGTCATACCAACTATTTGTACCTTTCTATAGGCGTTTTGTGGACGATCTATTTATTGTTTGGAGAGGTACACTTTCACAGTTGGATGACTTCTTTAGACAAATTAATGGTTCCCTTTGGTTTCTTAACTTTACTATGGAGTGGTCGTATATTAGTATCCCATTTTTAGATGTATATGTGGAAAAGTTACCAGGTGGAATTGTTAATACAGGGTTGTATCGTAAATCCAGCTGCAGGAATACCCTGCTACATCGCTCTAGCATGCATCCTGGCTATGTTTACAGTAACATAGTCCGTGGACAGTCTATGCGTTTATCTAGATATACACCATGCACCCTTAAGTTCTCTTTGGGACTGGATGATTTGGGCAAGAGATTTAAGGAACGTGGTTACAGTGTTTTGGATCTTAGTGAAGGAATGGAAGCCATTAACACCCTTAGAGACAACAGAGCCATGCCATATTTCTCAGAAGGGGCTTCTGGGTTCTACAGGGCTGATAGCCCAGTACAACAGTCTCAACACATTCCACCTCAGGGTAATAATGTGTTGTTCCCTGTATACTATACTAGAGATATTGGTACTATCAAGGATGTCTTTATTAAACACTGGCACGTCTTATCAGTAGATCCCATGGTCAAAGGAATTACTGGAGATAGACCAAGTTTCGTGTACCGCAATAAGAAGAACCTTAAGCATATGCTATGCTACCCTAGAACATGCCCCCCCAGCCAGCTGACAGAGGGTCCTTATATGGTACCTTGCAATCAGTGCAATTTTTGTCTGTATATACTCAGTGACCCAGTTTTTAAATTTCCTCATGGGAAAGGTGTATACACCATCCGTGTTAGAGGTAACTGCATGTCCAAAGACGTGGTGTACTTAGCATCTTGTACAGCATGTCCAGCCTACTACGTAGGCAAAACGAACCGGGTGCTCAGAGATAGGATTCGTGAACATGCTTACCATATTAGGAAAGGTCATCTTTTCAATGCACTTGCAAAACATACTACAGATTGTGGTTTGAATCATAACTTTAAGTTTAGAATCTTAGAACAAATTTCCAGAACACACAGGAGGGGTGACATTGAAAATTACACAGAAGTCCGTGAGATCAATTGGATCATCAAATTTAGGGCTGATGTCCCACCGGGACTTAATGGCAAGGTCCCTATACGTCCATTGTTGAAATCTAGAAGACTTAGGAATCATAAGTGATTTTAAATGTTTTTTTATCACTTTTATTGTGTATTTATGAGTTCTATACACATTTTTTATTTACATTCAACTGTATCTTATTATTTATATTCTGATGCAGTTATTAGGTTCATATCCCTTTAATGAGTGCTTATTTTTGGCACCTTTTTTTGTATATAAGTTTATTGTTTTAATGCCTGAAATGTAATTAGGTCTGAAGAAGCTATTTTAGCGAAAGCGCTCACCTCATTTTATTGGAATAAACCTGTTTTTTACTATTTTGGAGATTCTGGACTATTTGCTGCTCGTATTCAAGTGTGGATTTGATGTGACTGTATCCCTTTCATTGTTTTGCTCCACGAACATTTAGATTTTATTGTTCCTGTTTTGCTGTTCATTGTGGAGCATTAACTCCGACTGGTCTTCTTGTTACTTGGTTTCTATACCTCTATTCTTGTTTACTATGCTTAAAGCTTTTTGGTGTATTTACATTTTTGTTGGAGGTGTAACCTTATATATAATTGCTTCCCATTATGGGGGCACCTGACATCTGGGGCAAAAAAAATGATGTAATAGCGTATGCTGCATGCATTATACCCCTGACTACCTGGAGTCATGGAAAATGAGACAGCAACCGATGCAGGACCCAAGACTTTGATAATCAGGCCGACCGAGGGCTACTGCAAGCAGATAACCCAAATGAAATGACTGCAACAGTGAATACACTCGAACATCTACATTTATGGTAAGTGTACACAACTGTACTTTATCGTACCTCTGTCTGTGTCCTGTGTAATGCCATCGACACATTGGTCTGTATCCTGTGTAATGCCATCGACATAGCTGCAGATTGTTAGAATGGTACTGTGACCAGGTGTTGAATCCATTTTGGCTCTGGGTGAGTAGAACACTCGCTGAGACATAGCACTACTGTTCATTGTTTACAAGACTGCCTTGCAACTTTTGCTAACTTGGGAAGTAGGTGAAACTGATTGGAACTTTCCTCTGAATGTGCAGATTGTGTTTCATGTTGACGTGACAATGGCCTAGTCTTCATTAAATTGCGTTTGTTAGGTTAAATCTGTGCTTGCAGTGGTAATTTGTCTGAGTATATTCAGTCATGCAAGACTTGCTGAAAAATAAGTTGAAGACAATGAGCCATATTCTTTCCTTTGCTTTTGTAAAACTTATTAGATTTGCTGTCTTTCAATGACAGAGCTCTTCAGGATAGCATGTTCTGCAGTCATGCCCCCAGTGCCATAACTGATATTTCCATATTCTGTAGAACTCGCAAGATATCTTGACAAATAATTAGCAGCATTGCTGTTTGTTGATTATCGTGGGTTTACTGTTAAGGACTGTCTTCTCATTGTTACGCGGAGGCTTTTGTTTAGACTTTAGTATTATTTGTGAAGGTTAATGATCTGTGATTAATATGGATTGTTTTCTGTCAAGGTTCATGATCTATGACGAACACAAAGACTTTTTCTGAGATACACCTGAAAACACTCGCACACTAAGACAGTAAGTAGAGCCTTTTTCCTACATTTGACTCCGACCCTTTTCATTTTGTGACACTCGCCTGTGCAGTGGGTTGTCTGGTGCCTGTCCTGCCTCTGGTTTACATTGCATCAAGTTCTGTAAAGCCTGCTTTTATCCCCAAAAGAATACAAGGGGTGCAGCTGGGATATTTTTTTTGAATTTTACATCTTTCAGAATGTTGAAGCCCCCTTCTCCACCAAGAATAGCTGCCCACCCCTACAAACATGTGCATACGTCATTGGACAGCTAACAGCTCTGAACACTGAAGACCGAAATGGACCATCCTTCTTACGCTGTTGAAAAACAGTAATGTTTTTGCTTTGTTTTAATTTGCTATGTTTTCTTAAAACAAAGCAGTAACTCTATCTAATATTTATATATATATATATATATATATATATATATATATATATATACATACATATATACAGCTATATGCGTGTGTGTATGTATACGTATGTCTATATACATATATATATATATATATATATATATATATATATATACATACATATATACAGCTATATGCGTGTGTGTATGTATACGTATGTCTATATACATATATATATATATATATATAATATTATATATATATGTGTGTGTGTATTATATGCGTATATAGATATATATGTGTTTGTGTATATTATATATATATATATATATATATTTATATATATGTATGTGTGTGTGTGTATTGTATACGTATATAAATATATATGTGTGTATTATATGCGTATATAGATATATATATATGTATTTGTGTATATTATATATATATATATATATATATATATATATGTGTGTGTGTAGTGTATACGTATATAAATATATATATATGTGTGTGTGTGTATTATATGCGTATATAAATATATGTGTGTGTGTATTGTGTGTGTGTGTGTGTGTGTGTGTGTGTGTGTTTTGTATACGTATACAGATTTAGACAGATTTAAGTGCAGAGAAGTGGAATATTTTTCCTGCTCGTTTTCTCTAGTGTCTCTACTTATAGTCGCGAAACACTCAGGGAAGTCAGAAAGTATTCCCATCACTAACTGCCAACGACGTGCTGCTGCTTGTCTTTCTTGTATCCTTTGACTGTTCATAGTCTAGAAGCTTCCATGTTAACTCTGCTAGGGTACTTTCTGTGTGGATTTTTGCTGGATGCCCTCGTTTCCTTCCACACCCCAAAGAGGTATGTTTTAGGCGATTGCATTTCCTTCAGATTGTGTGCAGGCACATGCGTGCCTTGGGCCTATAAATGCCAGTATTGGCGTTAGCATCCCTGTGCCTGAATTTGATTAAACTGGTAATGGATCATTGCAGAATGAGTAGAAATAGATAACCGCATTTTTACTTAAAAAAAAAAAAAGTAATAGTGATTCCTCCATGTTTCCTTTCTTTGAGTGGGAATACCCTACAAGTGCCTTCATACACCCTCCCTGTTCAGTGGTTAACTGGCTGTAAAACCGAGATTTCCTTGCTTGTCCAGTTAATAATTATGTTGTGAGATAGTAATCAGTTGCACACTGTGGTAATTTGCACTGAAATGATTATTTTGGCTTTAACTGGGATGCTCTGCTACTCCTTTGCAGTTTGAAATCCTGTTTATCTTATCTGGTCATGGTAGAGATGGGGGATGATGCAGTCAAGTTGAATTTCTGTAACTCCACAGACTGTTTGACCAGCCTCAGTGCAAGTCACTTTGTATGCATCTCTGCTGAAAAGTAACTGCAGACTTAGTAAGTGGCACTTCCCTGTAGTGTCGTTTGCATGTCCATATCAGTTGAGGACACTGTGGCTGAATGAGTGCTCCTGAACATAGAGCAGGCATAACCAAAGTGAGGCGACTGCATCTGAACTGAAGGAAAGTGTGCGATTTTCTGCTTCTGGCAGAGGATGGCTGTGAATTGTGGTTCGTAAATAAATACTTTTTTTTATTTTCATTCTGCTTTCTACTGTGTAGCCTGTTCTTTTATATCATAAAGCACTTTGTATGAACAAGCTCTGCCATCGTAGGAGAGTTTTCAGCTGTGACTTTTGCAGATAAGTGACATCCAGAGACAGTTTTGTAAGCAGCAAGGCTCCAAAGGAATGTAGCAGCTGCCAGCTGTTGTCAGCTGACTGCTCTAAATTGGGGTGTCCTATCCTTTTAAGGATTTGGGACACTAACCTTAAGTTCCTACATGTAAGTAGCATCTCCTAGCCTCCTTACCCTCATAAGGCTGCTGGCAAAATTAGCTAACAGATTGCAGATAATGGAAAACTAATTCATAATTCAGTAAGTGCAGCAGTAATTACTGCCACACAATTAATTCCATATCATTGCTTTTAACAGATACGCTTGAATGTTATTCTGCAGTGAATGCACAGAGTTCAAGATGAGCAGTTTTGATTAGATATAAGTAAATGTTTTGCTTTCCCATTTACAGGTACTTTTTAAGTTCATTAGTCAGTTTTACCAATAAATGTAAATACCTATGTTTTTGGTAGGAAGGTTCTGTTTGGCAGATGTTAAAAGGGTGTACTATAATTTACATTTTTGTTCTTTCAACTTTAATCCTCATGAGTTCTTCCTACTGATTTCACTGTACTTCTTCTCTGTTCATCAGTATGTTGCAAAGTATGGATTCAGGGTTCCACTGCACCCATATTATTGTGTTCCTGATTGTTGGAACCAAGGCTGCATATACCTTCTTCCTGACTGCCATTTGTTGACAGCCCATTTAACATCCTGGTTGGTGTCCCCCACCTGCAGAGATCTGTGAGTTTAAGAGAATAAAATGTCACTTTGCCTCCACGTTTGTCCCATTTATTTGCAAAACATTCATCGGGCTAGATGACATTTTATTTTGTAATGTTGATGAGTAAGCCACCTTTTGTGCTTTCACCTTCATCAAACAGGTTCTGCAATTCTTCCCTGCTTTCACAGTTGCAAATACATGTGGCTGTTTGGCTTTTTATAGTGCTATGTGCTGTCCTGATAAGGCAACAAATAGTACACACCGCTTGGCCAATCCCTGTATTGCTGTATTTTTCAGATATAATGGTCAGTGACTTCATGTTTTCAGTTCTTGTCTGGCTGTGTGATGTCAGCACATGACCACTTTGACTAATGTCCTGTGCTTTTGGGTAAAAGCTTCATTGCATGCGTGTCTCTCTTGTGTAGTACTTGCATTACTGATTTATGAGCCCTGAAGCCCAACTGTCTGCACAAAGGCACAGCCATTCTCACTTTGGATGTTTATTTACTCGCTGCATTATTATGCAGTATTGCTTATATGCGCAACCATTGCACAAAAGTGCACTGTATCTCTCTGAATCACATCCATCGTTTTCCTGCTTAATAGTGATGTACTGGCTATAAGGAATAATTGACAAGTGGACTAATGTAATGCTTTTGAGGTTATGGAATCTTTAGCAAGAGCTGTGTAGAACAGAGCGTGCAGTTAACTGCCGTAACAGCCTTGTCAAGGAGATGTGTGATGCAGACATGATGTAAAACAATGTTCCAGTCTACAGATTACACAAATTAGTAAAAAACAGTGGTGTACAGTTGATTTTAGAGTACCCAGCTTGGTGGCCCAGTGGATAGTGGTGTCACCTCACATCAAGAGGTTTCCCAGTTCGATTCTCAGCTGGGAGCCTTCTGTGAAAAGTTTGCATGTCCTCCCTGTGTTTGTGTGGGTTTCCTCTGGGTGCTTGGTTTCCTCCCACATTCCAGTGACATGCAGTAGGTAAATTGGGCACACTAAATTGGCCGTAGGTGTTTGTGTGAGTGTGTGGCATGATATAACTACAGCAGCAGGGCTAGCCAACCCGGTGGTATAAACCCTGGCTCTATTAGATGTGTCCAACCTGCGGCCCTCCGAGCTCTGCCATGCGGCCCTCTAACTCCAACATCGATGTACGCATGCCTCAAAACACTTTTTTGTTGTGTTTTTCGCGTCCGTGACCTGTAACTAACATTGGTGTGCACATGCACCAAAGCATCCTTCTAGTTTTGATTTTTTTGTGCCAAAGAAGGGCCTGTCTGTTCGCGCCATTATTTCATGCCAAAGAATCAGTGTATGTGTTCTTGCTGAAGAGGGACTCATCTATGGATTTGCCGCCATTGCCTGTTAAAGAGACAGCACTTAACCTGTGTTAATAGGTAAGTATGGTGTGAGTGAGTGCATGCATGAAAGCAGAATGTTTGTGTGCGTGAAAGTAGAAGTGTGCGTGTGTGTTTGTGTGTGCATGACAGAGAGACAGAGAGAGACACATGCACAAAGAGGCTAACGTACAAACAAGTTAGCTCACAATTGCATCCTACATTAAAAGTACACTTTCATTAAATTGCAGCTTTCCTGACAGGGAGAGTGTTGTACTGAATATGAAATCATACCTCTCAAATGTATGGATTTTCGAAGAATGTCTGGATTTTTGCCTCATCTTCCAATTTGTGTCTTTTGCTTAGGAAATAAAAGTAGTCATCCAAGGTAATGCAGTCCCAGGGAGTAAGAATGAGACAGCAGCCTAGGGTTAATGGGTCAGTAGTGGATTGACTAATGTGGGACTGTAGCATATAAAGTTTTTTTTTTTTTTGACAAACAAAAAATCACCCAGTACTGTCTTGTCATTGGTGGGTTCTAAGCAGTGATAGATTGGACAACAGTAAGCATATTTTGGTGGATCATCAATACTGGCAAATCAGGTCGGCACAATGTCATTTTTTAAATGTTGGGGGTTTTAGTGTGTATGTGTGTGTTTGCGTTGGGAGTGCTGCAATAGTAGATGATTATTAAAGACAGAGACTTACAAACTGTGGAGAATATGTTTCTTTGTTTCAAAACCTGATACTTGGGTACTAGGAATGCCAAAAATAGATTTTTTAAGACATAGCTTCTTGCCATTTACAGTGGATGGATATTTACATTTAATGGACAATGTTAGCAGTATGAGGGTGGTCCTGTAGGGATCTGGAGGATGCTAAGTCTACCACTGCCAATATCTTGTAAAGTGACCTCGAAATGGATATTGGGATGTTACTGAAAAAAATACAGCAAGTGGGCTTTGAAATGTAGTTTAATTAAACAAAGTGCACTTGCAACTTACAGGCCATAATTTAATTTATTTCAGGAAGTCCAGATCCTGGTAGATTGTATATAATTAGACTTAATTAGGGAGAGCTGTCATTCTGTGGAAATAAGCAGACCTAGTTTCAGTGAAAGCTCTGTGGTTGTTTGCAGGTAGGAAGTTGCAGGATGTGGAGCCAATGTGTTTTATTATTTTTAATGGATTTGTCATTTCAAAGTATGGTTTTCTTTGTTGCAAAAGAAGGCAGGATTGAATGAGCCATATAATGCTTAACTGAGAATAATGGGATAGAAACATTATACGGGATGTATAATGTTTGCAGCTACACTTGTTTCAATGGTGTCTATGATGCATAACTATTTTTGGGCCTGTGTCCCAATTTTAATTTTCGCTTTGTCCAGAATTCTTGCTCTAAGTTTGGGAGGTATGGTTCCATGCTAAATCAGAAGGTTGTATTTACCTTGGAAGACTTTTCAGCATAATTATGAGAAACAAGAGCATTTTTAATATCTCCACTTATTTCCAATATAAACTGCCACGTAACCTTGCAAATAACTTTCTTATTAAGCTACTTTAATTCTTTTGGAATGGACAGGTATGCTTCATTGGTTCGGACGTAAGGAATGGACATGTATGCTTCATTGGTTCGGACGTAAGCATAGTGTGCTGTGACTGATTTCTTGCAGCAGTCTGTGGTTTACTTATCACAATAAGTTTTCTGTGTTTCTGTGTGTGTAATCCATTTAACAGTTTTAAAGATGTTTTCCAAAATTAAATAAATACATAATAAATAAAAAAAGTAATCTTTTCTTCACTTTGAGGTACTGACAAAGTCTGGGAATTTGTTTTTTTCAAAAGCGATGGTCAGCATTACAGCTTAGTAAACGGTCAGTCTGCGAATAACTTCTGCATAAATTAAAATGTCTGAATGTCAAATGGCTTTAGATTGGAGGAACGTTATATGTTTACTCCAGTATGTAGTATGATCTTAGAGAGTTTATAGATTTCTTATTGATTTAATTTTTGCTGAGCGGTTGTTTGTTGATTTATTGATGGTCCTTTTGGTGGTGGGAAATTACATGGATGAATCCATCCCTATTATGATTTCTTTTTCAGATATTTTGACTTCCAGACAATTTCAATCAGTGAGACTGTGTATGTGATTACTGAGGTTGCCTATTTTACAAGCAGGGGCTCCTTTTCTGTGTGTGTGTGTGTCTGTGTGTGTATATATAAGAGAGAGATTTAATATGTATACTGAATATATTTTTGCAAATGGAATTCTTAGTTAAATAGGCCCCTCTTCTTAGACAAGTAGACTTGAGTAACCAATATTATATCTTAGCCATCCAGCTGGGAAAGTTTAGTATGTGGATTTTCCTTCCGGTTTGATGAAGGCTATGCCACTTACTTAAGGAGTACATTCATGGCTATCTGTCCAGTTGTAGTGTTGTTGAACTACATTGTTTGATAATGAGAGGAGATTTTTACAGAAGTTGAAATTTTTTGTGTCAAGAACCTGCCCATACAAAGTGGCTTGTTTAAATTGCAGTGAAGGCTGTGGTCTTTCTAGTGAGTGTTTTAAATATAATCAGTATTACTGAGGTGGAGAAAGTTTCTTAAGGCACGATCTTTCTTAGCCTGGAAAGCAAGCCAGAGATGAAATTTATAGAGGCCAGTGAGAGACAGAGGAAAGCAAGAAGCTTTTTAGTCTGTTTGGATAACTAAGTGAACGCAGTCCTTTGACCTTTTTTTATCAGAAATGGTTGTAGTCTTTCTTTTGGCAGGGTGTTTTGCTGATGTGCGTGCCAAAAGGGGTGTTGCGCTCAATAATTGCTCTTGTAAAGGAAGAATACAGGGATGTTATGACCTCCTTGTCCCTGGATGAGATACCCTTACTAATGAGGTGGGCCATGTAAAAAGCTTTCCGTACAACGGAGACAACGTGGTAGTTAAAAGTCAAATTTCTATCAACCTGGGTGCCCAAGCACCTCACGACTGATTGCGTGCTTACAACATTGTTAGTAATGTGATAATTTGTGGGGACATCACTCAAAGGGGATGATTGTGCATTTTTTGGCATTTAGCTTGAGGCCATGTTTCTGGCACTAGTCATTTGTTTGGGTGAGACCCTCTTGTAGCTTATTCAGAATTGTTTTATTAAGTCAGTAATTTGAATTCTTTACTTAATTGCAAATTTGTTGGCTTATTTTTGTGGATTATAGTATTGTAGAACTGCTAATGTTGACATTGTATGTAGATGGACTGCTGGAGTGGTTTTCCCAGTGAGAAATGCTAGTGCTGTAGTGAATATCTGTTCGTTTGTAAAAAAAAAAAAAAAAAAAAAATCTATATATTAACTAAGATGTTAGCATTAACTGTTAGATTAGAGAATTAAAATCAGAATGAGAATTAGAATTTTAAGGCAAATATTAGGCATTTATTACATATATTAATTGTTCGAATGCACCTACAGTACAGCCAGGAGGTCGACTTTGGTCTCCCGTGGTAGCGAAAGAGTTAACTATATGATATATTTTATATGTGGCCCCAAGACAATTTCTGTTCACTCAATGCGGCCCCAGCAAGCCAAAAGGTTGGACACCCCTGCTAGATGATTGCAACTGTTGAAACGACACACCGACCCCATCTGCAAAAAATGGGAAAAGGATTATGGATAGATGGTTATACCTTGGCTTAATAATTTTTTTAAAAGATTGCAATAATTGGTCCAGCTGGATTAAACCAGGGGTATGCATGACATATAGAGTGATTCTGAACTTTAGCCTCATGCATCCCTAAAATATTTTTTATTCATGTGCTTGAAAACCAAAAAGTGGTGATAACTGAGACTACTAGACCATGGCAGCGTGTTTGTGTGCTACTTAGAAAGTTGCGACCGTAGCCTAGTTTGACAGCTACATACTGTGGTTGTAACATTGTACCCCTACTGCCATTGTAACATTGTAACCCTTACAACTGACAGTTAAACAGATCAGTCATCCATCCCCTGAAGTGCTAATATGCGACATTTGTTATGTTTTTCCATTTTATATGGAACAAGTGGTAGTTTGTCTCGTATTGTCCTTTATAAAATGTTTGATTTTCTGGTAAACTGCTGAAGATTACATTTAATAATGTCAGACATTGGAATCTTCTTTGTTTGTTTTAGGAAAAAAATGCATATTGATATAAAACCTGCTGTTGTATTAACTGGGTCTATATTACGTGATCGAATGGTCAAATAGTTGAACACGTAATAGTCTATCTGTAATAATCGAACCGCCACAATGTCAAATGGAAAATAAAAAAAGAAAAACCCACCCAAACAAACCATTTAAATGCTCTACCCAGGGGGGAAAGCCCCCCTGCACCCCCTCATGGGGGACTGAACCCCCACACCCCCCGGTACTTAAATATACCAACTCCGAGATCGCACTACAGTGCAGGCAATGGAAAACTTCCATTTCCGCACTGTACGGAGATCTCTATTGAACCATTCGACATTGTGGCGGTTAGATTATTACGGGTCACCTGTTATGTGTTTGAATATTTGACCATTCGATCACGTAATATAGACCCGTATTAATAAGTCCAAATAAGTGCCTGGGCACGCTGTTTAGAGATCCACAGAAGTTTATTTCACAAAATTAAAAATGGTGAACCACGCTGCTAACTAGTCTCCGGAACTACAAGACCAGTATTAACTTTATAAGTGAATTAGGATGAAATTAAAAAGCTTTGTGTATATCTTTGACTGGCATTTGTATTGAAGTAAGAGAACATGGCAGTGAATTTATCACCACAAGTTACACATGTCCAATGCTATCCTTTGTCACACACAATAAAAGTAAATAAAATTAGATGATCCTTTGACTTGTGCTTCGAGGCTGCTAGGTTTGACTAATTGTACATGGTGTACAAATTCTAAGTAGCAGGGAGAATTTTTGAATAGGCTGTCTCACCTGTTACTGGGCTAAAGGGTTGTCTATTTAGAATGGGAGTGAAATTGTTTTTAAAAGGGGTAAGTAGTAAGGTGTATCAAGGAGACAGTAATGGGATTTAATGGTTTTAAACAGGGAGCCTTCAGGAGTTAGAGGGGCTCTGCTGAATAGCGACAGTGAATGTGTCCTTTTTAGACATTTGCAATGTTTGGCATCAAGTATCAAATAGTCAGGTAAAAGGTAAAATTTTATTACGTTTGCTTTGTAAGATAGGGGTGCAACACAGGCCACATTCGAATTAGAAAGTGGAACATCTTTGTCTGAAATGAGACATACTTCTGGATAGGAAAGGTGTGTCGGTTTCTAGCATACTTTTAATTTATACAGGGTCATGCTGACAATTGCCTGTGTTTCTTTAAAGACAGTACAGTTCAGGGATTGTAACATTTTAGGGGTTGTCCTACCATTTGTTTTGTTGATGAACCTCAGGGATTACATTACCCAGGAGTCGTAAAGGACAAGTGATGATGTTTCATTCAGTCTCTCTGGTGAGGCAGATACCATAATTACTGATTTCTTAAGCTTTATGAAATGTTTATTATTTTGCATCTAGTGCTATAACTTGATTTAAGTTTATCTGTATTTTATTTGTAGGATAAATATTTAATTGTCAGAATTAAGGATGATAATGTCATCTGAATTCATTGCAATGTTTATTTCAGGAAGAAAAGTTTTAGGCCATTAACAACTATGGAAACTAAAAGTGGGGTCCCCACACCACATCTTGAGATACCCTGCAACCTGTAGTAACACCTTCTGGCACCGTTGCATCAACTCCAAGCTTTAAAGGGCTTTCTGTAAAGTAGCATTTTGATCATAGGCTTGTGACAGGGCTAAAATTAAGGTTTTTGGAGTCTCGTGCAAGAAATAGCATGAGTTAACGATCTCAAAGGCGTGGGTCATATCAGCAAAAATGGCAGCTGTAAAGTCACCATTATTCATGTCGTTTCTTACCGTGTCGTTAAGTACAGTGATAATACTAAATGTTTCACAAAACCCGTATTATGAGTCTCAAGAAAGACCATACCTATTTGTATGATAAAAACGCGGTTTTGTATTACTTTTTGAAAAGTTGGATTATAGGCAAAGACTGGAAAAGGCTCTAAAGTTCTCTGAGGAGAAGGCTATGGAAATCTTGTCTAATGGTACAGCAAAGAAGTCCCTGAAGGGTGCTGTGAAAATCCCGTGGTTGCAGATAAGTTGAATAGACAGGCCACTGCCCCCCCCCCCCCCCCCCATGACGAGCGGTCTTTCCTCTAGTAGTGACATGTAATTTAGAGGCTTTAGCATCTCACTTGTTAAACTTTTATAGTTATTTGAAAACAAATCTGGCATAGGTTTGCCAACAGTAAAAACTTTGGCCATTTTGAGCCTGTGGAGTTTGTTGGAGCTGAGGGGTATTTGATGGATGGTGTTGCTGTTCCTTTGTGGAAGAAGTTGAGTTTTATAACGGATGAAGAGTGAAGGAATTTATTGCTAACGCATTTCAGCAGTAAGTCTATGGGAATGATTTGTTTTATATTCACTAGATTCTTAGAGGGATGTGTGTTGTAGTTTGTTTAAAACTGGTATTTGTAATGTGCCCAGGAAGATTTCCACTAGTGTTCTGTGGTTCTTGACACATTTAGCAGAGTTTGCTGTGATTCTACACGGTTTGAGTTCACGAAGACTTGTTGAACATTTAGTGTTTGTTTCCCTTTTCTCCTATGTAGCTTTTTTTTGCTTCATCGCTGATTTTAATTTCAGGCTTATGCTAAGGGAAAACCTGCCCTCTAAGGTATCTTAGGATATAGCTTATCTTGAACAACTAACAGTTTAGTAAAGCTTGATAAGGCCGGGTCTGTGTTTTTTGCTTTGTGAAGTCCATTCCAGTTCATATTTAGTAAAGCGTCCTGTAGTTTGTCCTTAGCAGACTCGGGGACATGCTAGTTTGGAGGAGGCATAACTGTTTTGAAGGGCCAGGATGAATTAACCAGGTAGTGGTTACTTGAGCAGCTGGAGAGGATACAGACATTCAGGCAGCAGTGAGTGGTGCTCATTCAGTGGTCTGTCGGGGAGCCACTTCCTGGATTAGCGTTCTTTCCTGTAGTTTTTGACTAGCTGTGAAAAGCCATTTTGGCAGAGATCTGTATAGGCGGGTGCTGTCTGGGTCAACAACATTTACATTCAGGCTTTCTAATATGACTATATTTTTTGAAATCCACTGGAGTTGGAGTTTGTTCTAGTAGAGAGTTTGAGGCATGTGGAGGAATGTATATATTATGCCTTGATGTAAATTAGTATGCTTACTTAGTATTTTGTGACCACGGTGGTGGTGCTGCGGTAGCATTGTCGCCTCACAGCAAGACGTTGTCCTGCTCGATTCTCAGCTAGAACATCTTCTGTGTGGAGACATGTGTGAATGGGCATACCTTCGTTGAGGGTTGTGCGTCAGGGCCGGCAACTCGGCACGTAAAAAAAAAAATCAACTGCCAATCATTAGTGGACCGGAGTTCCGCTGTGGCGACCCCTAACTGGGAAAAGCTGAAAGACACACACACTTAGTATTTTGTGACTTTTAAGCCAGTTGCAGGCATTGTGTTTGGATGAGCTTGTTCACCTGCATATATCGGTACGTAGTACTACTGTTCATAATGTGTGACCTGGTCTGTTGTCTGTATAGAAGGAGGAATTTTGCCTAACAGAAGCTGATGGGCATTGTTTCTCCTTTTACCAAGATTCAGTAATAGTCAGGAATCTAGCTTGTCATGCAGTTAATCGTATCTCTAGAGAGGTCCAATTGTTGCTGATATTTACTTTGAGTCCTTTCTTTGGCGCTTTTATAAGGTGTTCTTAATATTATTAACAAGAAGTTGTATTATGTTGGCTGCTGTTGGGGTGGTGGCAGTGAAACCAGGATTGTATGGTGGAGGTCTTGGGTTCGTGCCCCAGATGAGAGCCATTATCCTTTTACTTATATGATAAAAGTGCCTAAGCAGAAGGCTCTTTCTGTATTTGTATGTGTTTGTAATGTAACCTTATTCATTGTGCTTGGGCGGTTCCTAGCTGAGAGGACAAGTCTGTTAAGGAAAAACTGAACAGCTATAGTTCTAGAGGCTCTTCTGGTCCAGTGACAATGATGCCAACAGAATATGCTGGAGGTCTTTGGTTCAAATTCAAAATGAGAGCTAATGTTATCCTTACATATCTATGATACGTTTAAGTAAGGACTAATGTTCGAGAACTCTTTCTCAGAATTGACATATTTGGGTAGTTTTTGAGGAAGAACATTTACATGCTTTTTGGAAGATGTGTAGAAGCTTTCTCGCTATTTTTAAAGAGTGTAGGAAGGTTGAATTATGTACTTAGAATTATTTAGTGTGCTTGCTTTAGAGTGGAAGGGTTAGGCTGGGTGCATGTGTAGCAGTGATGGCATGTGAGAGTTTATGAAAAAGAGGTACGAGAAACTGTTGCTTCATAAAATGAGTTCTGGGCATCATGCAAAGTGCAGCCAAAGACGGATGTATTAGTCGATGTTCACCTGGAGTAGGTGTGGAGATAGGTGAATGCTGCCAGCCTAGCCAGATAGAATTTTGTAGATAATTCTGTCATTTGTAAATATTAATGTAAGCCACAGGCTTGTGCTCTTAAATGTGAAAAGACCGTATTGGATGTTGAACTGAAAAACATGTAACAACAGTGTATTCTACTGTAAGAAAGCTAAGTCAAGCATGGTAGAATTGTTTGATCTTTAAAGTCTGCTCCGATATGTCTAGAGGGAGGCATACTGCCTACTGTTTTAAGACCAGAGTTAATGGCTAGAATTTGCTTGTATAAATGTCCTTTATTGCTCTGGTTTCTGACCAGGTGTAAAGAATGTAAATGTAGATGTCCTTCAAGAATGCAACTGCAGTCATAACATGTGGGTTGTCCTGCCTCAGGCAGCCCTCGGTCGGCCGGATTCCAAAGTCTGGGTCCGACGTCGGCTGATGTCGCATTTCTCTCCGATGTCAGAGCGGCTGGGGTACATAAGCATCAGCCGACGCCATTTTCTTCAGTCTTTCTTGCTGCACGGTGCCCGAAGCAGAAGCAGTTCGCAAGTGCCGGTCGGTCAGCTCCTGTATTCTACGATACCGAAGTCATCAGAAAAGCTAAGTACCCCGTTGGGGACCTTTTCTTGCCTCAGCCGATGTCAGAAATTACTGAAAAAGTTAACAATTTTCTTTTTTGTGGTAAAAAAATACCTCATAAGGATTTCCACTCTTACTGCCTCCCTTGCCTGGGCCCAGACCACAAAGTCTCGGCCTGTGTAGCCTGTGCTTGCTTCAAGCGCACTCTCAGGCACCGGGCGTAGTTCGCTGAAGATTTTTTCGGCGATAAATTTGCTTACACCATGCCATCTGATCTTCTGACATCGCAAACTCCCAAAAAGCGAAAAGACCGGGACCGACATCCTAGGCCCGCGTCTACCTCCGACTCCACGCCAAAACCTAGTGCGAGTGCTCCGGTTCCTCTGAGACGGTCGATCCACCGCTCCGAACCGAAGACACTGCATTACCGATGACTCCGATTCCAGACATTACTCCGCCAGTTATAGATTTTCCTCCGGATACCGAAACCGAGGAAATGCCCGAGACCATTGCTGTAGACAAGGTCACTCCTGCACGTGGAGCTGCCAGGCCTCCTATGGCCATGTCTATTAAGGCCTACACTAGGGCTAAGGCAGCCAGCAAAACAAAGCATATTACTTCCAAATCCTTACCTCAGCTGACTCCGGAGACACAAATTATGTCCATGGCTGCTGATTTAATTTCCATGATTAGAGGTTCACAGGCCTATCCTGAGAGAGCATCCCAGCCTCCTCCTGATAAAAGGCCCCGGGTTGAACCCTCTGACCCTACTCCTTCAGATGAAGATTCTGAGGGCTCTGTCCACTCTGATAGCCAGGAAGAGCTCTTCCAGACCTATGAGGACTCGGATGCAGAAGATTCCATACCTTCGGCCTCCCCTCCTGAGGATATTTCTTTTGGGGAAGTTCTGCACACCATGAGGGAACATTTCAAGTGGCAGGGTCAGGAATATTCTGATTCTAGGAAACGCCTTAGGACTTTCCTTAAGAAGCCTCAGCACAGGCCCTTAGCTATTCCTCCTGTACTTGATGTTCTGGATTATTTGTATTCTGACTCTAGTGCTACCCCTGATTCTCTTCCTCCTGCTCCAGCCAAGCCAGACAGGTATTACAGGGTCCTAGAAATTCATTTCCATTTATTCAGGGCCCATTCTGCTGATTTGGAAACTATTTCACAGGGGCCTAAAGGAGTTTCAGCCTCCACCTCAAAAAATCCTTTGCCCTCCAACAGGGAAGCAAGGTCATTAGAGAGATGGGGTAAAAAGGTTTACACATCCACTACCTTATCCATGAGAGCTTTAAATTGCCTTTTTCATATGTTCCAATATCAGGATTATCTCTTAGAAGATTTACAAAAAACATTAGCTTCTCCTGATCCTTTAGACAGGAAGACTTTGCAGGAAGCTGTACATAACACTCAGCAAGTGAGCAATCACTTCCTGCAGTGTGGATATGATGCACTGGAAGCTTCATGTAGGGCAGCTATGACAGGGGCAGT
Source organism: Protopterus annectens (assembly GCF_019279795.1). Lineage (NCBI taxonomy): Eukaryota > Metazoa > Chordata > Ceratodontiformes > Protopteridae > Protopterus > Protopterus annectens. Next base: position 1,354,330,404 of record NC_056747.1, read on the forward strand.
GATGCGTAGACATGCATGGTTAAAAGATCAACCTCTACCAGATCATGTAAAAGCAAAACTTCTGGATGCACCTTTGGAAAAGAACAAGCTTTTTGGTGCAAATGCTAAGGATGTGTTAAAGACCATCGAAGAAAAAGCAAAATCAGTTCAGACTGTGAAAGATTTCCTCCAGGTTCAACCCCCCAGGTTCAGTAGGAATTGGCCTTCAAAAAACTGGTCCTTTCCTAATCCAGAAAAGTTTCAAAGGGGTAAGAACAGACGTGGCAGAGGAAGAGGCCAATACAGAGGCCCTTACAGGGGCGACAATGGCAGCCAGGAAACCAAAGAAGTGACGAGGGGTTTCACCTGCCCAACAACCACAAACTCAATGACTTTCCTCTACTACCGCCTACCAGGGAACAACTAGAAGCTCCCTTGGGGAAATTATCTCTGTTTGCAGAAAACTGGCACAGACTGACAAAGGACAAATGGATTTTGGACATTATAGACCGAGGGTACAGGTTTCATTTTCATACCTTACCAAGAAAACAAGGCATGCCAAACCTACCACAACATCAAAGGGCAGAGGCTATCAAGCAAATCACTCTGCTGACTCGAATGAAAGCAATAGAAAGAGTTCCACAACAAGAACAAGAACAGGGGTTTTACTCAAGACTGTTCATTGTTCCAAGAAAAGAATCTCAATGGAGACCAATACTGGACTTGTCCGCATTAAACACCTTTCTCATAGTACCAAAGTTCAAAATGCTGACTCTATAGCAACTCCTTCCCATGCTGGGCAAGGAGTCGTGGCTGATTACTCTGGACCTCAAGGAGGCATACCTGCATGTCCCTATCAGACACAGCTGCAGAAGATACCTCAGATTTCTTGCAGGGCCAGAGCATTATCAATTCTCAGCATTGCCATTTGGCTTATCTACTGCGCCCAGAGTATTTACAAAATGCCTGGCTTCAGTAATTGCTCATTGCAGGCTCCAGGGTATACAAATTTACCCGTACCTGGACGACTGCCTCATACAAGCGGACGACAAATTGATGTTGACAAAAAACCTGGATTATGTCATACGAATACTTCAAGCTCTGGGATACACAGTCAACTTCCAAAAGTCAAGACTGCAGCCATCCCAGCAAATAATCTTCTTAGGAGCCAAACTAGACACAGCCTCTCAGATGGCTTACCTGACAGAAGACAAGCAAGAGAAGTTAACTCATTACTACAAAGGTTTAGCAAAACTCACCCAGATGACTGCAAGGAGATTCCTACAGGCCCTGGGTTACATGGCATCCTGCATTCTCCTGGTTCCATTAGCAAGACTACACATGAGAAAGCTTCAATGGTACCTAAAAAGCATTTGGTCTCAACACAGCAACAACTTGGAGACAATCATACCACTCATTCCATGCCTACAAAAGGAATTCCTATGGTGGGCCTCGGTGAGCCAGGCAAACACAGGTATGTCATTCAAAAAACCACAGATAACACAGACCATGACTACAGACGCCTCAGACCTTGGATGGGGGGCGCACATGGAAGGCAGATGTATACAAGGACAATGGTCTCCAAAGGAAACACATCTGCATATAAACCAAAAGGAAATGCTGGCAGTAATGCATGCCATTGAGGCTTTTCAACACCAACTCCAGCAAGGCCATTTAATGATACGAACAGACAACACCACAGTGATGTGGTACATAAACAAGCAGGGGGGCACCCACTCTTACCCCCTTTGCAGACTGACAATGCAGCTTTGGGAGAAATCACTGAGTCTAAACATCCAGTTACAATCCCAATTTGTTCCAGGAAAAGACAATGTGTTGGCGGACAGCCTAAGCAGGAATTTCACAGATCCACATGAGTGGAGATTACATCCGAAGGTTTTCAGACAACTCACTTCGACATGGGGCAAGCCAGAAGTGGAGCTTCACCTCAACCATCTTCTACCAAAATTTTGCACAAGGACATACCATCCAAAGGCTTGGAAAATAGATGCCCTTTCATTCAACTGAAACTCCCTAGCGATCTATGCATTCCCACCTCTGCCACTAATGACCTCAGTATTACTAAAGATCAAAGCAGAGAAGCCCAAGGGAATCATAATAGCTCCGGATTGGCCAAGACAACACTGGTACCCACTACTACGGAGCATATGTCACACCAGGAGGTGGGCCCTCCCTCAGTGGCCTCTACTTTTGACTCAACACAATTTCGAAACACTGCATCCAAACCTTCAGACACTGCAGCTAACAGCCTGGGAGATCCCTTAAATAACTTCAGCTTATCTCTCTCCAAGGAAGTTCAGCGGATACTAACAGAGGCTCGAAGACCATCCACCAGAAAGGTTTACTTAGCAAAGCGGAAAAGATTCAGCAATTGGAATACCAGCAAGGGACATGATGCTTCATTGCTGAACATCCCTCTTATCTTGGAATATTTGGCAGATATGTTACAGAGCGGCCTCTCATATTCTTCAATAAAGATACATGCATCTGCTATTTCAGCTAGATACAACACTGTTTTCTCTCACCCTTTACTAAGACAATTCCTCAGGGGAATCAAGAACATTAAGCCACCAAGAAAGGCCCCAGTGCCAGCCTCGGACCTCAATTTTGTCTTAGAAAAACTGACTCTACCTCCTTTTGAGCCAGCAGCTTCAGTTGACTTGCAATTTCTCTCATGGAAGACAGCTTTCCTGTTGGCAATTACCTCAGCAGGAAGGGTTTCGGAGCTACAGGCCCTAATGGCAATACCACCCTTTATTATTTTCACAGAGACAGAGTTTCATTAAGGACCAACCCTACTTTTATGCCAAAGGTGGTATCTAGGGTTTCTCTAAATCAAGCCATTCAACTGCCTGCTTTCTTCCCCAATCCTGAGAATAAGGGGGAAAGACTTTTGCATACCTTGGACATTCATAGACAACTTTGATACTACCTGGACAGAACCAAGGCCAGTAGGAAGTCTGAACAGCTTTTTGTAGCTTACGCCCCTGCAGTCCAAGGAAAAGCAATTTCAAAACAGACTATTTCTAAATGGATTGGACATTGCATCAGATTCTGTTATTCCTTTCATGGAAAGACTGTTCCAGCCTATGTCAGACCACATTCCACCAGAGCTACAGCCACCTCTACAGCCTTTTTAAGAGGGGTGCCTACCAAGGACATTCTAGAAGCTGCTACATGGAGCTCCGTGCATACATTCTCCAAACACTACAATCTTCCTCTATATTCCAGATCCAGAGCAGGCTTTGCTTCGGCAGCCCTGCAGGGGTTGATTGCCACGCCATCTTTTTCCTAGGACATACCTCCTCCCCCAGCTAAGCTATGGTATTCTACCCACATGTTATGACTGCAGTTGCATTCTTGAAGGACATAGTACAGTTTTGTACCTACCATAAATGTAGATGTCCGATAGACATGCAACTGCAGTCGGGTTTTCCCTCCCTCCATACCCCTCTATGCGTAGGGTCCACTCCTATCCCTCTTACTCTTAGCTGGGGTTATCTGTTATGGTGTATTTGGTTTATTGCTCATGTATTTGTTTGGAATCCTGTTTTTGTCTTACAATTTGATTACAGCCTTCCTTGGAGGGCACCTGGCATCTGGGGCAAGAAACACTGAAGAAAATGGCGTCGGCTGATGCTTATGTACTCCAGCCGCTCTGACGTCGGAGAGAAATGCGACATCAGCCAACGTCGGACCCAGAATTTGGAATCCGGCCGACCGAGGGCTGCCTGAGGCAGGACAACCCACATGTTATGACTGCAGTTGCATGTCTATCGGATATCTACATTTATGGTAGGTACAAAACTGTACTTTTCTGTTAGCCTGGGAACACCAGGGAAGTATGAAGAATGATGTCATGTGACGCACCTCTGTGTTATCAATTTAAAGAGAGAGAATCGGACAACTCAGGGCATTTTGTCTTGAGAGCATTCAACTCACCAGCACTGTCTTGTTCTTTATGCAAATTATTTAGAACTATGTTTTTTCTTAGATAGAAATAGCTAGGAATTAATATGCTCATAACTTCACCATCACAACTGCAGTCTCTTACCCAAAACGTGTTTAGGATAGTTGAGGAATGGCTCCTTCACCGATGCCTCATTCTGAACCCCAAAAGAACAAAAATGCTATTATTCACGCCCACTGGTAGAACCTCCCCACTGAACTTTGATGTTACATCGACTAATGGTACTGTTATATCTCCTGATCCTACCACAAACCTACTTGGGGTACTAATTGATGATAACCTCTCCTTTGAGCCCCATATTATTTTATGTTACATAAAATAAATAAAAATAATAGCATTCTATTTAAATAACTTATCGTATACTAGCAAATAATGTGTGTGACTTTATTGTTCAGTAGTGTGCTTTTTGCTTACATAGTTTTAAAACATTTACTGTATAACTGTACTGTTAATATTGTGCTACATATTTTTTATTCATCTTTGTATCTACATCCTTAGCTATGGCAGAATAGCCTGTCTTCCCACCTCCCAATTACCCTCAGAGTCCCTCAAGGCTCCATACTTGGTCCTCTCCTCTTCTCTATCTTTACAAATGACCTACACTCTGTAATACCTTAAGCCACCTGTATTCAATATGTAGATAATTCCACATTAATATGCTCAGCCACTTCAGCATCGCAACTCCAGTCTCTTACCCAAAACGTGTTTAGCATAGTTGAGAAATGGCTCATTGACCGATGCCTCATTCTGAACCCCAAAAAAACAAAAATGCTATTATTCACGCCCACTGGTAGAACCTCCCCACTGAACTTTAATGTTACATTGACAAATGGTACTGTTACATCTCCTGATCCTACCACAAAACTACTTGGGGTACTAATTGATAATAACCTCTCCTTTGAGGCCCATATTAACAACACTATAAAAACAGTTAACAAAAAACTAGGATACCTCTCTAGAATCAAACCCTTTCTGACCCCTCTAGCCAGGACCACTATCGCCCATACCCATTTAATCTCAACCCTTATATATGCATCCCCTATCTATACTAAACTATGTAAAAGCAATATGAACAAGCTGGCTATCTCCTACAATAATATTGCAAGATTTGCAACTGGGTCAACCTACAGAACCCATCACTGCAACAATCTTAATCAACTAGGCTGGTTAGAACTGTCAAATCTAATTCTACTGAACCAACTAATAGTGGCCCAAAATATACTGTATCAGCCTTCAAATACTCCCATACTCACTAACCTAATCACCCCCTACAATAACCTAAAGTCCCTGCGCTCATCAACCAAATCACTAGTTCAAATAAATAAAACCAACAATCTGGCCGGCGATTCTCTGTTCTCTAAGGAAAAACCTGGAACACCCTCCCTGATCACCTAACCTCCCTATCCTCAGCTCCCTTATTTAAAACATATCTTAAATCTCACTGGTCATGCCTCTGTGCTAATCCAGACTAACTACCACACTTGTATCCTGACACTTCTCTATATACCAGTATAAGCTAGTTAATCCTTTACTAACAATAGTGTGCATGTCACTATACTGGTTAATAGTGTTCTATTTAAATAACTTATCGTATACTAGCAAATAATGTGTGTGACTTTATTGTTCAATAGTGTGCTTTTTGCTTACATAGTTTTAAACATTTACTGTATAACTGTACTGTTAATATTGTGCTACATATTTTTTTATTCATCTTTGTATGTACATCCTTAGCTGTCTTTTAATTGCAATCATGTTACTCATATGTCAAAAGGCAGGAACTGTATAATAGACACAATTTTACAATGTACCTATGTCTTGTAAGTACTACTCTGAAGTGTGGAGCTTTTCTCCCTGGGCCTCCACTGAAAATGGACATATATCCAGTTGGATCAGCCTGGTCAACAAATGTAAAATAAATAAAATAAAATAAATTAGGAAGATTAGACTAGTTTGTTTTTCTGTGTTGATGTTATAACTTTTCTACGGTATTATTTTCAGCATTTCTCTGTGATCTCTGAACTCTTGACTAGCATTGTGTAGTAAGAAGTATTGTCTTGTGTTTTTATTATTATTAAACATTTTTAAACCTTTCAACTGTGGCTGTTTTGTATAGAGATAATTTAAGCTCTAAGAGTACATTGCATGTATATAGTGACGCTGTACCAAGTCACGCTAAATAAGTTTTGACTGTTAGGTCACACTTATCATTTGGATAATAATATTGTACAGTAATAATTGGACACCCTTTTAAGGGCCTTTGGGTAGCTGTTAAATATTAGTGGGTGGTGGCAGCTAGTACTACCTTTTAGACTGGGCAGAAAAGGGGCACAGCTGGAGAACCTGTGCCAGCCTTCCCCAGGAGTGTCTGTGTGGTTGTATATAACTCATCTCAGTGTGTGTGTCTGTCAGCTACTTGGGTGGGGACACGAAGCATTGGTTGGACAGAGAGGGTGCTGGAGGTTTTAACTTGCCCACTAGGCTGAGTTCTGGACCCTATAGCTGTGCCAGTGGGGAGTCTTATTGGGGACCTGGAGAGAAAGGGAGAAACCAGCCCCAGACTGACTGTGATCTCTGTGTGCTGTTAAGGGAAATTGTACTTGTGTGTGTGTGTGTGTGTGTGTGTGTGTGTGTGTGTGTGTGTGTGTGTGTGTGTGTGTGTGTGTGTGTGTGTGTGTGTGTGTGTCTTGTGTGTGTTGTGTGTGTTGTGTGTGTTGTGTGTGTGTGTGTGTGTGTTGTGTGTGTTGTGTGTGTTGTGTGTGTGTGTGTGTGTGTGTGTGTGTGTGTGTGTGTGTGTGTTTATTATCCTTTCCCGGTATGCGCACCCCTCACTGGTGTTAGTGGCGAGGATTGAGGCTCCTTGATTGCCAGGCCACTGCATGAGCATCACATAGGGTACAATATCTGCAAATAAATCTGCAACAGTTTTCTGAATTGGACTGTAATAGATATGTGATATGCACTTAAGCCTTATAAAACGTAAAGCAATGAAACTAAAAATGTGCTTTAATCTGCAATATATGCTCTCTTCAGTGTCATGAAAAGATGTGAGAACCTGTGACCTTTTTCTGTGTAAGATATTAAAAGTATGGTGTTTTGTAACAATTTTTAATTCATTCTTCTGGGAAATACAGAAATTGTAAACAGTGTAAAAAGTATAGCAGATGTGAAATAGGAACAGTAATTACAAGATCTGTGACTATTCTTAGAGCAGGGACTTAACACTGTAAACATGCGATTAGGTGGATTGTTAGGAGATGGCTAGCCAAGGTAAAGAAAATGAATTCCTTCACAGCTGAATGAGCAGTACTGTTTCATTGCATCCATGGTTTGTGTATGGGAGTGATGTAAGCTAAACCGCTAAATGAAGTCGAAGGGGACTCATGAAGGGAGCAGAGCTACGCTGGAATTTGTAATGTACATACCTGTGTCTCTCATACCTCTCAACCTACAGAGCTATGCTGGAACTTGTAATGTATATACCTGTGTCTCTCCTACCTCTCAACCTCTTAGACCAAGAAATCTGGACAAAGCCTAAAGTTGTGGGGGTGACAAAAGGCCCAAAAATAGGGACAGATTTTAAATATTGCTATTATTGACACAATGCAGTAGTGGAATAACAGAATTTGTATTAGTATGTATTTTCTTAAGGATATGGAGTCCAAAGCTCAAAAGTATGCCATTATTTAATTATTTCAATCCCCAGTGATTTGCAAAACCCCAAATTATGAGGAAAAGACCAAAAATATGAAGCGAAAGTCTGGACAGTTGAGAGATGTATGGTGTCTGTTTTCTGCACATTTGGCTCTGCTTGTGATAAATTCAACTAGGCTTGCATATATTTTTTAATTAAGAGATGGCTAGGAAAACGTTTAACAGTAGACTGTATTTCCTGTATTCTATTTGTTCAATGTGATTATTTTCTGTTTTCTCTGTGCCAGTTTATATTTCTCTGTGTATTTAACTAAGAAATATACTTTTAAACTAATTTCTTTTAAGTATTTTTTGTTTAATCAATTTTAAAGTTCTTGTTGCTGGTTATCTGTTTACTTATTTATTGACTGGTGAGAGGGTATTTATTGCTAATGGCTGGGAAGCTGTTGGCATCCAACTCCAGTTGACCAGATGGCTCAACTATTATAGTTTGGTTTATTAACAAAACTGAAACTGTAACTTAAGGGTCCGCAGTGAGGCAATCTGGGGTGGGGGCAGTGCTAGCTTGGGCCAGGATAGAAGGCTACAGTGTAAAAGAATGCTGTTAGCCTTCCCTGGAAGTGTGTGTGTGTGTGTGTGTGTGTGTGTGTGTGTGTGTGTGTGTGTGAGCGTGCGAGAGAGTGAGTGTGTGGGTGGTTACTAGGCTAATTGCCCTACGGCCTTTATAAGCCTAGCCATGTAAAAACCTGTGTACCCTAATTGCCATAGTTAGTTGGTCATTGTTATAGCAATTCTGAGATCAACACCGACTACCCGTGTCAATGAGGGACATAGTTGCCACCACTGGGTGAATTTACGGTCACCTATCCAATTGTCAAGTTTGTGCTTAAATAGGGTCATTGAGAAGCTTTGCTCCACGTTAAGTGGGAGCTTATTCCAGAGGATTGGCAATCTCTGGAAGATAAGTCTGTCTCTCCAACATATTCTGTTAATGTCACAGGCTAGATTGAGATCCCTGGAGCAAGTGAGTCTTGTCCCATTTGATTTGTGGATGTGCAGCATTTCCATTAGGGTAGAGTCAAAGACTGCTCTGTAGGCCAGTCACAAGTTGCCTCTTAGCAGCCTGTAAGATACAGAGTGCAGTGACAGGGCTTTCAGCCTTTTCATGTAAGTCACATTTTGGACACCCTGGATTCTCTTGGTTGGAAACCTCTGTGGTCTCTCCAGTTGCTGCAAGTGTCTAATGAGATGCATAGAGTTTGGAGTATTGTACTCAATTAGCGGTCTGATAAGGGTCTAGTACAGCGGAGTTATAATCTCCTTAGTCGTAGATCCAATGCCCTTATGTATGAGCTGCGCAATGTAGAGAGCTTTCCTTACAACTATGGACAAATGGTGATCAAAGTTTAGATTGCTATCAACCTGTGTTCCCAAGTCTCACAACAATCGGTTTGAGCTTAGAGGGGTGCTAACAGTATCATAATTATCAGGGGCTACTTCTTTGCCAAACGGAATAATGAGACTTTTTTTGTGTTTAATTTTAGTCTGTGATTTTGACACCAGTCATTTGTCTGCATCAGCCCCTTCTGTTATATGTTTACGTCATTGGGGGACTCAATGATTGCACCCAGTTTGCAGTCATCTGCAAACTTGGTAAGCCACAGGCCATCTACTTTTGCCTGGACCTCTGAGAAATAGATTCCAAACAGTAGTGGGACAAGTGCAGATACTTGTGGTACCCCAGTGGTAAATGGTCTACTGGTGGAGGTGGACTCCCCAACTTTGACAGTGTGTGTTTTGTTAGTGAGCCAGTTGGCTACCCATCTAGTGATGTATAGGTTAATCCCCAGCTGGGAGAGTTTCTCAGTGATCCCTAAATGAAGGATTGTGTCAAAAGCCTTTGCTAAATCAAGATAGGTGGTATGTACTGCTTTGCCCTCCTCCAGAGCTTTGGTGACATTCTCAAAGAAGTCCATCAGGTTTAATAAGCAAGATCTACCCTTGATGAAACCAAATTGGGTCGAGTCAAGAATTTGAAGGTCACACGTGTCCTTTTTGATGAGGTCCATGATGATTCTTTCCATCGCCTTGCAGATGAGGCTGGTTAGGCTTTTGGGTCGATAGTTTCCTGGGTCAGTTGAAGGGCCCGCATTGTGCAAAGGGATTACTACTGTTGTTCTCCAATCTGACAGAACTAAACCAGTGCTCAGGTTATGGTTAAAGTGAGTGGCAAGTGGTTCCATTAAATCTCATCTTAGATTGTTTAGTAAGCAGCCTGGGATGTCATCTGGTCCCATAGAGGCTGTGCTTTTTTGCCTTGAAAAGTGCTTGCATGACCTGTTCTTTGGAGGTACTCCGTAGAGAACTGGTGTTAGGAATGCTTTGGGGTATGGCTGGTAGGAACGGGGGGGGGGGGGGTGAAGTTATTGCCAAATATGTAAGCTAGCAGGTAGGCAATTTCCTCAGGTTCAGTGTGAGTGGTACCGTCCACTATAAGTTCGGCATACTGCTGGGCATTCCCTTTTAGGTTTTGGATTTAGCTAAAGAATGCCTTATAGTTGTCTTTAGCTAGGGATTCTAATTTAGTATCATAACTAGCCTTAGAGAATACAAAATATCCGATTTGCTTGTTCAGGCTGTGGAGGCTATTCTCCCTCTGTTGAGTATGTTCCCTTTTGTTATTAGACCTCAGTTTCTTTGTTTTGTTATATAACTTTATACTTACAGTCCACCAGGGTGGCTTGTTTTTTTTTTGGGAGGATCTGGTTTTAGTCCTGTCAGGTACAGCTGAGTCCATAAATAAGTGGTTATATAGGGTGTGAAGATATGTGAAGGCTGCCAGCCTAGCCAGGTAGAATTTTGTAGATAATTCTATCATTTGTAAATATTGATGTAAACCACAGGCTGTTGTATTAAATGTGAAAGACTGCATTGGATATTGAGCTGCAAAAATGTAACAACAGTGCACTCTGCTGTAAGAAAGCTAAGTCAAGCATTTTATGACTGTCTTTGATGTCAAAATTCGGAGCCAGTATGTTAATGGCTAGAATTTGCATGTATAAATGTCCTTTAATGCTCTGGTTTCTGACCAGGTGTAAAGAAATGTAAATGTAGTTTCTGTTAGCCTGGGAACACCGGAGAAGTGTGAAGAATGATGTCATGTGACGCAGCTCTGTGTTATCAATTTAAAGAGAGAGAATCACAAGAATGATGTCATGTGACACAGCTCTGTGTTATCAATTTAAAGAGAGAGAATCACAAAAATGATGTCATGTGACACAGCTCTGTGTTATCAATTTAAAGGGAGAGAATCAAAAGAATGATGTCATGTGACACAGCTCTGTGTTATCAATTTAAAGAGAGAGAATCACAAGAATGATGTCATGTGACACAGCTCTGTGTTATCAATTTAAAGAGAGAGAATCGCGAGTGATGTCATATGACACAGCTCTGTGTTATCAATTTAAAGAGAGAGAATCACGAGAATGATGTCATGTGACAGCTCTGTGTATCAATTTAAAGAGAGAGAATCATGAGAATGATGTTGTGACACAGCTCTGTGTTATCAATTTAGAGAGAGAATCATGAGAATGATGTCATGTGACACAGCTCTGTTATCAATTTAAAGAGAGAGAATCACGAGAATGATGTCATGTGACACAGCTCTGTGTTATCAATTTAAAGAGAGAGAATCACAAGAATGATGTCATGTGACACAGCTCTGTGTTATCAATTTAAAGAGTGAGAATCACAAGAATGATGTCATGTGACACAGCTCTGTGTTATCAATTTAAAGGGAGAGAATCACAGAGATCATGGTATTTTTTCTTGAGAACATCCAACATCACCAGTATTTCTTGCTCTAGATTTTAGAGCTGTGTTTTCTCTTAGATATAGCTAGGAAATAGGATATTAGACTAGTTTGTTTTTCTGTAATGTCAGAACTTTTCTACTGAATTGTTTTAAGTATTTCTCTGTGATCTTGAACTCTTGACTGGCACTGTGTAGTAAGAAGTATTGTCTTGATCTTATCTTGTGTGAGTTGAGAGGTGTGTGTGCTGACAACCTGTTGGAGGCCTTGTTTATTATTACAGGAGAGGACTGATTCTAGTTTCATGGTATAATTACATCTCTCACATACTGTATTTGTTTAGTTTAGGAGCAAGGTGTTGTCCGTATACATGAGGCAGTTGCTACATTGCGTCAGGATACCCATGTTAATCAGGATGGCTGGAGAAATTTTGGGAAACTGTCCATAGTAGCAGGAATTCTTAAGTACTCATTTCTGAGAGGGCAAGTCAACTATTGCTCTGGGATTAATAAGGGAACTTTTCAATAGAAGATCAGGGTGGGGCGACACTGCTTGGTATTCAGATGAGTTGCCTACAGGGCAGAAGTGGATAGCTGCATTGCCTACAGGGCAGCAGGGAACCTGAGAGGGTTTCACTGAGTAGAGACTAGGAAAAAATAGTTTCTAGGTGTTTGCATCTGTACAAGGCACCACTAACCCCCATTGCACAGTGCCCAGCTGCCTGCAGACATAAGGCTTATATACAAATTAAAAGGTTTTAAACTAGTCTGCCACTAGGATATCACACAATGACCCTTCCTGCAGCAATTCCCAGCTCATACAAGACTATATCCACACTCTTCTGCCCTAAGTGTGCAGGGAGCCCTTTTTAATGTAAGATGGCTGGACTTGAGTTCAAGTATATGAAAAATAGGCTAGATTTAGCAAGTCTGGATCTAGTCTGTGCTAACTAGGCAATATTTCATTGCAAAACAATTGCAGGTAATAAGCAGGCACAAACAGTAAAAAGTCAAAAAGGCACAAATTAATGCAGTAAAACAGTAAAATACAGGGGGATTCCAAGATGGTGGTCGTCTAGTTGACACCTTTCACACGAAGCTCCTCACAAATCAGCTAAAAACCGACAATTTAATCAACTTTCAGTGTGGTGTTCTCACAGGATTTGGTCTAGTAAATAACTGTGTATCTGGTCATTAAGAAAAGATCGTTCTTCTATCAAAAAATCCAGTCAAATCTCTTTTGTGGAAAAAATTAAACTTCTCTCAGCCTGTGTAGCCTGGGCCACGTGCATCCAAGGGGTTTGTAGCTTTGACTGTATCCTACTGGAGTACTCTCATATAAGGCATGGCTGGAAACTCTGACACCATGGAAACACAAACTACCAAGGCCAAATTTTTTTCATTATCATTGTCATCTCCGGAGAAAGATACAAGCTCTAAAAGACTCAGAACCAATAAACAAGTAGGTGACACTCCAAAAACAAATGCTAAAGAAAAAACTGACTCAATTTTCCATATGGAAGACTTAAAAATGGCTTTGCAACCAATTCATTCAGCCATACAAGGTTTTTCTACTCATCTTACAGACTTTGGCAAAACATTAAAACAAATAACAGATAGGATGGACACATTTGAAGGTAAAAATCATACTATGGAAATCCAAATAGATTCAATAAATAAAGACTTGTGTGCTAAAGATTCACTGCTTACTGAAATACAAGATAAACTCCTGGACTTGGAAGCGAGAAGCCGTCGCAACAATATATTAATAAGAGGTTTGCCAGAATCATACGATAACCAAGATTTACTTAAAATCACAAAAACAGATTTTTTCAGCACTTCTCACTTTAGACAGCGACCAGCGACTCTGAAAACCTAGTAGTAGAAAGTGCACACAGAGCCATACGTTCTCGTCAAGTAACCACTGTACCCCGACTGATCTACACCAAGATTTTGAACTTTCAAGATGCCCAGAAGATTTTGGTTACAGCTCGTAAACACAGACAGTTTGTATGGAAGAATCACAAACTCACTTTCTCACAGGATTTACCTCATCAAATTAAGTTAAACAGACAGAAGCTGTCTCCTTACTGTGCTGACCTAATCAAACGTGGTATAAAATGTCAGATGCGATACCCAAATGCATTAACATTTACTTATAAGGACAAGAGACAGTCCGTGAATACTGTGCAAGAAGCGCAAGACACTTTTCTAAAGCTTTTTAAAGTAGTGCCCACCACAACATGAGAAGCTTAACAAGAACTGGCCAATCTCTGGTGGCTTATAAGTCATTGTGCTAATCTAGTTTTATTCATATGTTGTGCATTTGTTATGCCGCTTTTACTCTGAATTGTGAAGTACTAAACTGTGTTGAGATGACAATCTTGGCTAGCTATCTTTCATGTTTCGCATCCATTCTACATTTAAAACTAGTGCTTTATGCCAATAGGAACTTTTGTTCGACGACAATTGTAGTGACTGTATCACATCAATCTATCTTTATGAAGGCATGTTCACCTAACATAGGATGTAGCTACGTATATAGCTTATTGTCTTCGACTTGCATGGTAGCTGGATGAGACTTTTCTCTGTATTGTAATCCTGCTTACCCTTTAGTTTCGTTTTGTATATTGGAATGCCACATTTGGTTTCTTCTGTGATCGTCACTGAGACCCATAGAGATGACGTTGCCTCTTCAGTCATGCAGAGCACTTTTTTCTATATTCCGGTAAACCTTCGGTTTGACGTGCCTGTCGTGCCTAACACGAACATTAAGACACACTCAAGGTTTAGCTTTCAAAAGAGAAAAGTTGCTAAGAACCATTTATATTCCATTTACACATTGCTTTTTTCTTTTCTCTATGTTAGAATGTTGCTTTTAATTTGACTTTCATCAGCTACATTAACTTTGTTCAATTATACTTAGTAGAATATTGCATAGTTTGTGTCTGTTTATGCAAAAGCAGTGTCGCAGGAATAACTTTCAATGTTAGTTGTGAGGTATGTGTTTGTACAGTATGTACGGTATCAAAGCAGATAGCTTCACTATCTCACAGCACTTTATTCTCCACTTTGATTCTCAACAAAATCCTCATGTCCTCCCTACATATGTGTATGTGGGGGGTGATTGGATACTATAGTTTCCTTTCCAGTCCTAAAATACTGTTGTAGGTGAATTGGAAATTCATCATGTTGCCTGCAAGTACACAAGTACATATGTGCCCCATGTGATGGATTAGCATCCTATCCTGATTTTATTTTCTCCATCTTGCACCCAACGAGTGCTAGGATGACTTCTAGTTGCCCTGCATTTCTGCATTAGATTACATGGATAATTGGAAAATGAATGCAAGAATTTGTGAAGCTTGTGTTAATGAAATATGATATTTAGGGAATAATAAGATTGTGTGTAGAATTGTCTTTCTTAAACACTTCTTAAGTCATATAAACAGTCGTCATTTATATTTATATATGTAGTATGACAGCTACATAAACAGGTGATAAATGGGTACTAATAAAAGTTGAGTCTAATATCCCAGAGTCACAAATAGGTTCATATCCCTATCAACACCTATCATATACACATTACATCTAGCGGATACCACAAACTTGTCAATACATTTAATTTTATTTTAAACACTACAGTGAGAAGGAGAGTTGGTGTGGTGAGGTTTTACTATGACCGACATTTTGTTTTTCATGTTTTTGTATATATGTATAGTTATGTTTAAAGATATAATAGTCCTTTTCAGGACTCTTTATATTACTATTTCAGTTATGATTTCTATTATGTTAACCAAAGTTAACTTTATTATTTGTGATGATTCATATGTTCCTTCTTTTGTTGTAGACGGGTGGGTAGGCACCGGGTTAGTATGGAGGGAACTGGTTTTGATTTTGGAACTTTTGAGAGGCAGTAACATACAATATAATTTATACAGTGAGACTAGGTTCAATATTTTCTATTTTTTTAGGATTTTACTAAGTAAAGTATTTAAGATTTTACTGAGTAAACACTTAAGTAGATACATAGACTTAAAGCAACTAATGTAATGTCTTTATATATTGATTCTTGGAATGTTAGAGGGTTACAGAACAAAACTAAGAGATCACTACTGTTTCATTTAGTGTTCAAATCTCAGGCCAGTATTTGTTTTCTGCAGGAAACACACATGCATAGAGATGACTGGAAAAAAGAAAACAATAAGAAATGGGTTAAAATGATAATTGCAGCCGGGGATTGCTCTAATTCAAGAGGTGTGGCAATTTTAGTCAAAAACAATTTCCTAGGTAATATTACAAACATAAATTATGACACAGATGGTAGATGGTGTTATTTCTCTTCTTATTTTTCTAACATTGATAAACCACTCTTGTTTTTTAATTTATATATTCCTTGTGACCACCAATATATTTTCTTTATTCAGATATGTAATATTCTTTCATCTTTCAAGGATCATTATATTATTATGGGTGGGGATTGGAATGCCGTTATTAATCCTGATATCGATCGTACTAGTAGATCAATTTCATATAATCACCAAGCATCTATTGCCCTAGAAGAATTAATGTTAGACCTCAACCTTATAGATCTCATTACCCTTAATGTACATACTGACAGGAAAGATAGAAATACATATTATTCTAAATGTTATAATGCATGGTCAAGACTAGATTTTTTTCTTGTTTCTGTTTTTCTTATGCATCAAAAAATTGAATACTTCATGGAGCCTAGATTTTTATCTGATCATTCAAGGATATCACTTAAGATTAGCCTTGATATAACGAGGCCACTCATATATACACAAAATAGATGGACTTTTAACAACAACCTTCTCTTGAATAAGAATATCCACATTATAATTACTGAGATTATACAAGAAATGTTTTCCAATCTTGATACATCAGACATTCCATATGATGTTCAGTGGGCTGCTTGTAAGGCAAACCTTAGAGGAGAGTTAATTAGCAAGGCTTCTTATCTTAAAAAACAGTATAGAAATAAAGAATCCTCGTTAAAACTAAAAATCCAAACTTTAGAAAACCAGCACAGATTGAATCCTGATTCTTCTATATATCTACAAATTTGTGAATTCCAAAAAGAACTTTTACTACTACACCAACATAATCTCTCTATAATAGAACAAAGGCTCTTAGGTACTTATTCTGAATGGGCTCAAGTCCCCTCTAAAGTTCTCGCCAGAATAATTAAAAATAATCCGTCCTTACCTAGAATAGCACCCATACACTATAACAACAAGATGTATAATACGGACTTAGAAATTATGCATCTTTTCACTACCTTGTTTTCAGATGTATACTCTAAAGAGCCTGACCCTATGACTACACAGCATATTGAAAGTTTTATATCTTCCATTAAATTCCCACTACTGAATGATCAACAAAGGAAAACACTATCGGCCCCTTTGAGATCTCAAGAAATTTCAGAAGCCATTGACAAGATTAAAACTAATAAATCCCCAGGTCTGGATGGATTTACACCAGAATTTTATAAGACTCACAAGTCACTTCTTGTACCTTTTCTTCTTAAAGTTTTTAACTACATAAAAATAAATGGTATATCAGATTTATAAACCATACTAATTCTAAAAAATAATAAAGACAAAACAGATCCTAATAATTATAGACCTATCTCCTTAATTAATATTGACATTAAAATTTTAGCCTCATTATTAGCTGAGAGATTGAAAAAAGTTCTAACATCATTAATTTCCCCAGATCAATCAGGCTTTATGTCCCACAGGCATGTATGGGACAATACTTTATCTCTAGATGCCTTTATACACTTCGCAAAAAAGATAGAAATCCTATATATGCACTGATCCTTGACGCTTCGAAAGCTTTTGACAGAGTAAATTGGGACTTTCTTTTTTGTACTATGTCTTGCTTTAATATACCTAATACTTTTATTGATTTTATTAAAGTTTTATATAAGGATTCTTCCACCTTTCTTCATATCAATAGAAATGCCTCTAAGATTATAAAAATCACCAATGGTACGAGACAGGGATGACCATTATCTCCTTTTCTTTTTAATCTATACTTAGAGCCAATGTTATTATATATAACACAAAACACTTTTCACAAGATTCCCAAAATTTTAAATACTGAGGTGCCCTTTTCTGCATTTGCGGATGACTTGGTGATATACCTCCAAACACCTAGTACAGACCTTGTGAAAATAATCAATATTATTAATAAATTTTCACAGGCCTCTGATTATCAGGTGAATTCTCATAAAACTTTCATCTTTCCTATAAATCCATCTGCCCATAAACCTCACATATTTTCAGATTCCCCTTTTTCTTTCACCTATGCAATTAAATACCTAGGTACTCAAATTGAGCATAATGGTCTTTCTACATTTCAAAATAATATTCACAGAGTATGGTCATTAATAGTTTTAGATTTACATAGATGGGAATTACTTAATATGTCACTCTTATCCAAAGCAGCGATAGTCAAAATGAATATACTCCCTAGACTCCTATTTCAATTTAATGCCATAGACCAGGTTATTCCTAAATCTTTCTTTACAAAAGTCAATAAGGAATTGGCTAGATTTATCTGGTCTCCTAAGTCAGTCAGAATATCATATCTTAAATTAACGTCTCCTAAAAATAAAGGAGGCCTAGGTCTTCCGAACTTTTACATGTATTATTTAATTATTTCGGCTAACAAACTACTCACCATTGTGAACTTGAAAACTGATAGGTATAGGCAGTACCCCATTTGGACCAAATTATGGCATCAATACATTTCAAGTAAAAATATTAACCCGATTGCTGTTCCTTTCCTTTCTAAGGAAGCTGCTAACATTCTGAAAATTTCCAAACCCTTAAAACAAAAGATCAATTATTTTCAAGAATTAATAAAACTCATTAATCTAGATAGCATTTTTCAACTAACACAACCTTTACACTTAAATCCTAATATCCAGTTTAATAATGTACCTTTTAATCTTTCTAAATTTCCACTTATTCAAAGTTTCACTGTGTGGGACTTGCTACAATGTAACGATTTATCTCTCACTAACCTACGCATAAAGCTGAAAGCAAATATTAATTACATTACTATACTACGTCAATTGAGAGATAGCATCATTGTGAAATTTGCTCACATTAAAGTAAGTATAAATGATTTTACAAATCTTACCACTGTTATACAAGCTCTAACATTGCCACAGAAGATGTTATCTAAATCTTATAATCTGGTTAATCAGATAATACATAATAATACTTGTCTATTTTCTGATTATTGGGATAAACAGAATGTCCATTTGTCTTTAACTCAGAAACTTTCAGCCATCAAGGATACTTTAGACTATTCCCCATTCAAGAAGCTTTTTTATACCCAGTTAATGATATTTAATAATGCGTATCATACTCCTTCCAAACTTAACAAGTTTGACTCCAGAATTCCCTCCTTATGTTCTTGCTGTTCTTCTTTTAATGCTGATCTCTTACATATTTTGTGGTCCTGTCAGCACTCACATAAACTTTGGACCTCCCTTAAAATCAGATTACAAAAAATGGGATACCAAAAATCCACACTATCCTGGGAATTAGCGATTTTTCATATTCCTATTATTCATCTATCAAAATTTGATACACATGTGTTAGTTTATATTTGTTCACTCATTAAGTTTTATAGTACTAAAAATTGGTTAGACCGCACCAAACTAAATTGGAATAACTTTAGAACCTTAGCCTACTCTTATTTCAGCTCAGAAATTACTGGTGAAGAGTCCAAAGAAGTTAGCTCTTAACAATAAAGTCTTAGAAAAGGTATTACACGTCTTGGATAGTGTTTAATAATCTCTGCCATTCTTTTTTTTTTTTTTATAGTTTTATTAACCTAGCTCTCTCTCACTTACATTTACATGCATACTCCTTTATATACAGGCTTATATACTTTGTTGCCTCTGGTTTAGCATATTCATACTTTGTATATAGTTATGTTATAGTTGTCCTGTTTGGAGTTCTTGCATTTACATTGTTATAGTCTTGCATTTATACTTGAACTCCCATGCTCTTATATCCAAAGTTCATTTTGGTTATTGTGTTCTTGTTGTATTGTAAATATGCATATATTAATAATTCAATAAAAAGTTTTTTGAAAAAAAAAACAGTAAAATACAGATGAAAAAGTGCAGATCAAACTCAAAATAAGCTTAATTTCATTTTCTTAGCTTTGGATGACTTAGATTCAGGCAGAAACACTCTGGACTTTTGGCAAAGGATGCCAAACATAAAGCAGATCCGGTTATTTTTGTGTGTGTGTCTACGTGTGTAGGATTTATTCAAGGTGGAGTTACTGTGGATAAGTGAACACTGGAAGGCACTGCAACCCACGGAGAGTAGTTAGAAGGGAATCTGGTGAGATGGGCCGAATCCTCTGCTTGGCGGTGTCCTCGGTGTGAAGCATAATCTTGGGTTTTGATGGTGTAGGCCCATGACAACAGTGCATATTTCCCACATGCTGTCAAGGCCAGTCTGCCTTAGTGAACTGTTTACCGAGTCATAATTTGCCTTTTTTATATTTTACTCTGTTTAGTGAGTGGTGTGACTTGAGAGACTATACCCATGGTGACCATCAAATTTACAGATAATTTATTGGTTGCCAATGGAGTGGATCTGAGGACCATCTTCTGCCCACCACACATCACAGTGGAAGGGCATATTGTGATTGGACTGTCATAGTGGATAGGCAATGGTGGGAGTTAAATTCTTATCTCATGACTTCATATTGTATACTAAAGTTGAAATTTAAGGTTAAAGGCAGGTTTCCAGATCAGATACGGATATGCTACTGAAGCCATTGCAGCTAGAGTAACAAGCCGAGCACAAACTAATGAGGCATATTACCAAAGTGATGAATTTACTGTTGCCATACAGTATGTATCCCCATTGTTGTGGCTCAAGGCATACTGTTGATCTATGGTCTTTGATTTTGCATTGTGTTGGAACTGAGTTATACACAGATGCTGTGCATTTAGAAAGAGAAGACTTTCCTTTAAAATTGGGAATATGTTGTTGCTTATACTTGACAGGATCGTAAGAATTTACACTGTTTAAATGCTGCGGTGCTCTTTAGTGTTAAAAACTCTATTTTTTAATGTGTTGCATCTTTAAGGAGGCATTATTTGACTGATACATGTTAAAGGATTCAGCTTTCCATTGTAATTTGAAATCATTGATAATCCATGTTACGCTTCAAAGAATTTTGCATCCACTCAAACGTGAGCGATGTTAGTGTAGCAGGGAGTGGTGTCAGTATGGCAAACGCTATGTGCACTGTAGACTATAGCGATGTCAGTATGGCAGGCTCTGTGTGCACTGTAGACTATAGTGATGTCAGTATAGGAAGCTCTGTGTGCACTGTAGACTATAGTCATGTCAGTATAACTAACGTTATGTGCACTGTAGACTATAGTGATGTCATTACAGCAAGCTGCATGTGCACTGTAGACTATAGTGATGTCAGTATGGCTAACGTGTTGCACTGTAGACTATAGCGATGTCAGTATGGCAAGCTCTGTGTGCTTTGTAGACTATAGCGATGTCAGTATAGCTAACGTGTGTACTGTAGACTATAGAGATGTCAGTATGGCAAGCACTATGTGCACTGTAGACTATAGCGATGTCAGTATAGGAAGCTCTGTGTGCACTGTAGACTATAGTGATGTCAGTATGGCAAGCTCTGTGTGCACTGTAGACTGTAGCGATGTCAGTATAGCTAATGTTGTGTGCACTGTAGACTATAGCAATGTCAGTATGGCAAGCTCTGTGTGCACTGTAGACTATAATGATGTCAGTATGGCAAGCTCTCTGTGCACTGTAGACTATAGCGATGTCAGTATGGCAAGCTCTGTGTGCACTGTAGACTGTAGCGATGTCAGTATAGCTAATGTTGTGTGCGCTGTAGACTATAGCAATGTCAGTATGGCAAGCTCTGAGTGCACTGTAGACTATAATGATGTCAGTATGGCAAGCTCTCTGTGCACTGTAGACTATAGCGATGTCAGTATGGCAAGCTCTGTATGCACTGTAGACTATAGCGATGTCAGTATGGCAAGCTCTGTATGCACTGTAGACTATAGTGATGTCATTACAGCAAGCTGCATGTTCACTGTAGACTATAGCAATGTCAGTATAGCTAACGTTATGTGCACTGTAGACTATAGCAATGTCAGTATAGCAAGCTCTGTGTGCACTGTAGACTATAGCAATGTCAGTATAGCTAATGTAGTGTGCACTGTAGACTATAGCAATGTCAGTATAGCTAATGTTGTGTGCACTGTAGACTATAGAGATGTCAGTATGGCAAGCAGTGTGTGCACTGTAGACTATAGCGATGTCAGTATGGCAAGCTCTGTATGCACTGTAGACTATAGCAATGTCAGTATAGGAAGCTCTGTGTGCCCTTTAGACTATAGCAATGTCAGTATGGCAAGCTCGGTGTGCACTGTAGACTATAGTGATGTCAGTATGGCAAGCTCTGTGTGCACTGTAGACTGTAGCAATGTCAGTATAGCTAACGTTGTGTGCACTGTAGACTATAGCGATGTCAGTATGGCTAATGTGCACACTGTAGACTATAGCGATGTCATTATAGCTAATGTTGTGTGCACTGTAGACTATAGCGATGGCAGTATGGCAAGCTCTGTGTGCACTGTAGACTGTAGCGATGTCAGTATAGCTAACGTTGTGTGCACTGTAGACTATAGCGATATCAGTATGGCAAGCTGTGTGTGCACTGTAGAATATAGCGATGTCAATATGGCAAGCTCTGTATGCACTGTAGACTATAGTGATGTCATTACAGCAAGCTGCATGTGCACTGTAGACTATAGCAATGTCAGTATAGCTAATCTGATGTGCACTGTAGACTATAGCGATGTCAGTATGGCTAACGTGCGCACTGTAGACTATAGCAATGTCAGTATAGCAAGCTCTGTGTGCACTGTAGACTAGCGATGTCAGTATAGCTAACGTATGCACTGTTAGAGACTATAGTGATGTCAGTATGGCAAGCACTGTAGACTATAGCGATGTCAGTATGGCAAGCTCTGTATGCACTGCAGACTATAGTGATGTCAGTATGGCAAGCTCTGTGTGCACTGTAGACTATAGCAATATCAGTATAGGAAGCTCTGTGTGCCCTTTAGACTATAGCGATGTCAGTATGGCAAGCTCTGTGTGCACTGTAGACTATAGAGATGTCAGTATGGCAAGCACTGTAGACTATAGCGATGTCAGTATGGCAAGCTCTGTGTGCACTGTAGACTATAGCAATGTCAGTATAGGAAGCTCTGTGTGCCCTTTAAACTATAGCGATGTCAGTATGGCAAGCTGTGTGTGCACTGTAGACTATAGTGATGTCAGTATGGCAAGCTGTGTGTGCACTGTAGACTGTAGCGATGTCAGTATAGCTAACGTGTGCACTGTAGACTATAGCGATGTCAGTATGGCAATCTGCATGTGCACTGTAGACTAGAACGATGTCAGTATAGCTAATGTTATGTGCACTGTAGACTATAGCTAGCATTATGTGCACTGTAGACAGTAGCAATGTCAGTATTGCAAGCGCTATATGCACTGTAGACTGTAGCAATATCAGTATAGCAAGCGCTATGTGCACTGTAGACTAGTGATGTCAGTGTGGCTAGAGTTATGTGCACTATTCACTAAACAGTGCAATGTGATATGTTTTAATGTGATGGACACTGCAAAGACTGTGTTAGTACATACCTACATGTCCAAAGTAATAATGCGTTCTGAACCTCAGGACCAACAGAAATGGCAGTAAAGGGCATGGTGTGGCAGGGCAAACAGCCACATATGTTGCACCAGCATCCAGATACTGATCACAGCACCAGACAAAAGCTGCAGATGGGGAGAGTGGTAGTACCCGAGTCAGGCAGATAATGGGGGAAATTTGGGAGGTGTACCCTCCATAGAGTCATGCTGCATTTGTTCTGATGTGGGGGCCTTTGCTGCAGTATCACCGGGTGCACTTGCTTACATAATCTCCTTTGTACTATTCTAGTCTGCTGTGTGCACAGTTTCATCACCAGTTTCATAACATTATCTATGGTATTGCTATTATGTTTCATTATTTTTGCTGTATTACATTAAAATTGTTCTCCTTTATAAATCTCTCTCACTGGTCTGTGTGCTAAGGACAGTTCGCAAATATATATTTGTTAATGTCCACAGTGTTGCAAGGCTGCTTGTCAGATATTTAATTATAACCTTTTGGATGCAGATGTGTCTGAAGTTTTGTTGTTAAATGCAATGCAAGCCATTGCAAAGATGGCTGCAAATCATGGTTACAGTTTAAAGTAAGTTATGTATGAAATGTTCCTTTCCATGTTTTAAAATTCTTTGTTTGTAAAATATGTTTTAATTTAACTAACAAGGTAAGCAAAGTTGAGGCAAAATGGGGATTACTTAACAGTGATCATTTTGTTGACACTAGATGGGGCAACAGATTGCCCAAGAATTCTGATATTGGTTTTAAGACAGCCCAGAAATAATTGTATAATCCATAGATTTTGTTAGAACTGCCATTTTTTATGTTAGCAAAATAATGGATTTCCTGAGGTTCAGAATGCCTTATTACAGTTAGTAAAATGAATTCTAAATCAATGCAGAATGACTTTTTTCTTATTACCAGCTGAAATGTTTTGCTTGTGTAGGTGGACTTGT
The DNA here is from genome assembly GCF_019279795.1 of Protopterus annectens. Lineage (NCBI taxonomy): Eukaryota > Metazoa > Chordata > Ceratodontiformes > Protopteridae > Protopterus > Protopterus annectens. The sequence goes on from NC_056747.1 coordinate 1,354,354,569, forward strand.
TCCCCGTGTCTGTAAGTTTGCAGGAAATGCAGTTTATTGGTTAAGAGAACCATTGTAATTTGGTGGTACAGGGATTAGCACTACTACTTCACAGAATGTGATTCCCTGGTTTTTATCCTCCCTGAGGTGCTTTTTCCTCACAGTTTACACTTTTCTAATGCATTTGCATGCATTTTCACCCAGGTCTTCAGTTTAACATGCAGATGTCCCACCTGTGTGCAGTGTTTGTGTGTGTCCTGCAGCACGTTGGCGTCCTGTCTGGGGCTTTTCCTACTTTTTATACCTCTTGCTTGCCAGAACAAACTGTCCCTCCATAACCCCGATTTGAATTAAGTGACTATTGAAAAGGGATGCATGCTGTTAAGCTCCATAACTTTGCATTCTTTGAGCTGTGAAGTAGCAGTTTGAAGATTTGTCCGTGTTGCTACTTTCTTTTCCAGTTGATGAAGATGTGAAGTGGCAGGAGGTACTCGCTCAGATGCCTCCTGGACAGGTTTCTATTATTCAGGTCCATGTGTCAAACCAGGACCACATGGGACAGAGTCGATGGCAGTACTCTGGCCATTAGGAACATTTGGTGAGGGAGTTCTGCTGTCTTGATCTTTGTGATATTTGTATTTATATTGTCTAACTGGGTAAGTCCAACTAGGTCTGTGGCCTATTTTGGGATGTTGGACCTGATGTAATATTTTAACTGAGTGCAGGAAATGTGGCCGGGGCATTGGGAACATTCTGATGTGAAGTTGTTCAATCTCACCGTTCATTCTTACACATGGGTTTGGAGCCCATCTATTGGCTCCGAGTTGGCCGCTTTACTAGCTGAAGATCTCGGAGTATCTTAAGGCCAGTTCCCAATCCCATGATGCTCTCTGTCCTACCTCAGATCTAGTTTGCTGCGGCAACAGATGGAAGGTCGTTGGAGAGCTTGGGCCAGTTTGCAAAAATTTTCTCTATCTTTTTACCTTTATAGATGAGCCTTTTGGATAGTTTACTGTTTCTACTGTTTTTTTGGGCTAGTTAGCCTTTGTTTGCTTTAGTTTTTCAATAGGTTTGATGAGATTTCGTCCTTTTAAGAGCGGCTGCTCTTAGGCCTTTGGCCATGCATTGGTTTATTAGTTCCCTATCCCTTTATAACATGTGCTTTGGTAGTTCTTAGGCTTTAGTGTCATTAGTGTATATTTAGCTTTTATTAGCTTAAACATTTTTACAGCTGTACTTCGCTATTACAGTTTGTTATTACTGTAGTTAGAGTTTGCGATGTGTGTGTGTGCTGTTGTTCAACAGTGTTTTTTGTCCAGTTTAGAGTATACTGTTGGTCTTTCTTCTTAACATGGCTGACCAAAAGGAGAAGCAGAAATTAGGATTTAAAAAATGTCAATCACCGACGCCCATGTAAATTGTGTCTATTGCTTCGGGCCAGTTCAACTCCAGGAGGATTACTCTATCTGCCATTCCTTCAGTAGTCTGGTTTTGTTTGAAAGAAGAAGGAAGTTTGTAGATAGAAGGTTAATGAAGCCAGATTTTCAGGAGTCCTTGGACAAGGCTGACCAGACCTCCAAGTCATCGAAGGGGTTGAAGTCTTCCAAAGCTTTCTCTGAGCCCAAGTCATCGGCTCCGAGTCTTACTGTGAAGGTACGGTCACTGGCTCCACAGTCTTTAGAGCCATGCACCGAGCCAGTGTTTCAGAGCTGGTCCCCGGTCTTGGAACTGGTCTCCGAAACCTTGAGATCACCTATTTTTCAATCAGTGGCTTCTTCGGTTCCTTTGACTCGTTTTTGGAGGACCCTCTCTGATGTGGATGTGGACCAGGTTGTGCAGAGGCTTCTCGAGAGCCCAGCACTGGTAAAATTGTTAACGGCCATGACCCAGCTGGTTTTGGGGCCTAAGACCGTCACAACTGCTGTGACTACTCCTCCTCCAAGCCGAAACGAGCCTTCGGAGCCGGGGAGGAGAATCTGATGATTGTGGAACCTTTGAAGCCGAGGCCTGTTCAGTGCCATCAGCTCCATCAACCCTGACTTCTTCAGTACCATTGGGGGGGGGGGGGTCGAAACGATGCATTGGTTCTGACCCTTCCTCTTGGATCGTTGGCGCAGATGAGCTTGGCTCTGTCCTCTGACTTAGACCCCACTGTCTCGGCACCGGGGAGGTTGCCGTCTTCTTCAGAACCGGCAGCTTCCTCGGGTCGGAGCAGTGGAGCCTTCGATGCTATGAGGAGGGTTATGTCATCCAAGATACGCACATCATCAGGTCCCTCCTCCCCTAAACTGCCGCTTTCTGCCTCTACATCGCAGGTCCCTGTGAAGCGTCGAGATCCGGAGCCTCAGGTAACCCAATCGGGTGACCCTTGTTCTACTGAGACCTCACCAGAAGCTCCTACTGATGAGGTTCCCAGGAAGAAACTTTGTAAGAGGAGGCATTTAGATTCCCCGCAAGAGTCTTTGACATCTGATTCCTCTAAGTCGGTGTCTGAAGTGTCCCCATGTTCCCCTTCGGACTCTCTTCCTCTAGGGCAATTGCATTACAGACAGACAACATGTCTGTGGTCTGGTGCATCAACAAGCAAGGGGGAACCAAATCTTACCCCCTGTGTCAAGAGGCCTTGAGAATTTGGCAGTGGGCATTATCCACTGGGTGCTTTCTGATAGCAGTGCATATCCCGGGGAAATCCAACATGATAGCGGACAAACTGAGCAGAGCCATTCTGTTACTGCACGAGTGGTCTCTTAAAGACTAAGTTGCGGAGATGATTTTCCACAGATGGGGCCAGCCTTGCTACGACCTGTTTGCATCCCCTGTGAATGCCAAATGCAGAAGCTACTTTGCCCTGAATCCGCCTCCTGGGGACAGCCCAAGGGACTCACTTGTACATGATTGGCCTCTGGGACTCCTGTATGCCTTCCCACCTATAACCCCGATTCCGAAATTCTTGCAGAAAGCCAAAAGCCTGGGAAGGACTGTAATCTTAATAGCCCCATTTTGGCCTTGACAGATTTGGGATTTGGTTCCCCTTCCTCCGACTCTATCAACTGGAGGAACCTTGGATTCTGGACCCAGTTCCAAACCTGCTGACACATTCATCAGGGGCCCTCCATCCCACCCTTCATTCCCTCAGACTGACAGCTTGGCTGCTCCAATTCCCAACCTAGCCAGGTCACACAAATTTTCTTCTGAGGTACAGCATATTCTTGTATCTTCGCATAAAGCTTCCACCAGAAAGTTGTATACTAGTAAATGGAAGCAATTTGCTTTTTGGGCCTCCCAGAATAATATTGATCCTTATATTGCCCCGATTGTTAGTATCCTGGAATTCCTATCTAAGCTTTTTCATGAATGTGCTGCAGCTGCCACTATTAGAGTTCAATTGGCTGCAATTTTTAATTTTTACCTCTAAGCTGAAGGTTCTAATTTAATGTCTCACAGATTATGTAGGGCCTTCCTGAAGGGTACCATTCATCTTGGGCCGCCTGTTAGACAACCTTTTACTCCCTGGAATCTAAATTTTGTTCTGTCATGGATTATTCTTCCCCCCTTTGAGCCTGCATCATCCTGCCATTTGAAGTTTCTTTCTTGGAAAACTATCTTCTTGGTGGCCATTACCTCAACATGTAGGGTGTCTGAGCTTCAAGCCCTTTCTATCAAATTCCCATATTTGGTGTTTCATTCAGAGTATCACTGAGGACTAATTTTTAATTCCTGCCAAAGGTGTGTTCCGAGACTAACCTGAATCAAACTATCAAACTTCCAACCTTTTTCAGTAATTATTCTAATAAGTTGGAGTACATGTTGCATAAACTTGATCTCCACAGACAATTGAGATTCTGTTTGGACAGGACAAAGGAATTTAGTAGATCTGACCAACTCTGTGTATCTCATGCTGACACTAAGAAAGGATTACCAGTCTCTAAAGTTACCCTTTCCAAATGGTTAACTGACCACATTAAATTTATATACTCTTCAGCAAACCAAACATTAGAGCAGGGTGTGAAGGCGCACTCCACTAGAGCTGTTTCCACTTCTTCTGCGGCTCGATTGCCTTTGGACACTATATGTGCAGCTGCCACTTGGTCTAAGCCGCATACCTTTATCACTCATTACAAAGTGGACAGGGTCTCCAGGGACTGGGCTTCCTTTGGTTCCACTGTCCTCGGGAATAGGCTCCCTTGAGCCACCCAGGATTAGGGTGCTTGGGACGCTACTCATGTGTAAGAGTGAATGGTGAGATTGAACAATTCCACATAAAGAAGTCATGTACTTACCATAACGTTCCATGTGAGTTGTTCATCTCACCTTCATTCTTACATTCCCACCTGCCTTCCCCCTCCAGGGTCTCAACGAGTAGACTTGGGGTCTGGTGGTTTTATTCTGGGACTTCTTATTCCGGTTGGAGTATTTCTTGGGTTATATCTGTTCATGCTGGGGTTCAGCAAACTAGATCTGAGGTAGGACAGGGAGCATCATGGGCTAGGGACCTGGCCTCGAGCTACTTCAGCTAGTAAAACGGCCAACTCTGAGCCGATAGATCGGCTCCGAACCCATGTGTAAGAATGAAGGCGAGATGAACAAATCACATGGAACATTATGGTAAGTACATAACTTCTTTCCAGTAAGTACCACTTAACTTTTACATCCATCTCTGCTACAACTCTGGCAGATAGGACGTCAGTTTAATCTCTTATCCAAAAGACAGGACACTCAGAAGTACAGTGACCCACTTATGCTACACCACAGTAACAATATTAGAAATTAATCCAAGCACACAGAGTGGGAAAAACGTGCTGATCTTCCAGCATTAAAGGCAAGAATGTACCTGTTGAGTCAGTTGTAGAGCAGCACATTGTGTATGTCATGTACCTAGTGTGAAATCAGAGAAGTAACATACGTGTTAAAAAGCTTTACTGTGTAGTTCGAGTACCTAAGAGTGCTCTTGATTAGTTTCTCAGTCAAGGACACATCAGTGTGGTAATTTTAAAGTTGCAATGGCTCAGTTGTTAAGATCTCCGCCTCAGAGTCTCTGATTCAGTCCCAACCTCTGGTAACTGTGTATGTGGAGTTTGCAAGTTCTCTGTTGTTTTCTCTGGGTACTTCAGTTTCCAACTTTCCACCCAGAAATCATGCTTGTAAACTGGCCAGTCTAAACTGTCCATATCTACTGCATTTATGATAGAAATTGTGGACTCTGGGTTGTGGCTAAAAAGGTCATTGATGACTAATTCACTTAGTTAAATGAAAAAAAGTGGAATAACTCCCATACATGTCAAAGCACTAAGTCTAACTGCTTTCAAAGTTGGTCTTTAGTTATTGTATACTCCACCCTGGGTTATCATGCATAGGCCACATACCCCTTCTAGGTAAATGGGGCTGAACACTGTTGAACCGCATAGTAATTCAAGGGGTTTATTTGGCTAGGCATTAATTGTGTCTGGTGTACATAGCTGCACAAATATGGCAACTACTGTAGCTTCTGTTATATTTTTAAGTAAATGGTACTGTACTTTGTTGTGACGGTCATGTTATGACATTAGTAGCAAATCATTAACAAAAAGCATGGAGTATGCGAAAGGGAGCAGCAGCATTGGAAAAGTCAGGGTAAACTAGGGGGTAAAGCAAAACTCGGCAGTATTACAGTAAGTGAACAGGTACACAGAAAAGATTAACTGCTTGGGTAGCCAAGGTTGTATTTGTGTAGTAATGAAACAGTTTGTATTTTCCTGGCTTGTGGTTTTCCTTTGCCCCATTTGTCTCCCTGATGTTTTCTCCAAATGGTCCCTTACTGCTTGCACCTGGCTTGGAGGAGGACTGTGATAGCTACATTTCTTTCAGTTATTCTGCCTCACTGATGTTTCTAGCAGCTGACGACTCCTTCTCCTCTCAAACTTTTAGGATTAAAATATCTTGTCATATTAAACAATGTTTTGTGCTTCCACAGAAGAGTTTTTGGTTGGATCGTGTCATGTTCTTGGAATTCTGTTTGTACAGCATTCTGTAGTGCTTGGAAGGAGTTGCATTTTAGGATAGTTCAGGCAGCTGCCTGGGCCTGTCAGATGGATCAGCAGGCAAGTACTGGCTAGTCAGCAGTGCGTCCATAACAGCAGAAAAACAAACAGTCTGGACAGCTGCCACAGTGCAGTGCAGTATGGCACAAGTCTGGTCCTGATCTCATTTAGTAGGTTTTAGCCTGCACCTTTTTAGTTTTTCAGCGTGTATACATTGTGCAGATTTGCAGTAAGGAGTACAGAGATTGTGACCAGAGGGGATTTTTAAAAGTCTGTTACGTGATTAATTTACATCTACTTCTATCATTCTATTGATAGACGGGGATTTCTGTCCCTTACTTTTCTGATTCTTGAAATAAAAGCATAAATGGTGATAAACTCTAAAGGTTAAATCTTCTAAAATTGGTTCTAACTCACTAGCCCTAGGTTATGTGATTAATTTAGAAACCCATTAACGCTGTGAAGGTTGGCATGTAAGTGCATGAGGAAAGTAGCAGACTTGTGCAGGTTATAAAGAAGCTTCACATTACTCTGGCACAGACCTTTGAGAACTGAATAATGTTTAACCTGCGTAAATGTTCGCATGATCATGATCATAAATCAGTAACACTCCACAGCGCTCCTAAATGTGTACTGTTGACATGGTTATTATCATTTTGTAATTAATTACTGCGCTTTAGTGAGCTGCACTCGGTGCGGTATCTGTAACACTGGGGTTCATGGACAGCATGGTGTGTGTGCTGGTTCAGGCTAGACAAAATTGTTACGATGCAAATCTAGGGTAAGCTTTGTACACGTCTAAATGCTTTCCTTGAGGCTTCTTCGCTGAAGTGAAGTAGTTAGAAGCTTGGAGCCCTGACTTTTTTTTTTTTCAGATGACAGAAGAATCTTTACAGTCAATGGAAAAAAATACCATTTGTCCAAGTCGTTGGACAGTTTAATGAGCTGAGAAATGTGTTTATTCAGAGTGATGGCTTTGTTGAATTGTATAGCTTGAGTATGGCATAATGGTTAAGGTCTTTGTCACATAAACACAAGGTACAGGGTTTGATTCTGATGTCAAGTTATTGACTAGGCATAAAATGGCCCTTCAGGGAAGTTAACTTATTATTGACCTATAACTCTGTGACATACTGACCTATAACCCTGTGACTGAGTACTGCTGCTGCCTCACTTAGTGTTGTACAGTTAATTATTGGTGGTAGGTAAGAGCCCATTGTTGTTCTGTCTACAGATGTGGACCCTGTAGTTTGCTCCGATTCTGAGTACTGCTCATTACCGTCCCTTACAGTGTTCTACATGGTACTGCTAAGAGCAGCAAAAACACAGTGGAAGAATCCATTCTGTGTCATGGTGTTTCCCCTGAAATGATGTTTGGTAGTATTTAGGGTGCCCAACCTGCCGAGTATACATTACATATGAGGTTTACTTAGTGCACAGTAGTTGTAAGTATGTGGTGATAGAATTTAGAAATGTGTCTTTTTGCTGCCAAAGATTAACTTAAAAAAAAAAACTTTTGCCTTTACTGCCTGTCGACCATCAGACCTCCTATTCGTCTATCAGCTTAATCATTCTCTTCATTGGGTGAGCACTAACTGACAGGGGTGGTCATCCAAGCAGCCATCAGGGACATTTCAAGACTTTTCCATTTTCTCCCAGAACTAACTATATGCGCAGTCATTGAGGCACCAGAGAAGGGGATATGCAATGGTCTGTCCATGGAGGATGGCCCCTCACTTCCACAAGGGGCATTTCCTCCAAGTAGTCCTGCCCCTCCCCCTGCAGTATTAGTAATGGTTTTATTATCTCCACCAGGGAGATTGAACCACCTTGTTTGCCTCAGAGTGCATGCAAACACCACCCTCCCCCTGAAAGAGCCAAGTGGGCCACACCCCTACATTCTTTCCTCCCACCCTCTCCCCTGCCTGCATCCTCTAGTGCAGAGGCTACTAACTGTACCCCAGTCACCTGGGAGGCAGTCAGGTTCCTACCCTCTGCACACCATGGAGCAAGGCTGTTAAAATGGATATCAGAAAATGAATTATCCCGTTTCACAAGGAGCTGAAGCCTGTCCCATCATTCTGTAAGACAGGACCAGCCTTGAATGGCACACCTGCCCATCACAGTATAAACAATCATTCTGCACATCTGAAACTGCATTACTTTTGGGGATTTATAGGCCTGTCCAGACATAATATGAAATCAGCTATTGCCTTATGTTCACCGATGTTTGAAAGCCTGTTACTGGCTCTGCACACCCTTTGTATACTCTGGTTTATTGGTACAGTTTCTGTTTTACTGTACAGTCCATGCTGCTGTCTTTTGTTGTTGTGAGATGCATATGGCTGTCTGCTACGTCATCCTTCAGTGTCCATTTTCCGGAACATTCATGTCCTCCTTTGCCCTGTGGGGTACTGTGTGTAGTCTTTACAGAATTCTGGTTGTGTTCCTGTGGGGTGTTGTAATCTCCCTGTTTGGTGAGGCACATAGTACAGAACATGGTGTGATAATATAGCTAAAATTCTCAGGGGACCCCTTCTTGCTTGAATTGTCAGTCACTGTAAGGAAAGATCAAGTGTGCAATGAAAAGTTTCATTTTTTTCGGAGTGGGAAATGGGAAAGATGGCTAGATCAGATCTTGGTGCATCCGAAATTCATCCTTTGGAGACAGACTGCAAGACAGCAGTAGCAGCATTTATTCAAACAGAGGTTGCAGCTTTGCCAATGTCTTCAACTGACAGCCAGTGGCATGTCTTTAACCAAACAGGGCTAAAGCGAAGACTTAAAATGCTTATGTGGACATTTAGAAGAGCTTTGCAGCTGGGTAAACTTTAGTTGAAACAAGTGGGCTAATCTAATGTGATTTTATACAGCTGTGACTCAAGCCATCAGAGGTATTTATAAAGATAGCACAATAAAGCAGTGCCCAATGTATGGAAGAGTAGTACCGGTGAAGAAAAAGTAGAGCAAAGGAACATCGCACTAAACCTGCATGGATAGAGGACACGTTCCTGCTGAAATATTAACGTAGTTCTCAGTAATAGCAAACCACTTAACAAGCAACTACATACATCAAAAATCAAGTGGACACACACATTAAAGTTAACAATAACTTTAAGAGTAACAAAATATTAAACCAAAGTGTTTTTGCACCCCTCCCTATATACGCCCTGTTACTTAAAGCTCCAGCAGTGACCAGACACAGAAAAACTTTCTGTGGTATGTTAATTCAGCTGTTTCTGCTATTCTGTAATATAGCAATCTACTCAGTTATTTTAAACACAGATACTGCTTAGTGATGGACTCATCCCTTCACCAGCAGTACATGACAACTGTGTACCTCTGATGGGCAGGTCTGTATCTGTGAGGATTTGCTTAATGTATCCTGCAGTGAAACATCATGATATGATCCACATGGCATGTTTCCGCTAGGTATAATAAAAACAGGTAAAATACACCATCAGGTGTTTAAAAAGTCCGAAAAGCAATGAAGCAGCTGACAGTCTTGCATCCTTAAGAAATATCTCATCTTATTCACTTATGGAAAACAAATGTAACTGTTTAAGAAACTTGATTTGCACCACCTGCCTCTGTTACCAAACTACTACTTCCTCCTCCTGCATTTATTGTCATTGTTAAACTTTCACAAAAAGAGGGAGGATTTGCATCTCTCTTGATTTTCCTGCAACCAGTAGTGAACCTGTCAAACATTTTACTTATTTGTTTTTATATTTTTATGTGTTGCAGTGTTATCCTTTTTCAAGTTAGCCCTATGGCTTGTGCATATTTGAAGCATTTGTACTAGTTAATTGCATTCTGTAGTTGTTTCTGTACAATAGAGCGCGTTTTGTGAAATTCTGTGTGTACCATACAACTATTTGCTAGAAAATGTACTTTTACTCAATATGTCTTTTGTGCTTTGTTTTTTGCCTGACTGGCCAGGGTTGTCATGAAGTGTCCTTGGACCAGCCAACCTACCAGATTAACAAACTCTAAATAAAATAAATAAGTTCTATTAAAGTCAGAAGTGACTATAAACAAAGCAGATTTTAATAATATGAGACATTCATGCTGGCTTGTGCCACTAAACTGGTACATTTGGCATTTAAATAACAAGTCATCTTGGGTACATCTTACTTCCTAAGATGTTGGGTTCCAGACTGCCATTTCACCAACTTTTAGGTTTATTTTTGGTCAGGAAAAGAAGGTAATCTGTTCCCCAGCCTCTCCATTGTGAATTCTTAGCTGCCTGAGGTTTTGCAACCTTCCAAGACATTTTACCAACATTTAAAAAAATGTCTCTTTTCCACCAAAAAGTACCCACGATTGCACTTTCTTTTTATCATACCTAGTCTGAGAAATGTCAGGCACTCCTGGCATGTCTTGCCTACATGCAGATGTGCATATGGACATGCATTTCACCTGTGCATTGCCAGCAGTTCCATGGCCTCTGCATTCATCCTGTACTATGCTGTTGTACCTGTTCAAACTCCATGGAAAGCGATCACAAGTACAAGTGCTGTACGTGCCAATGAATACTGACCCCTGCTTATAGAAGTCATACAGTCCTGTAGTTTTGTAATGTCTTTGAGTGTATGCAGCTTACTGTCATTAAAGGTAGCTCACATACTTTGTTATTGTACCATTGGCTACTTCTCCCCAGCACACTATCAGGACATTTTTCCAAGTGCTGGAGTACATGAAGTACACAGTGCTGTGTAACGTACTTGCCTAAAGGATGCGCTACTCATCTGCTCTTGTGCTCACCAAGTATGCTCCAGGAAGTGAAAAATGATTCTGGGCAGGCCTTCCTTCCATAACGTAGAGGGATGGAGACATGACTACAGTCCAGATGGTTAGCATTGCGAATGCTGGAGGAGCTGCATAATGGCAGGTGAGATTGAGTGGTTTACATAAGGAGGGATTGGGGTCTGCCTTTAGTGGGGCATCCCCTGATGGATGCCAGAGTGTGAATACCCTAGCAGCAAAGACAGACTACATATGTTGGTGGGGAAGTAGGCATAAGCAGAACAGCATCACAAGTGGTTGCCTGTGATGTTGGCTTTGTTCCACCCACTTATAACTCCTTTCCCATGCATATCTGAAAAAAACAACCCCCCCCCTCCCAACCTGCATATATGATGCCAAACACCTATCTCTTGCCATTAGAATAGTGAGGTGGTAAAACCACTTAGGAAGATGCACAAGAGAGGCTTGCCTGCAGGGTTTTGCCACCCCTCAGAGGGGATGAATTGGTTAATAGGGAATACATAGGAGGGGGTGTCATCAGCACAGGGTAGGAGGGTAAATATATATATATATATAAACAAAACACCCAAGCGACAGAGGAAACAAAAATGTAAGCAAGTCCCCAAATCACACCCAATCACTAACCACCGGTTGGGGCCGCTTACCAACCAGCAAGTGAACCGTCTTTCCAGCCAGCAAATGAACCGTCAAGTGTATATATATCCAAGGAATCAGAAATAGAGTGAAGCTGTGTCACACCCGAAAAGGCAAATATGAGCGCTTACGAATAAAAGGTTTTTTATATTTTTTGTTTGAAACATTCTTGGGATTGGACTAACTACGTGCTTTCTTCAGCAGAGGCTCTGGGTTGAGATAACTCAAAGTTAGTACGGTACCAGTACTATTGCTCATATTTGCCTTTTCGGGTGTGACACAGTTTCACTCTATTTCTGATTCCTTGGATATATATACACTTGACGGTTCATTTGCTGGCTGGAAAGACGGTTCACTTGCTGGTTGGTAAGCGGCCCCAACCGGTGGTTAGTGATTGGGTGTGATTTGGGGACTTGCTTATATATATATATATATATATATATATATATATATATATATATATATATATATATATAATATATTTAATATATATGAAGATAAGAAAAGAATTATAGTCTGTTATTCAGAAGGAGGTTCAGCCTTAACATGTTGTCAGTGGAAGTAAGTCCCTTTGTACACACCATCTGCATCCTTCAGTTCTGGGTTTTATAATAAAGCAATAACAACAACAAAAACCTCTTGAGTTTCATCTAGAGAAAAACTGTTGCAGCAGCTTCTGAGTAAAAGTAGGGTAGGGTTGTTTGGAGGAAGTGTTTCAGCCAGCAGTGCTGTGGGACACACTTTTTTAGGATCAGTGTAGCTGGAAACTGCAGCTTTAAAGAAAGATGGTGCTTCAGCCTGTGTGTAGGCCAGGCCTGTTGTGGGAGGTGCTCCTTCAGCCTATGTGTAGGCCAGGCCTGTCATGAGAAATGCTGATGTTCATCGTGCATACAGCTGCAGTCATAACAGATGGGTTTTCCTGCCGTCAGGCGGGTCCTCGGTCGGCCAAATTCCAAAGTCTAGGTCCGGCGTCGGATGTCGTCGCTTCTTCCCTGATGTCAGTGCGACAGGGCTATAAAAGAACCAGCCAACACCATTTTCTTCAGTCTTTCTTGCTGCGCAGTGCCCGAAGCAGAAGCAGTTCGCAAGTGCCGGTTGGCCAGCTCCTGAGATTACGAATATTTTTCAACCGAAGTCTTCTTGAAAGCTAAGTACCCCGTTGGAGAAACTTTTCTTGCCTCAGACTGATGTCAGACAAAGTTAATAATTGCATTTCATGTGGGAAGCAAATACCGCATAAGGATTTTCATTCCCTCTGCATTCCTTGCTTAGGCCCAGACCGCGACATCTCGGCCTGTCGTTTTTGTGCTACATTCAACAGACACACTATTAAGCATCGGGCGGAGTTCGCCCAACACTATTTTGGCAAAAAGTTTAATTACATTATGTCATCGGATACTCCGACTCCTGTTTTGAGTAAAAGATGCAAAGATAAGGACCGACATACGAGGTCCGCAACATCTACCGACACCACGCCAAAGCCGACTACAGGTGGTCCGGTTCTCAGCGAGGCGGTTACGCAGCCCCTGACTACCGATGACACTTCTTTGGCGGTGTCTTCTGTGCCCGAGGTTGCAGGCTCTTCGGCCCACACCCCGACTACAGATACCGAAGCCACTCTTGGCGGTGAAACTCAGAGTTCAGACAGGCCTGCCACCTCTCAAGGTGTCTTCAGGCCTTCCTCTTCTTTTTCCATCAAGGCTTTCACTAAGTCTAAAGCAGCCATGCATACTAAAAGACAAGCTCCACAGGGCCCCTCTCAAGGCCCCATGCCTAAAAAGCAGATGCTCAAAATGGCTGAGGATTTGATTACTCTTATCAGGGGGTTCTCAATCCCCCCCCCCCCCAGAGAAAAGGCCCAGAGTGGAAGAAGAATCCCCTTCCTCGGACCAGGCCTCCATTATTTCAGAACATTCTGAAGACCAGGAACATTCATACCCCCCTTTTGAAGATTCTGATGCAGAGGAGTCCATTCCCTCTGTATCCCCCCCTGAGGATTACTCCTTTGGGGAAACCTTACATACCTTGAGGGAACACTTCCAGTGGGAAGGCCAAGAGTACTCAGACTCCAAGAAAAAGCTTAGGGATTTCCTCTTGCTCCCCCAGCACAGGCCTCTGGCTATACCTCCTGTTTTAGACATACTAGATGATGTGTATTCGGAGGCTTGCCTTAACCCAGATTCTTTACCTCCAGCTCCAGTCAAGCCTGACCGGTATTACCGGGTTCCTGATTCACATCAATTCCTATACAAAAGCCATGCGGCTGACCCAGAAACTATTTCACAGGGTCCTAAGGGAATTAAGGCCTCCACTGCTAAAAATCCATTACCTTCAGAAAGAGATTCCAGAGCTTTAGAAAGGTGGGGGAAAAAGGTATACACCTCGGCCACCTTAACCATGAGGGCATTAAACTGTCAGTTCCATATGTTAAAGTACCAACAGTTTCTGTTATCACAGTTGAAAAGCAAAATGTCACAACCTGAACAACCAGACTTGAAGGAGTTGCAGGATTTGTTACATAGTGCAGAACAAGTGGGTAAACATACCTTGCAATGTGGTTTTGATGCTTTAGAGGCCTCATGTAGAGCTGCTGTTACAGGATCAGTCATACGTAGACATGCTTGGCTCAAAGAGCAAACCTTGCCAGATCATGTCAAAGCTAAATTACTAGATGCACCTCTGAAAAAAGATGTATTGTTTGGTATTAAAGCTGAGGAGGTATTAAAGAAAATGGAGGAAAAGGCAAAATCAATGCAAACAGTGAAAGATTTCCTACAGGTACAACCTCCACGTTTCAGTAGAAATTGGCCTTCAAAAAATTGGTCCTTTCCAGCCACGGACAGACCCCAAAGAGGTAGATACAGGCGCCCGAGGGGTAGAGGGCAATCTTAAGGATCATTTAGAGGCAGACAATGGCAAGCACCTACTCAAAGAGGTGGTGAGGATAGTTCACAGCCATTCAGAAAGCAGAACCAATGACTTTCCCCTTTGCATGCCAAGCAAGGCTCAAATGGCAGCACCTTTAGGTGGAAAACTGGCATTATTTTCGAAAAATTGGCATATTGTCACAAAAGACAAATGGATCCTGGACATTATAGACAGAGGCTACAGATTCCACTTTCACACCCTTCCAAAAATGAGAGGCATGCCAAACCTGCCACACAATCAAAGGGCAGAGGCACAAAAACAAATTTCAGATCTCATGGACATGAAAGCTATTCAAGAGGTACCTGCACAAGAACAGGGTCAAGGTTTTTATTCCAGACAATTCCTGGTACCAAGGAAGGGCAAGGATTGGAGACCTAATTTGGACCTATCCATCCTAAACACATTTTTACTCATGCCAAAATTCAAGATGCTCACATTACAGCAGCTTCTTCCCATGCTGGGCAAGGAGTCTTGGGCTGGTAACATTGGACCTCAAGGAGGCATAACCTGCATGTCCCAATCAGACAAGATTACAGAAGATACCTCAGATTTCTTGCAGGTTCAACACATTATCAATTCTCTGCATTGCCCTTTGGCTTATCTACTGCACCCAGAGTGTTCATGAAATGCCTGGCATCAGTAATTGCCTACTGCAGACTTCAAGGGATACAAATATACCCATATTTGGACAACTGCCTGATCCAAGCGGACAGCAAGCACATACTTCTGAAACATCTGGCGTTTGTAATAATGTTGTTGAATTCTCTGGGATACACAGTCAACAAAAAGAAATCAAGGCTAATACCCTCTCAAACAATAATTTTCCTGGGTGCCAGCTTGGATACCAACACCCAGATGGCCTACCTCACGCCAGAGAAACAAGGGCAACTAACTCAATACTTCAGAAAACTGGCAACTTTCACCAGGCTGACTGCAAGGAAAATCCTGCAGGCTCTGGGATTTATGGCATCTTGCATCCTACTAATCCCATGTGCAAAGCTGCATATGAGGAAACTTCAATGGTACCTAAAAAACCTATGGTCTCAACACAGCCACAGTTTGGAAACAATAATACCACTGATTCCATGTCTTCAAAAGGAATTTCTGTGGTGGGCTCAAGCATGCCAAAGAAACACAGGTCTCCCATTCTGCAAGCCTCAAGCAAATCAAGTCATCACAACAGACGCCACGGACTACCCCTGGGGGGCGCACATGACAGATCGGTGCATTCAGGGCAAATGGTCCCAAAAAGAAAAGCACCTACACATCAATCAAAAGGAAATGCTAGCAGTAATAAATGCAATTACAGCTTTCAAAGACCTACTGCATCCAGGCCAGCTATTGATAAGGACAGACAACACCACAGTAATGTGGTACATAAACAAACAGGGAGGAACCCATTCATACCCCCTATGCAGTCTAGCCATGTCTCTTTGGAACATGGCTCTGGAATTACAAATCAAACTTCAAGCACAGTACCTACCAGGCAAGGAAAACACACTGGCAGACAACCTAAGCAGAAATATGACAGATCCACACGAATGGAAGTTGCATCCTCAAGTTTTTACAAAGATAATTCAAGCATGGGGAAGGCCAGACATAGCTCTCTTTGCCTCCCACAAAAATCACCAATTGGCAAAATTCTGCTCAAGGACCTTTCATCCACAGGCCTGGAAAGTGGACGCACTCTCTTTCAGTTGGACAACAATGACAGTTTATGCCTTTCCACCTCTTCCTCTGCTCCACAAAGTTCTATTAAAAACCAGAGCAGACAGAGCAAAGATGATTCTCATTGCTCCAGACTGGCCAAGACAACACTGGTACCCACTCCTGAGGAGCCTGACGCATTCCCCACCTTGGATCCTGCCTCTAATGCCTCTTCTATTGACTCAGCATAACTTCAAAACTCTTCACAGTCAGCTGAAAACACTCAATCTAGCCGCATGGAAGATTCCTTAAAATCACAACAGACCCTACTCTCCAAGGAGGTGCAGGATGTCATTTTGGAGGCCAGAAGACCTTCTACTAGAAAAGCCTACTCCGCAAAATGGAAACGATTTTGTGCCTGGAATGAGAAAAAGGGCCAGAATCCTGGAAAACTGAATTTACCTCAAATACTACAGTACCTAGCCGAGCTGCTAAGCAGTGGACTTTCATTCTCCTCCATCAAAATCCATGCCTCAGCCATTTTTGCAGAATACAACACTGATCCTCCTTTATTCTCTCACCCCCTCTTAAGACAGTTCCTCAGAGGGGCTAAGAATATAAAACCCCCAAGGAAACAACCAGTACCTGCTTGGGACCTCAATTTCATTCTAGAAAAACTGACCTTGCCTCCTTTTGAGCCAGCTGCTTCAACAGAACTGCAATATTTGTCCTGGAAAACAGCCTTCCTGCTGGCTATCACCTCAGCTCGCAGGGTTTCGGAACTACAAGCCCTCATGGCTGTGCAGCCTTTCATCATTTTCCATCAGGACAGAGTTTCCTTATGAACCAATCCTTCCTTTATGCCAAAGGTAGTATCCAGGGTAGCCTTGAATCAGGCTATCCTCTTACCTACCTTTTAGCCTAATCCTCAAAACAAAGGGGAGAGACTACTACATTCCTTGGACATTCACAGACAGCTGTTATTATTTGGACAGAACAAAGCCTTTCAGAAAATCAGAGCAACTCTTTGTGTCCTATGCTACAGGAGCTCAAGGGAAGCCTATTTCCAAACAGACAATCTCAAAATGGATAGCCCACTGCATACGCTTTTGTTACTCTTTCCATGGTAAAACTGTACCTGCAGGCTTCAGATCTCACTCCACAAGGGCCACAGCTACCTCTGCAGGTTTCCTCAGGGGGGTTCCTACCCACCTATCATTATACTCCAAATCTAGGGCAGGCTTTGCCACTGCAGTCTTGCAGGGCATCCTGGCTCCTCCTAGTTCCTCCTAGTGCCTACCACCCCTTTTTTAGCTTTGGGATTCTACCCATCTGTTATGACTGCAGCTGTATGCACTATGAACATAGTACAGTTTTGTACCTACCATAAATGTAGATGTTCGAGTGCTAATACAGCTGCAGTCCAGGTTTCCCTCCCTCCTTCCCCTCTTGGGACAGGCCTAATGGCTAACACCTCCTCATACAACCTGATTGGGGTATTCTTTTATGGTGTATTTGCTTGCAACTACTGTTTTTTGATTATATTGCATTGCATTTTTACATAAATTTATGTATTGCCTTCCTTCTGGGGGCACCTGACATCTGGGGCAAGAAAAACTGAAGAAAATGGCGTCGGCTGGTTCTTTTATACCCCTGTCGCACTGACGTCAGGGAAGAAGCGATGACATCCGACGCCAGACCTAGACTTTGGAATTCGGCCGACCGAGGACCCGCCTGACGGCAGGAAAACCCATCTGTTATGACTGCAGCTGTATTAGCACTCGAACATCTACATTTATGGTAGGTACAAAACTGTACTTTTCCACCACTGTGTAATCCGGAATTGTTGTGGCAGACACTGTTTCAGTCTATATGTA
The DNA here is from genome assembly GCF_019279795.1 of Protopterus annectens. Lineage (NCBI taxonomy): Eukaryota > Metazoa > Chordata > Ceratodontiformes > Protopteridae > Protopterus > Protopterus annectens. Next base: position 1,354,372,420 of record NC_056747.1, read on the forward strand.
GGCCCAGCCTGGCGAGGGAGACACTGCTTTAGTCTGTATGTAGGCTGAGCCTGTTGTGGGAGAGACTGCATCAGTCTTGTATGTAGGCCCGGCCTGTTGTGGGAGACATTGCTTCAGTCTGTATGTAGGCCCAGCCTGGTGAGGGAGAGACTGCTGCAGTCTGTATGTAGGCCCAGCCTGGTAAGGGAGACGCTGCTTCAGTCTGTATGTAGGCCCAGCCTGTTGTGGGAGACACAGCTTCAGCCTGAACTGTAGGACTGTCATGGGAGGTTGTACATTTGTTTGTTTGTTTAATTAATTACTGAGGGCCTAGGTAGGATAGTGATCTGTACGATCCTTATTTTAGATAAAACCCTGGATGCTAGGCACATATTGTTAAATGTTTCAGTCATCAGTAAAGAACTGTATACAATGGAATTTAAATAATTAAGCTGGGGAGTAGAACCTTGAACACAAAGTGTATTAAAAAAACTGAAAGCACTGTAGGAATAAGTGAAAGTTTTTTGTTCTTAAGAAAACCATGACTTTATAGATATAAACATTCTACTTGCATATTTACTTGGTTCATACATTTAGGCATAGTATAGTGGCTGCACCCATAGATTGAAACTCTTAGGTTGGGCACACAGATTTAGATTTGCACTTCAGCTGAAGGTAAAGGCAGAGTGAAGTGTACATAAGGGTATGAGAGGTAAGATAAACTATGTAAGGACAAGGGGTGTAATTAGATTGCTTTGTGTTAACCCATCAGTTTTGGTTTGGCATTTTTGTTTTTGTATACAGAACATTAAAAAAGTTGATAATATCCTTTTCTGGAAAATATTTTGTTGCTTTTTCGTGGCTGTTTTGAAATTGATGTTTTGTGTACTTGGGGACTGTTTGTAGTCTTTTATAGGCCCATGGTGTGGTATGTCCTCTCCTGAAAAAGAATGCTATTGTGGGTGTTTGTCAGATTCCATAAAGGGACTTGCATTCTCAGTGTCTTTTTTTTTTTTTTTTTGTCTGGGACTTTCACACAAGCTGCCTTCTTACTGTTACTGTACAAGGTTCAACAAGAAAACCTTAAAATAGGGTGAAAGGGGTTTTGCAGCCTTGTCTTGATCAGATGAAGCTCTAAGTCCTTTCCCATCATGCTGCCAGATCTGATGAACCCTCTTTAGTCTTCTAGTTTGGGTACCCCACATAAAACACAAGAAGCACATGGAAAAGAACCCTCCTCCCACATAAAACACAAGAAGCACATGGAAAAGAATCCTCCTCCCACATAAAACACAAGAAGCACATGGAAAAGAACCCTCCTCCCACATAAAACACAAGAAGCACATGGAAAAGAACCCTCCTCCCACATAAAACACAAGAAGCACGTGGAAAAGAACCCTCCTCCCACATAAAACACAAGAAGCACATGGAAAAGAACCCTCCTCCCACATAAAATACAAGAAGCACGTGGAAAAGAAGATCCACCAGGAGAAAGAAAAGAAGAAAATTGAGAGAGACTAGCCAGTTCTTTAGTTCCAGTGGGTTGTTTTGGTTCCAGCAGTAGTGTCTCTGTGAAGGTGTTTTTGTATCCCGTGGTTCTGACACCTGTTATTGCCAAGCCTCTTTTATAACCCCCCCCCCCCCGAGACTGTCAGACTGCTGCCTGTGAGCACATCCTTCTTGAATGAAGTTCTGGTTGGTCTGGACACTGGTCTCATGTGTCCACACACACAATACTCTGTTCTGAATAACATCCTGAGATTGGGAGAGTCCTGGTATCCTAATGAGGGGAGACATCCGGAATCACCTAGGACTCTGATATCTGAGGGTCAGTCATTTTTGCAGATCTTGCTAGTATTGGTGATGCAGAGTTTGGCTGAGGGCATGTTCTACTATTTTTAGACACCCTCTGGCTGTGCAAGCATGGGGGGGTAGTCCTAGAGTCCGGTATGACCCTAAAGGTGTAGTACATTCCATCTTACCAGACTGTCTTGTTGGATCCAACTATGTGGGGCAGCTGCTGAGCTGCATGAATGGATGTTGGACAAAGAATTTCCTAGCCCTTGTACAAAGGGGGGGGGGACGTATCAGAAATAGACCTTTTTTGTCTCTAAACAATGGGCAGCTGAAAAGTTCTGCTTACAAACTCTTTGCAAGAAAACTTGGGCAGAGGATGCTGCCTTCTTCACTTGGCAGGTCAGTTTTCTTTGTTTATTCTGTGGAAGAAGAAGTTTGGAAAACAAAGTGCTTCTGAGAGCACCCTTTTGGTTCTCTGTACTGATGCACACGGTGGTGAGGGAATCAATAACTCTGCTTTAGTGCATGTGCCTCCTGACCCACCTTACGGAGTCCTTCATGCACTGAAAGCTGCAGACCCTCAGGATGAGTGTCTTGCCTTTTAGGCACATGTTCTCAGAGGATGTTAATACACAACCTATGTTAAAAGTGAAGTCTGTCTTTGCTAAGTAGAAGAGCATCTCCCTCTGGTGTCAAAGGACGAATCAGTTACCCAGTCGAATGGGTGATCCTACAGTACTATTTTAGTGGCAAGTTCTGTCCTGCTCCTCGGAGAATGTGCATCTTAAGCCGATTGCAAGTGCCCCTCCCCCACATTAGTTTCACTGGTTCTCAAAGGAGCTGTCCATCTAGGTCTGTCTAGAAGAAATGTGTCTCTACCATTGGATGTAAACTTTTCACCAGAAAAGCTGACTCTGAATCTTTTCAAACCAACTGCCACTCAGGGTTGCCAGATTTCCAACCAGCCAGGTAGGGACAAAAAAAAAAAAAGGTCTTTCACGGCAAAAAAAAAAAAAAAGGTCTTTCACCGCAAGTGATGACCAAAAAAAAAAAAAAAAAAAAAAAAAAAACAGTAGCTCTGCACTAAGCACGGAGCTTCTTGTGTTTAATGCATTGCAGTTCCGCACACCGGCATACTGGCCAATCAAAAATCGCTAAACACAGAGCTTCTTGTGTTCCGCATTCAACAGAAGTAGCTCCATGTTTAGCGATTTTTTATTATCCCGTATACCGGCATACGGGCCAATTAAAAATAGTTAAACACGGAGCTACTTCTATTTAATGCGGAACACAAGAAGCTCCGTGTTTAGTGATTTTTGATTGGCCTGTATGCCAGGTATACGGGCCAATCAAAAAAAAAAAAAAACAAACAAAGCGGAGGCTGGCCAGAATTTAAACTGGCAGGGTGGGACTCTGGATCAGGCTGCTGATCTCAGGACAGTCCCACCCAAATAGGGACGTCTGGTAACCCTGCTGCCACTACACCTTTGAAGTACTTTGTAGGACAGAGCATGTGTTGTAACTTTAAGAAGCATTTCAAAGTGAGGGCATGTGCATATAAATGCAGAGCACCTGCAGGCAACAGTGCCATTTTGAGAGAACACCCAGAGTGTTAACATGTATCGAGTGCAGTAGTCAGTCTGTTCATAAGTTTGTTTAAGTTACTAAGCTTCAATTCTGATGTGTTTCTATACAATAAAGATGCTTGAACCAAACCCACAACTGTTTGTTTTATCTAAGTTTGCCGGCTTTCTTTGTGGCTAAAACTGGACTAAGGTCACACCCCTCGCATCACCCATGAGTCCACCCATTCTCACCTCCCCCCTCATTCATGCTGTGCCCATTTTGTGACATCAGCTGATGGGAACGCCCTCTTTTTCTGGATGCCTGCAGAGCCGTATGGTGACTAATCTACTCCTATTGGTGTATTGAGAATAGGGGCACAGTAAGCAATGTTATCCTTACTTCATCATTAACACTCAGTACCAGATGGTACAATTTTTCCCACCACACACACACACAAACACACCAAAATACATGAGTAGACGCAATTATTTTTGCTGCCAGCTAAGTAATCAAGCAGAGACAGCATAAACTGATCAGCCAAGCTACTAATATGGTAATCACGCCCCAAATTATAACCCAAACAACTACCCTGCTCTTAAGGACATTCTATCACCTTACTCCCCCACCAGAATCATCCACTCAGAAAATAAACAACTCATAACTGTCTACTTAACAAACAAAAGAGCTGGGCACTGCAAAACTCTGGAACTCACTTCCAGCAAGCACAAACACCATTAACTGGTTCAACAAATTTAAACTCACCCTAAAAAACTCTCATGTATGTCCCTGCATCTATCCATATAGATAAAACATCTGTGTTCCTCTCTGAGCGTTTCCCACTAGTTAAGCTCAAATTTTTACCCCCTCAAAACCAGCAGGAAACTCTTCTAATTTAAAAATTACTTTAAACAACTCTTCTTTACTATTGATTTTCTAACCTTAACTATCATAATATTCCCTAAACCTTCCTTCTTCTAAGCTCAGTGATCATAAAAACCCCAAATAACCCCCTGCCTTCTTCTTTTAACTATCCTTTAATAATTAACCCCTCTTCCCAACCTATTTTTAATGTTTGCAAAAAAATCTTGCAAATTTACTCTGTTTCTCTCTCTATTTTTAATCCCACATTTTATAATTGTTGTATTGTAATATAATTGCAGTGTACATCCTTGTAAAATATTTATTACTCTGTGTACACAATGTCTTGGGGAGCCTTTCTCCCCGGGCCTCCTCTGAAAATGGGTTTGTCACCCAGTTGGACTTCCCTGGTCAACAAATGTCAGTAAATAAGTGGATCGCACTATCACCAGACAACAGTGACTTCAATTAAACAAAAGGTGCTAACTGGGGGATGAACGTCCAACACATACCGAACTGACTGGGCTATCAGTGTGCAGATACTGTGTTTGCTGTTGCTAGCTTGTGTTTTTGAAAGGACAGTTCTTAGTTCACTTTAGTAGGTACTAGAAGATGATGCAAATGGCAAAACATTACAAAATAAAAAGGTATGATGCGTGTTAAAATGTGGATACAACATAACACTGGTAATGCAAACTATCAAAAGCAAAGCACGTGAGCTGTAAATTGAGAGGGTAATATCTTGTTTGACAGGAGGACCCCCCCTCCCCAAATAAATAAAGTAAAACTAATGGCCCAACAGAAACTGACAAGATTATCATTAAAATCGTTTTACATTTAGACAACTATGTTTGTAAGAATTTATAAATAAGGGCATTTCTTCCTAGAAGTAACCAGCATCGAAACCCTGCCCACTCAGGCTGAAGACCAACCACAAAAGACCTAGAGTAGCACGTAGTTCATGAGTACCGGAACAGATGTATTCACAGAGATTACAACGGAAACACTGTGTGCACACCTGACCAAAACAAGAAAAATAGTATACAAAATGCTGACGTAGCTCCACACACCACTACAAGGTCTACAATGACAAAAAAACATCGTAACCAGGTTCGCTTCTTGTGTGCCTACATAAGTAACACAGCCCTTTTTGGCACACTGCAACTATTAATAATCTGTGCCTAAAAGAAAAACACTTTAACAGAATGTTCCAAATTATTCATAGCCACCGTGCCACACAGCCTTACACTGGCAATCTTAAGTCTGCAACTATCAAGAGGATTTACTGCGCATATAAATAGCACCTATATCGCCACACAATTATAACCGCGATGACGACGTCTTCATTAATGAAAGCCACAATCCAAGATAAACATTTCAAACCTCAGGTAATGCAAGACTGCACTACATTAACAACTGCCACTAGAACCGTCCAGACACCAAATATATAGGCAACCTATACAGAAAGCACTTTCTTACTAGAGAACCAGAATGATAGTTTTATTTGCGTTTCTGGTTTGTGGGCAAATAACTGTAAAGTCTGCAGTTTGTGAACCCCCCCCAACAAACTCTAATGTAAAATAATAAATAGAACGCTGCTCCAAGTCCACAAACAGTGTTTTATTCAATCCGTGGTAAGCGTGAATTACTAGAAATGAAAACACTTACCACGGATTGAATAAAACAGTGTTTGAGAACTCGGAGCAGCATATGTCAACATAAAACATCAGCATACCCCCCAGCAACTCTTACCTGGAAGCAGCAAAAACACTTGGGCAATTGGACGGCAATGGCATATGTAAACTCTCCATGAAAGACGGGCGGCAGGAACACACTTGCACATAGACGTACTGGACCATACTATGGTTTTGCAGCTGTAAAAGTGGTGGTGGGGGGGGTGCTTCTCCCCCATCACTCTATGTAGTTCCAACACAGTGGCACAAGACCCAGACTTCACATGTCCGGGTGTGAATGAAATTTGTAACCGGACATTTTGCCAAAAAACAGACAGCTGGCAGCCCTAGTTTTATCCTGATCGGACGTGCAACATACCTGACCTGGGCAGCCATGCTTTTAGTGTCTGTCATATTTGTCATAAGGATCTCAGAAATGCAGGCCGTTATGTACAGAGACCTTTTCAGTCTCTCTTAGGGGCAGGGTCAACCTGTGTACAAATCCTCCTTTTATGCTTAAGGTTTTTACAGAATTGTCTTCATACTAAATCTTTCAGTTGTCAGCATTCTTTCCTAATCTCTAGAATAGAGATGAAAGGACTTTGTACTCCATGTTCACAGGCTGCTCGGAGCTTATGGAAAATGGAGCAAGTTTTTTGTCTGAGATTGGTACACCTCTACTTGACCCTGACTAATCTGCTAGTCATTGTCCACTGTTTGACCAAAGTTCATTTACCTGTAACTGCTGTTGAACGGTAGTATATTAAACCATGAATCCACATTGCATGACCAATCCAACACGTATATCATTTGAGCATTACAATTATTGCATTAATGAAACGGAGAGATGCCAGATGGATTAAATGGCCGCAGCCAAGCAGCTATGTGTTTACCAGTTACTGACCATTACCCCTAGCCGATCAAAACCAATTATTTGGAGGTATGCACAAGGCAGGAATTTCAGAAAAGCCATATGTCTACCTCATAGCTGTGCCCTAAATGCTACACAGCAACAGACAGCACTGTCCGTATCTGTCCCTTCTGATTCATCTTACCCACAGCATAACAATTTCACCTATTTCCTTAGGGCTACCTTACAGTTTTCTAAGGAAGCTCAGCTAAAGAATCCTGACCTTCCCTGTGTACCTTGTCCTCCTTTACCTTTCCTGCCCCCTGCCACAAAGGGAGGATTGTTCTTCCCTTCAGTCAGCACATCTCCTGTCATCCTAAATGCTGGCTCATTCTTGTTAGACCTTACATGTAACTTGGCATAAAAAAACCTGCATACCTTCCACTGACAAATGAGCCCTGTCCCTGTCATATCTATCTGGCCACCTGACCCAAATACTAGGGTGAGATACGTACACCACACCCAAATGTGTCCATAGTATTACTGACACTATGCCTCATCCGCTCTACTTCCTTCTTTGGACCACTTCTGACCGACCAGTAATAGCCTGTGGCCAGTATTCATGCACATAATTCACCTCTTTCATAATCAAGCCAACCAGATCCTTAATTGGAAGCTGGTAAATATCATTCCTACCCAAATGCAGCACAATAACTGTGGGAGGCTTGCTTGTTCTCACTTCTTGCTGCAGCACCACCTTAGGTCAGTGCCTTTGCATGCCTAACACATACCAAATCACCCTGTCGCACAAGATTCTTGATTCTGCCTTTGGGATGATGAATCCAACCTGCCAAGGACCAACAGTGGATTCTCCAGATAAATGAATAACCCACTAGCCAAATACTTTTAACTTTTTTTTCATTGTATCAGAAGTGTGATATAACATAACTTTTATATGCATTGGACTTCCACCTGCCCAACTTCTTGATGTCAACCTGTGATGCCCCCATTCTGGTTTGTATACCCATCTGGTTTTGATATCTCACCAACAATGCAGCCAAGTCCAATTCCAATCCTTTTGGAGTGAAAACTGTTATCCACTGACCCTTCCCTTCCTGATCTGTTTTGAATTTAGCCACATAAATCCACGTATCCTCTCCTGACATATGTACGTGTACCAATGGCAACACCATCCATTGACTTTTCCTCCTGCTTGACTGAACGATGTCTGATTAACTGAAGGCCCCATAGAACAACAAAAAGGCAATCCTAAACTATGCTACTTCCTGTCATGAAAAGCACATCTTTCAGATGGCAGTCTACAGTTTCTATAGTTGATGGCCCTGTGGGGTACCTCTTGTATCGCATCTTAGGTGCTTGCTATTGTGACCCAATTTGAACTTAAAATAAATCTGCTAAATCCCCAGAACCCCACACAGTCTGATGAAAACAGTTCAAGGCTAATGATGTGTTCCCTGGTAACCCTAAATGCTATCCTTTTTCATTCATTAACAAAATATATGCTCAGATTTGGTCAGGTTGAATTGGCCATGCTGGTTCAGATCCCCAGGACAGTCTAACTTGCAAAAATTCATACACACCACTGTTTATCCCTTAAATTTCCTGGCTGGAGCTACCACACCTACTAGAATATAACCATCTACTAACTGCACACAAACTACTTTACCATCCAGAAAAAAAACAGCTCTCCAAAACATTATTGAACCATACTCCAACAACCGAGTCCTGCATTCCACCAACAAATTATTACTAAAAGTAAATACAGCTAAGAACACTGCTAGAGTCTGTCTTTTCTCAAATCACATAGACAAACTCTGAACTGCACTTCCTCAAACCATGGGATCCAACACCACCTACTTTAAAAAAACTGCTCAAAACCCACCTATGTATTACATGACTCTGCTCATGTAACATTCCTGGATAACTTTTGTCCCACTACCAAATACCTCACCACCACTTAAGTCTAGCAAGCTACAAAACCAGTCTCCCCCTCTAATTTACTAACATACCTTTTCCTGCCTCCCTTTCCTGCTCAGTGCCTTGTTTTTTTCCCCGTACTGTCCTTCACCTCTACGTTTTCCTCTCTCTTATAGCATGTCTTCCCAGTTTCCTTTCAAAAGACTTCTGAGGTTTTGGCCATAGCTGTAGAAGGCCTTGTGTTTATCTTTAGCCTGTGAGGCAATCTTGACCTTGACCAGCCAATCAGTAAAACCGCTTGCTGTACCTATCCAGGCATGTCCAAAGGGCAGTTTCAGGTGTACTCTCCAGTCCAACTGGTGAATCTCGGCATTTTGAGGCAATGTTACAACTGCCTCATGTACACAGGCAACCCTCTCCTCCTACCACCAAACACTAATACATGTGAGAGATGCAATTATACAGCCAAACTGGAGGCTAAGCTCTCTCAACCCAAGACTGGATCAGACAGTCAAGAGGAGAAGGGAAATACTTGCATCACCTCACCAGTCTCGCACAGACCCATTAAACCAGCACCGGCAAAAACACACATAAATACACGAAAACATACTTGGAGGCTCTAAATAAAAATCTGCAAAAGCAACAGAGACCTCCAAAACAGACATCCAAGCAACATCCATCCCCCAACACAAACCATGAAACACATACTTCACAAAACCACTGTGCCACGCAATCATAGCCCTTAAGGCAAAATAACATACCCAGCACACTAGTAATAGGTAACTCTATAGTCAGGCACACTGATGTCCCACTCACTAGGCTGACTAAGGAGAAGGTTACTGTTAGCTGCCTGTCGGGTACCAGGATCCGCCACATAAGACGAGCACTCGGATCACTCCAGAACAAGTGCAAATACGACTCTGTCATTGTCCATGTTGGTGTGAAGCCGTACCTCCCTGGACTACATTAAAAGAGACAAGGAATAACTCTCTGATCACGTAGCCCAGGTCGGTATGACCATGATCCTGAGTTGCATCCTGCCCTAGAATCTAGAGCACTTGATGATAATTTTCAACCTTACTCACAAACACTGGCTAATCTACAATGTATGTACTGTACCTGTGTACTATGTATGTATTCTACCTATGTTCCAAATTTCAGCTGTACACCACAAATCTATTAATTACCTTTATTTTTAAAATTTTTTTTTTTGTTTGTTCTCTCCACTGTAACTGTTTGTGCCGCATGCCACTGTAAAAACATGTCTCTTGTAATTTGTGTGTATACTGATAATGCCTAAATAACTAAATGTGTCTGTAATTTTTCTTTGTGGAGCTTTCTCCCCGGGCCTCTGCTGAAAAAGGGCCTTTACGGCTCAGTCAGATACCCCCCGGTTAACAAATGTAAAATAAATAAAATAAAAAATAAAATGTACAGTAACAGAAACCTGGTTTAAGGCTCCAGAGAGCACCCCAGCACTACCAGGCTACAACTCATACCATACATTTCGGCCATAGAACCCGAACCGAAATACAAAAGGGGCTGTATCCATATTCATCAAGGATACCCACATGTCCAGGTTAGTGGCACAGCACGATGCTTCAGAGATCATCCACGTGGAACTAACAATGAGCAAAACTGCAATTCAAATTGTAGCTTGCTACAGATCTCCCACCATGTCCCAGGACCCCTATTCCACGTTTCTGGAAACAGTGGGAAAATTAAAGATGTTCTTCATGTTTCACTGTTGCAGTTGTCACATTTGGGTTATCCGCCTGCAGGTAGCCCTCAGCCGGCCTGAATATGAGAGTCTTGGATTCCTGCATCGGATGCGGTCTCTTCTTCCATGATGTTAGGGGTATAAAACATGCAGCCGATGCCATTACATCAGTCTTTCTTGCCGCGTGGTACCCGAAGCAGAAGCAGTTCGCAAGTGCCGGTCTTCAAAAAAAAAAGCTAAGTACCTCATTGGGGGATCCTTTTTCTTGCTCTTAACTAATGTCGGTAAAAGTTAACAATTGCATTCTCTGTGGAAAGCAAATACCGTATAAAGATTTTCATTTGTACTGCATTCCTTGCTTATGCCCAGACCACGACATCCCTCGCTGTCGGTTTTGTGCCTTGTTCAACCACTGTACTATTCATCGGTCTATATTTGCAGCAAATTATTTTGGTACTCTGTATAACTATCCAGAAATGGCTTTGTTAAGCCATCCAACTACCGATATTCCGAAAAAACGTAAGGACAAAGACAGACTGCATAGGTCCAAAATTGCCGATGATGCTTCCGTTAAGCTAGTCGCTTTCACAGCCCCTGATAGCTGTTACTTCAGATTCGCAGGCCTCTACTGAGACCCATTTGGAGTCCGGTATGCCACGAGATGCTTCTTCGATTATGGAACCTGCAGATGTCTCTACCTTGGATAAGTCCGGAGCAGTTGTGCAGGCACCGGCTTCTGAGGGTGTATTCAGGCCTACAAATTTGCATTTTAAACCAACGCCATCTTCTTCCTCCTGGCCTAAAACTCGACCCACGCCTAGAAAACCAACGTCCAGACCACATGTTCAGGTCCATATGCCCAAAAAGCAAATGCTTAGAATGGCTGAAGACCATATAACCTTAATTAGGGGAAGTCAGCCTTCCCCCTCTGAGACCTAGAACTGATTTTCCTTCTGATTCTTCTAATCAGGAATCTGATATTCCTGTTTCTTCTGATTATCAAGATTTGCCCCTATCACCTTCTGAGGATTCTGATGCAAAGGATTCCATTCCCTCTGCTTCCCCTCCAGAGGATTTTTCTTTTGGTGAAACCTTACACACTCTTATGGAGCACTTCCGCTGGGAAAGCCAGGATTACTCTGACTCCAAAAAGAGGCTTAGGGAATTCTTACTCCTCCCTCAACACAGGCATTTAGCTATCCTTCCTGTTCTGGACATTGTAGATGATACCTTCTTGGAATCCAGCCTTTTCCCAGACACTTTACCTCCAGCTCCCAGAAAACCTGAAAGGTATTACAGAGTACCTGACTCTCATAAGTTCCTCTTCAAGAATCCTACTGCGGATCCAGAGACCATTTCCCAAGGACCAAAGGGCATTAAGGCTACTGCTGCCAAAACCCTACCCAATCTGATAGAGATTCTAGAGCCTTGGACAGATGGGGTAAGAAGGTATATACTTCTGCTACTTTGGCCATTAGGGCTTTAAGTTGCCAGTTTCATATGTTAAAGTACCAGCAGCATATTATGGGACTACTTAAACAGAAAATGATGTTGATTCCTGACTGTACCGAACACAAAGAATTACAGGATTTAACGCAAAAGAATTACAGGATTTAATGCATTTTGCAGAACAAGTTGGTAAACATACTTTGCAATGTGGTTTTGCTTCTTTAGAAGCATCTTACAGGGCTGCTGCCACTGAGTCTGTACTTAGAAGGCATACTTGGCTTAAGGAGCAAAACTTGCAAGGCATGCTTGGCTTAAGGAGCAAAACTTGCCAGATCATGTTAAGGTTAAATTACTGGATGCTCCCTTAAACCAAGACCACCTGTCTGTCAGCAAAACAGAAGTCGTCCTCAAAAAGATGGAGGAAAAAGCTAAATCTATGCAAACTGTTAAAGATTTCCTGTAAGTGCAGCCTCCCAGATTTAGTAGTCATTGGCCTTCAAAGAATTGGTCCTTTCCAGCCTCTTCCAGGCCTTCTAAGTCCAAACGCAGGAACATCAGACCACCTAGGTTACAGTCTCAGGCTACGCACAGGCCTAAGCAGTGGGGGGCACCCACTTCCAAAGCAGGGAGTAGTAAGACTCCCCCCTATGGGAAAATGGCACAATGACTTCACCTTAGCCCCTTCCAAGCCCTGCTCAGCTGCCTGCTCCCTTAGGAGGAAAGCTCGCCCTGCATGCAAAAAACTGGGAACTCATTACCCAGGACAAATGGGTTTTGAATATAGTTGCCCAAGGATACAGATTCCACTTCCACACCCTACCAACCCCAAATGGTTGGCCAGACCTACTCCCAAATCAGTGGGCAGAGGCTCAACAGCAGGTTCTCTCTCTTCTAAGTATCAGGGCAATTCAACCTGTCCCAGCAGAAGAAAAGGGACAAGGTTTTTATTCAAGACTTTTCCTGGTACCCGGAAAAGACCACTCCTGGTGTCCTGTCCTGGACCTCTCTATTCTAAACACTTTTTTGATAATCCCAAAATTCAAGATGCTAACACAACTGCTTCCTATACTAGGCAAAGATGCCTGGTTGGCAAACTTAGACTTAAAGGAAGCTTACCTGCACATTTCAATAGGGGAATCTTGTAGGAAATATCTATGCTTCAGGGCAGGCTCCATGCACGATCAGTTCCCTGCACTTCCCTTTGGCTTATTTACTGCGCCCAGGGTATTCACAAAGTGTCTAGCTCCAGCCATTGCATTTTACAGGCAGAGAAATATTCAAATTATACTTGTACTTGGACGGTTGTCTGATTCAGGCAGGAAGCCAGGAATTGTTATTAAGTCATCTGGCATTCATAAAGAAGCTTCTAAACTCATTGGAGTACACCATAAACGAAAAGAAATGTCACCAAGTAACCTGCCACAAATTGTATTCCTGGGAGCAAGCTTGATTACAACTTCCCAGATGGCTTCCCTTACTCCAGAGAAGCAAGTTTATTTGACAGCCTACTTCAAACTACTGGCCACAAAGACCCAGCCATCTGCAAGGAAAATTCTGCAAGCCATGGGGTTCATGGCCTCTTGCATTCTACTAATTCCATATGCAAGACTGCATATGAGGAAACTACAGTGGTATATAAAAAGCCTATGATGTCAACATTCTCAGGACCTGGAATCAATGATTCCTATCATTCCTTGCATAAAGACAGAGTTCCTTTGATGGGCAGAGGCCTGCTACCACAACAAGGGGCTCCCTTTCACTCTACCCCCTGCCGCCCAAACCCTAACAACAGACGCATCAGACTATGCATGGGGGGCTCACTTGGCAGGGCAGTGCATTCAGGACAAATGGAACCCAAGACAGATGCACCTGCATATAAACCAAAAGGAAATGTTAGCTGTACAGAATTCCCTGACAGCCTTCAAGGACCACATATTCTTCCAGGACAATTATTGGTAAAGACAGACAACACCACAGTCATGTGGTACATAAACAAGCAGGGGGGAACCCCACTCGTATCCTCTCTGCAGACTAGCCATGGCTCTGTGGAACATGGCCTTGAGCTACTAAGTGCACCTACAAGCTCAGTCCCTGCCAGGTAAGCTAAATTCACTGGCAGACGACCTAAGCAGAAATCTCATGGACCCACAGAGTGGAAACTGGAACCAAAAATATTCAACCTCTTGAGGAACAAATGGGGGACTCCAGAGATGGAACTGTTTGCCTCCACTCAGAACTACCAGTTGGACAAATTCTGCAGAAGGACTTCCCATAGTCAAGCATGGAAAGTGGATGCCCTGTCCTTTACCTGGGAAAGCCTCTCAGTTTATGCCTTTCTCCCTCTGCCTCTCCTCTCAAAGGTTCTACTAATGATCAAACAGGACAAACCAAGGACAATACTGATTGCACCAGACTGGCCACACCAGCACTGGTACCCCCTCTTGCACAGTGTGTCACTGCTGGAACCATGGCACCTACCTCAGACCCCTTCCATGCTGTCCCAGCAGGTGGGCCAGATTCTGCACCCTCAGCTTCAAACCCTGAACCTTGCAGCCTGGCTAATTCCTTGAGCTCTCCAGTAACATCCCTCAGTAAGCAGGTGCTGGATGTCATTCTGGAGGCAAGGAGGCATAGTACTAGAAAATCCTATGCTGAAAAGTGGCAAACGTACTGTTCCTGAAGACAGACTCAAGGGATGGGCACAGTGGTGCCCAGCTTACCTCATATTCTTCAGTACTTAACAGAAATGCTCCACAAGGGCCTATTCTTCTCGTCAATTAAAATTCATGCCTCTGCCATTTCAGCACATTATAATACTGAACCACCCCTCTTCTCCCACCCCCCTGCTAAAGCAATTCCTCAGAGGGGCCAAAAATATAATACCCCCCCCCCCCCCGCCAGGAGAGCCCCTACTCCAGCCTGGGACCTCAACTTTGTATTGGAAAAGCTTACTCTACCTCTTTTTGAACCAGCTGCAACTGCAGAGTTGAAATTCCTTTCTTGGAAAGCAGCCTTCCTTATAGCCATCACCTCAGCAAGAAGAGTGTCTGAATTACAGGCCCTCATGGCAGTGGAGCCCTTCATTATTTTCCATGCGGCCAGGTTTTCCTTCCTTTTATGCCCAAGGTGGTGCCTAGTGTGGCCCTTAATCAATCCACTCATTTGCCTACCTTTTTCCCGAATCCTCAAAACAAAGGAGAATGAATACTGCACTCTTTGGATGTGCACAGACAACTTAGATTTTATTTGGACAGGATTAAGCCTCTCAAAATCTGAACAGCTACTTGCTGGCTTTGCTGCAGGGGGAGAGGGTAAGGCCCTTTCAAAGCAAACCATTTCTAAGTTGATAGTCCATTGCATTCATTTCTGCTGTAAGCACCATGGAAAACCTACCCCACAGGGGATAAGATCACATTCCACCAGGGCTGCATCTACCTTTACAGCCTTTCTCAGAGGTGTCCCTACTAGGGACATCCTAGAAGCTGCTACCTGGAGCTCTGTACATACCTTCACCAAGCATTACCACATGCCTGTTTTTTCTAAATCCAGAGCTGGTTTTGCCACTGTAGTCTTGCAGGGCTTAATAGCTGGCCCTAATGCTCTCTATCTTACTCCTCCCTTCCTTGGCTTTGGGAATCAACCCAAATGTGATGACTGCAACAGTGAAACATGAACATAGTACAGTTGTGTACACTTACCATAAATGTAGATGTTAGAGTGTATTCACTGTTGCAGTCCTGGTTACCCTCCCTCCAGCCCCCTGACTTCTCTTGGCTCTACCTTCTTTCTTGTTTGGTGTATCTAAGCTTTCTGGTGTATTTGCTTTTACTTGGAGGGCTACCATAACATATAATTGCTTTCCATTGTGGGGACACCTGACATCTGGGGCAAGAAAACTGATGTAATGGTGTCGGCTGCAGGATTTATACCCCTGACAACCTGACGTCATGGAAGAAGAGACAGCATCCGACGCATGGCATTCAGGCCGGCTGTGGGCTACCTGCAGCCAGATAACACAAATGTGATGACTGCAGTAGTGAATACACTTGAACATCTACATTTATGGTAAGTGTACACAACTGTACTGTCCTACCAAACACCCTAATATTGGGTGATTTCAATTACCTAAACATTAACTGGGAGAACTACTCAAGTACTAACTTCCTTGCCCAACAGTTCCTAGAATTTATAAACTCAGACGCCCTGGATCAACTGATCAACACTCCCACCAGAGGTTACAACATATTGGGCCTGGTCGTCACCAACATGGGTGACCGGTGTTCCACACCGGAGGTCAGCCCCCCGCTAGTTAGATCTGACCATAAAAAAAATCACTCTGGATATCCACATTCTGCCCCCACCCCCGGACAAGGAAACCACAGTGAAAAACTTTTCAAAAGCAAACTTCACATCACTTAAGACCGAGATGGAAAGTTTCAAAGCCCCCATGCTAAAGGATAACTCTGTCCAAGCTGCAAAATCCTTTACTAATGCATTCTATGGGCACCTACAAGAATGCATGGATCATGCTATCCCAAGCAAAACCATGACTCACCCCTCCAAGAAAAGGAAACCAGTCTGGTGGACCCCTGCCAGATCTGCTCAGAGTTAGTGCAGAATGGCACAAAATACACTGAACTGACAGATATTGCCAACATCCTGGCAGACAGGTTCAGTGCAAACTTCACCCCCCTCTCACCCCCAAAAGGGCCCATAACCATACCAGAAGAATGTAGAGCCCCTGAAATCACAGACACTCAGGTTAAAACAGCCCTCTCCAAAGCCAAAAACGCAGCATCAATGGGACTGGACGGTGTCCCAGGCTGCGTCCTACATGAGCTCAAAGATGAACTAACCGCTCACCTAAACACACTGTTCAAACTCGGCCTCACCACAGGCTACATACCCATAGAGTGGTGAACAGCAACAGTTATTTTGATCCACAAAGGTGAAGCCACAACAGACCCTGGGAACTATCATAGATTCATAGCTTCACACTAGGCTAACTCGTCCTATACGCCTGAGTAGCTTGGTCTGAAAAGCTGTGGAGTGCATCATCATGGAACTCATTAACAGAGACATTGGGAACCTCCAAACGCTGGACCCTACCCAGTTTGGCTTTAAGGGCAGATCATGCCTCCTAAACCTGGTGGACTTCTTTGAGACAGTTACCAAGGCTATAGACTGGGGAAAGGTGGTAGGCACAGCCTACCTAGACCTTGCAAAGGCCTTCGACACCATTCCCCATTCTGGTATTCTAGACGAGCTCACCAGCCTGAACATAAACCCTTACATCACAAGATGGGTTGCCAACTGGCTCATGGAAAGAACCCATATGATGAGACTTATGAGAGCTAGGTCCGACTCTAAACTGGTTACAAGTGGCGTTCCCCAGCGCTCAGTCCTAGGACCCCTCATGTTAGGCATAGACTTCTCAGAAGTACAGGCAAGCACAGGAGGACTATGGCTGACCAAGTTCACAGATGACTGCAAACTAGGGGCTATAATTGACTCTCCGGCTGACACAGACATCCTCCAAAAGGTTCTCACTGAGAGATATCTGGTGTCAAAGTCATGGCCTCAAGCTAAATGCCAAAAAGTGCATAGTCATCCCCTTTGGAAAAAACAAAGTACCCACAAACTACCACATAGGTGGTAGTCCCCTAAATACAGAAGATGTAATAAGGGATCTGGGGATCCAAGTAGATAGTAATCTCTCCTTTTGATAATCACATTGTCATAGTGGTTAGAAAAGCCTTCTATGTGGCCCACCTAATCACAAAACAATTCACATCCAGATAAAAAGAGGTCATTGTACCCCTCGACGCATCACTCATCAGACCCATCATAGAGTACAACGCCTCATTCGGGGGATGTACCTTACAAGACACCTGCAACAGCTGGTAAGACCACAGAAGTACCTCACCAAGAGGATCACTGGCCTCAGACAGATGCCCTATGCAGCTCGATTGAAGAAACTCCAGCTGTACTCTGTTGCATACCGCCTACTCAGAGGTGATCTCTGCCTGACATACAAGGCCATGTCCAACCCAGAATTGATGGACATGCTCCACCTAAAGAAACCCTTATCCCCTCGAGCCACACACTCTAGGGATCTAAACCTCACCACAACAATAAATAGGACGTGCTGGAGGGATAGATTCCTGTCCCAGAGACTTCCATGCTTTGGAACAAGATTCCAATCTACATTAGGCAGAGCTCCTCGCTAGCACTCTTCAAGAGAAACCTTGACAAGTGGATGGGAAACAGAAAGTTTACCCCGGAGATCACTTCAATGGCCGTGCTAGACAGAGGCACAGGGAACTAATCTAAGGGGGCGGTGAAAGCCAACACATTCTGGCTAGGCTTAGAAATGGCTTCGGGCAGATAGCCTAGTACCTACCTATGAACCTATAAATGGCCTTGTTGAACTTAATTAGCCATCTTAGTTTCCTGTTTAGTTTAATTAATGAGCTCATATCATTAGGGGAGTTGCTCTTCCTGATTTTAGGCATGACTTTATTTTCCTTTTGTTATATACTCCAGTGTGGTTTGTTTTTAGAGTTTGTTTTGGGATTGCTTCTAATAGGTACAGCAGCCTCTAAATAGCCATTTACGTGGTTGCATAGGGTCCCTTTGATCAATTCCTTCCACCAATCCTTCCCTTTAAGGCTTAACATAGCCTGGACCTGTTGTTGAATATGCTGCTCCATTTAGTAGTGAAAAACGAACACAAAAAGGAAACTCCTTTACCGACTAGACTTCAGCTAATGTACTCTGCTGTACTGCGGTTGCCCTTTTAACTCTGTGACACCTGAAACAAAAAATTAATGTAATTAATATTGACACTGGTTAGAGAAATCCCACATCAGTGTTAAATCCTCACCCACCACAAGTCTCAACTCACTAGCCCTGCTTGTGTGATCACTTCCCCAACCACACTTGTACTGAACTCACTGTCACTGCTATATGCTTTTCCTCCACCAGGCCTATCGAAAAATATTATATATACATAAGTGTTTATGTAAATTTATATGTATAAATGCTGTTGGTAATTAATCTGAACTGGAATACTGATCCTATGGCTTCATGTACTGTAGTCCCACTACTAAAATCCCCAGGCTTTAGATCTGGCCTAGCAGCCTTTCTTTAGTCCTTCATACGCCCCTCACAATAAGGTCCAAACCTTGCTTGAAATTGTTTAATTAACTTTTTAATTTTGTTATTTATATATTTTGATATACTTTGCTTGTCCCCCTTCCAATGCCAGGCCTCTGGCCTGCCTACAGGCCTTGCCCGTGAGGCTGTTTAAACCTTTCTTAACCTTCTTATGCCAAATAACCTGTTTACTTTCCGAACAAAACACTAACACAAACTGTCAAACCCAATACCAAAGACAAAACAAATAAAATGGGACCTTACCTTCCTTAAACAGATCACCCACTTTGCTAAAACACTTGAAAGTTGCTGAGGTAGGAATTGAAAATTGGAGTTGTTCCTGGCCTTTTCAAAACCTCTCCCAGCCAACTTGCCTCTCTCCAGTCCTTCTGACCTAGCCTGACCATGCCCACTCCCCTTTGACATCTATGTCCGAGCTGACCTGCCCAGGACAAATATCGGCTTGCTGTGAACTGGCTGGATGACCGCTGGTTTGCTTCTACTAAGAAAGGCAACCCTACCTCTAAACTATTTCTAAATGGCTGGTTCATTGCATTTTCTTCTGTCCCTCTGCTTATTGAAAGATCCTGCAGGGAGCGTCAGCTTGTAGGGAACCACCCATCCTTGTATACACAGCTTTTCTAAACAAAAGGCAGAAAGAGATGAGACATTCTAAAGGCACAGAATAAGTACAAAGGAAACAAAAAACCAGGAGGACGTGCGCGAGTGTGGGGTGGGAAGTTCAGAACTTAAATAATGTGAAGTGTTTTACATTATTATATAGATGAAACGGAAACCAGAAGGGCCAGGCAGTTAAAATGTGTCCTCAGTTTGTTTTTTTCTTTCTAGCCTTCAATGTACTTTTCCATCTCGTAATGAACAAGGTTTGTCATGTTTCTTGTCTTAGCCTGCACCTAACCTCCTCCGCAGTTTGTACTTCACATTATATGTGTGTGTGTGTGTGTGTGTGTGTGTATATATATATATATATATATGTGTGTGTGTGTGTGTGTGTGTGTGTGTGTGTATATATATATATATATATATATATATGTGTGTGTGTGTGTGTGTGTGTGTGTGTGTGTGTATATATATATATATATATATATGTGTGTGTGTGTGTGTGTGTGTGTGTGTGTGTAGATATATATATATATGTGTGTGTGTGTGTGTGTGTGTGTGTGTGTGTGTGTGTGTGTGTGTATATATATATATATATATATATATATATATATATGTGTGTGTGTGTATATATATATATATATATGTATGTGTGTGTGTATGTGTGTGGATGTGTGTGTATGTATATATATATATATATATAATTTTTTTATTGTGAATGCCATTTTGTATTCTGAATGCTTAACTTTTTTGCTTCATTATGTGTGTCACGTTGTGATCCATTTTTTCCAGCATGCCATTGGCATCAGTTTGTGCTGTCTTTTAACAAGCAGCTACATCCTGCTCTTCTGGTATGTTTATTTTGAAGTGTTTATGTTGTTTATTTGTTCTTTCCCAACTTCAGAGAAAGGAGCTTTAGTCATGATTTCAGCATTTCCGTATTGTTTGTGCAGGATGGGTTGGTTATCAAGGGGATGATGAGTAAGCTGATGAGAGGTACGGAGCTTTCTAGCATGTGAGGTATACTTCATGAGGAAACGCTCGTTTAATTACGTGTGTAGTTAATGCTTAGATGTCATGGAGTTGTTTTAATGCAATGTGCATCTGCAGGAAGACGTAGCTACGTGTTCAGTCCCCCTTCTGTCTCCCTTTTAGTTTTGCAGTTCACCTTGATTCAGGTGTCTGTAGCATGTTCCTGCTTTTAGTCCTTTTGACTGACCGTGGCGCATTTTAACCAAATTAGAGGAAAATGGCCAGGCGAGTAAAAAGGGCACTTCGAGTCACATGACTATAAACCAGAAAAATAAAACTTTGTGTTAATTAGCAGACCCCCATTCTTTTTTCTTAAATAATTTTTATTGAGTTTTTAAGTAATAGTAACACCCGTAAATAAAAAAGTTAATTTAACTATTGAAACCATAAATGCAGAAAACTATGTATAAGAATACAATATAAAAAATATATGTGCGTGTGTGTGTGTATATGTTTGCGTGTGTGTATATGTTTGCGTGTGTGTGTGTGTGTGTGTGTGTGTGTGTGTGTGTGTGTGTGTGTGTGTGTGTTTATGTATATATATATATATATATATATATATATATATATATATATATATATATATATATATGGGTCTACTTTCACCCACCAAAATCACATTTGACTGAATCTCATTATACTGAAAACTTACAATGCTGAATTTCAAAAAACACCAACGACCAGCTCCTTCCAAAACTTAAAAACTACTTATTTACCCTCTTAACAGAAACCAGACCATATAAAACCAAATTAGGTGGGGGGGGCTACACCCGCCCCCAACTATATATACTAACTCTAGGATTGCACTACAGTGGGGAAAATGGCATATACATTTTACTTACCTTACAATACTGTACACACTGCCACTACTGCCGGGAGTGCATGAAACAGATGCCATATTATTTTAGATACTTCCCATAAAAATGTAGAGAGACATACCCACATGTAAAAACATTACTTTCTACGCTACTTTTGGTATTCTGACTGTCAGCACTTTGTTACAGTAATTTTTATTTTTTTTTTTTTATCACAAGCAAGTCACTGGTGAAGGGAAAACGCTTGGTTAATTAGCACATCACATCTGTGACTTAAAACTTAGTATTTTGAAATTCAGCATTGGACGCTTTCAGTATAATGAGACTCAGTCAAATGAGTATTTTGAAAATTAGGTACTGTGGTTTCAGTCAAATGAAAATCAGTATTTTGAGTTTTCACTCACACTGTAGTATACACTATTTACAAACGCCCATTCTTAACTGAGGTCTGTTAGAAGAAGTGCAAAGGGGAGGAAGGGAAGGGCTAAGAAAAAAAAAGAGCAGGACCGCTATCTGTAAATCCAGGAGTTTGCGCAGGACCGCTATCTGTAAATCCAGCAGTTTGCACAGGACTGCTATCTGTAAATCCAGGAGTTTGCGCAGGACCGCTATCTGTAGATCCAGCAGTTTGCATTCTACCAAGGGCTTCACCTGCTGGGCAAAACTGAGCCGATAATTTTTTCATATTTTTAAGTGAAATACATTTTTTTATGTTGTTATTACTTTATTTTGCTTTAATGAAATATCCTTTCCAGTATATTCTAGGATTTGTTCTCCTAAATTCACCTCACTTTGGAGTGTTAGATGCACTCTGCATGCAGTTTCTTGCCCAGCCAATATACCTGTGGTAACTTCTTGTACACTAGCGTTGTACTCCAGCAGGACTGTTTCATTGGTACCTCCTTGTACACTAGCGTTGTACTCCAGCAGGACTGCTTTCATTGGTAGCTCCTTGTACACTAGCGTTGTACTCCAGCAGGACTGTTTCATTGGTACCTCCTTGTACACTAGCGTTGTACTCCAGCAGGACTGTTTCATTGGTAGCTCCTTGTACACTAGCGTTGTACTCCAGCAGGACTGTTTCATTGGTACCTCCTTGTACACTAGCGTTGTACTCCAGCAGGACTGTTTCATTTTGGTACCTCCTTGTATACACTAGCGTTGTACTCCAGCAGGACTGTTTCATTGGTACCTCCTTCTACACTAGCGTTGTACTCCAGCAGGACTGTTTCATTTTGGTACCTCCTTGTATACACTAGCGTTGTACTCCAGCAGGACTGTTTCATTGGTAGCTCCTTGTACACTAGCGTTGTACTCCAGCAGGACTGTTTCATTTTGGTACCTCCTTGTACACTAGTGTTGTACTCCAGCAGGACTGTTTCATTGGTAGCTCCTTGTACACTAGCGTTGTACTCCAGCAGGACTGTTTCATTGGTACCTCCTTGTACACTAGCGTTGTACTCCAGCAGGACTGTTTCATTGGTAGCTCCTTGTACACTAGCGTTGTACTCCAGCAGGACTGTTTCATTTTGGTACCTTCTTGTACACTAGCGTTGTACTCCAGCAGGACTGTTTCATTGGTACCTCCTTGTACACTAGCGTTGTACTCCAGCAGGACTGTTTCATTGGTACCTCCTTGTACACTAGCGTTGTACTCCAGCAGGACTGTTTCATTTTGGTACCTCCTTGTACACTAGCGTTGTACTCCAGCAGGACTGTTTCATTTTGGTACCTCCTTGTACACTAGCATTGTAATCCAGCAGGACTGTTTCATTGGTACCTCCTTGTACACTAGCGTTGTACTCCAGCAGGACTGTTTCATTGGTACCTCCTTGTACACTAGCGTTGTACTCCAGCAGGACTGTTTCATTGGTACCTCCTTGTACACTAGCGTTGTACTCCAGCAGGACTGTTTCATTGGTACCTCCTTGTACACTAGCGTTGTACTCCAGCAGGACTGTTTCATTGGTACCTCATTGTACACTAGCGTTGTACTCCAGCAGGACTGTTTCATTGGTACCTCCTTGGACACTAGCGTTGTACTCCAGCAGGACTGTTTCATTGGTACCTCCTTGTACACTAGCGTTGTACTCCAGCAGGACTGCTTCATTTTGGTACCTCCTTGTGCACTAGCGTTGTACTCCAGCTGGACTGTTTCATTGGTCCCTCCTTGTACACTAGCGTTGTACTCCAGCAGGACTGTTTCATTGGTAGCTCCTTGTACACTAGCGTTGTACTCCAGCAGGACTGTTTCATTGGTACCTCCTTGTACACTAGCGTTGTACTCCAGCAGGACTGTTTCATTGGTACCTCCTTGTACACTAGCGTTGTACTCCAGCAGGACTCATTGGTACCTCCTTGTACACTAGCGTTGTACTCCAGCAGGACTGTTTCATTGGTACCTCCTTCTACACTAGCGTTGTACTCCAGCAGGACTGTTTCATTGGTACCTCCTTGTACACTAGCGTTGTACTCCAGCAGGACTGTTTCATTGGTACCTCCTTGTACACTAGTGTTGTACTCCAGCAGGACTGTTTCATTGGTACCTCCTTGTACACTAGCGTTGTACTCCAGCAGGACTGTTTCATTTTGGTACCTCCTTGTACACTAGTGTTGTACTCCAGCAGGACTGTTTCATTGGTACCTCATTGTACACTAGCGTTGTACTCCAGCAGGACTGTTTCATTTTGGTACCTCCTTGTACACTAGCGTTGTACTCCAGCAGGACTGTTTCATCTTGGTACCTCCTTGTACACCAGCGTTGTACTCCAGCAGGACTGTTTCATTTTGGTAGCTCCTTGTACACTAGCGTTGTACTCCAGCAGGACTGTTTCATTTTGGTAGCTCCTTGTACACTAGCGTTGTACTCCAGCAGGACTGTTTCATTTTGGTAGCTCCTTGTACACTAGCGTTGTACTCCAGCAGGACTGTTTCATTTTGGTAGCTCCTTGTACACTAGCGTTGTACTCCAGCAGGACTGTTTCATTTTGGTAGCTCCTTGTACACTAGCGTTGTACTCCAGCAGGACTGTTTCATTGGTACCTCCTTGTACACTAGCGTTGTACTCCAGCAGGACTGTTTCATTGGTACCTCCTTGTACACTAGCGTTGTACTCCAGCAGGACTCATTGGTACCTCCTTGTACACTAGCGTTGTACTCCAGCAGGACTGTTTCATTTTGGTAGCTCCTTGTACACTAGCGTTGTACTCCAGCAGGACTGTTTCATTTTGGTACCTCCTTGTACACTAGCGTTGTACTCCAGCAGGACTGTTTCATTTTGGTACCTCCTTGTACACTAGCGTTGTACTCCAGCAGGACTGCTTTCATTGGTAGCTCCTTGTACACTAGCGTTGTACTCCAGCAGGACTGTTTCATTGGTACCTCCTTGTACACTAGCGTTGTACTCCAGCAGGACTGTTTCATTTTGGTACCTCCTTGTACACTAGCGTTGTACTCCAGCAGGACTGTTTCATTGGTACCTCCTTGTACACTAGCGTTGTACTCCAGCAGGACTCATTGGTACCTCCTTGTACACTAGCATTGTACTCCAGCAGGACTGTTTCATTTTGGTACCTCCTTGTACACTAGCGTTGTACTCCAGCAGGACTGTTTCATTGGTACCTCATTGTACACTAGCGTTGTACTCCAGCAGGACTGTTTCATTGGTACCTCCTTGTACACTAGCGTTGTACTCCAGCAGGACTGTTTCATTGGTACCTCATTGCACACTAGCGTTGTACTCCAGCAGGACTGTTTCATTGGTACCTCATTGTACACTAGCGTTGTACTCCAGCAGGACTGCTTCATTGGTACCTCCTTGTACACTAGCGTTGTACTCCAGCAGGACTGTTTCATTTTGGTAGCTCCTTGTACACTAGCGTTGTACTCCAGCAGGACTGTTTCATTGGTAGCTCCTTGTACACTAGCGTTGTACTCCAGCAGGACTGTTTCATTTTGGTACCTCCTTGTACACTAGCGTTGTACTCCAGCAGGACTGTTTCATTGGTAGCTCCTTGT